>NW_017731395.1:2721299-2731755 GCF_001890085.2 Hipposideros armiger
TGGTGGTGGTGGTGGTGATGGTGATGGTGGTGATGGTGGTGATGGTGGTGATGGCAATGGTGATGATGATGAGTGTTTGAAAGCCTCAATAAATAGCACTTCTCTTTTCTGAGTTCTGAAACAATCTAGAAATAAGACAAATAAACCCACATAGAGTCAAAGTTATAACATTAAAAAAATTCCTGATTAAAGCATATATTGGAGAATGAACTTCTATCTGTGGACAAATGGGCTTCTAAATACTAAACCGTAGAATTAAATAGACTCACCCACACAGTCACAGGCAGTGATTCCCCACTTGGTCTGTCCCTATAAAATCAGCCATGGAGAAACAGAATGTGTGCTCTCTGAGGGAAGGCTGGCTCCCAAGGGACAGGACAGGGAAGGCTTAATTGATGGAACAAGGTCTTCCTGGTTATCCCGTGGCTACTGCAATTTTCCTGTCATTCGTGACCGGGCTCTCATTGGTGATCTCTCTTATAACCAATATTGGAAAGTAACAGCACTGCTGTCAATATGCCTGGAAGATGCGGCCATTGACGGTATCAGTCACAGGCACTCCCACTGCCGTGACGGACCTGCACCACCTGTGTCCAGGCTGCCGGGCCGACTCCTGTGATTGCTCAAGTCACCAAAGTTGCTGAAGAAGTTGTTGGCACCAGAAGGTTTGCCAGCTCAGCGTCTCTCAGAGCTTATGGATAAGGAGCTCTTGTGTTTCGACTGGCTCTTTTCCTGCAGCCCCCCAGGCATAATATTCAGGCTGGGTCAGTGAGGGCTGAGCAGGAGGACATCTCTGCGAGACAGACACAGCCGCCTACAGGCCAGTCATGGGGATGATTCCAAATGAGGTCATTCATACCATCTCAGAGGGACGTCCCCAGAACTGAGAGAAGACAGCATTCACCATACGGCCGTTCCCTTCTGTCCCTACACTAGATCACCTCGCTTGCACTGAATTATGAATTAGTAATGCTTATAATTCTTTTCATTATCTTGGGAGTAGCACATTTATCTGCAATATGTTGTCATTTTGGTGTTCAAGACATTAATATGCGAAATGTAAATTTGCAAAATGTATCTGTTCATGTAGCCCAGTTTTGGTATTCTTACTGTTGTAACATTTCAGGAGGCTGAAAAACAGAAATAGTTTGGGGCTCCCAGAGGCCTCCCCATCCATCCCTTTTGCCCTTTTATCCCTCCCATTCTGGACTTCTGTCCTTTATCGAACGGGTTTGCCTTAGAATTCTTTTTCCTGAAGAGGAGCTCTTTTCCAAAAGGTTCCTCTGTCCCTTACATAACTAAATTCCTGTGGAACACACCTCCCCCCAGGTGCACAAACATCCATTTTTTAACGTGCCTTGACATGCCTGAGTCCTAGAGTGAACCCAGCTTAGGCTCATGCTGGGTTCCCTGCATGCGTAAAGAATCAATCAGGAGGGGCTTACCTACATTAATCCAAGAGCTTAATTAAACTAATAAGAGCAACCTTCACAGGGTGGATATAAAGAGGACCCTGTTTCTTGGATTTGTTTCCTTTCTTCTTCCAACTTAACTTGTACTCAATATTTAGCCCTGCCTAAATCTGTATGTTTCAATAGTCACCCCTAGAAATCTTACGAGTGTGATCATAATTTAAGGAATTTTTGGAACAAAATTCTGTGGGGGATTTGCATGAACAAAGCTTGTTTGGGAGTTCTAGATCTTCCTACATATTGTTTTGCTCACAAGAAGGGTCTCACGTCTGTTTATATTTAGACAGAAATGTATTAATGATTTATTTATGTTTCTCTGCATCCCCTGATGAAGGTGCTTATTGAAATAACTGAAGGGCTGCTGGCAGTCAGGAAGAAGTAGATTAAACTTCCATGCTTGATTTAAAAAACTATAAATAGCCACGATTGTGTTGCTATAGCACAAGTGATCATTTTGGCTCGTTATCCTGCTGCTGACCAACTAATCTAACCAGCTCCTCTTCCACACACAGCACCCTCCCTCAATTTTGGGTGCAGCCCATAATTTATGAGAATCTGGGGTTAGCTATTGGCACTGCTGATTCATTGGGTATTTTAGCTGAAGCCGCCACCAGCCGCATACCTGTCTCGGGCCCAGGCAGAAAGCTAGGTAGCCTGATGCTATCTTAGGTAATTGGAGCATTGCTTCCGGAAGTGAGAAGCTGCTTTTAAATTATTCAGCTAGCCTTCCTCCAGTCCACAGGCCTTTCATGACAGTAGGGAAAGCAGCAGCAAAGTGCCACGATGGTCTTGACGCAGCAGGATTTAATAATGGGACGGGGAAAAATAAGGGAGAAGAAGTTATCAGTGAGAAGATGCCAAGGGAGGGCACAAAATGTTGGAAAGCAAGACTGCCCACCTCTTTTTCAGGTGGGAAAGTTGGCAGTGGGAAGGTGCAGTGATTCTTAGTCAGGGTCACTGCCACTCTTGGGGACATTGGTTAATGTGTGTGTTAATGTGTGTACTGTTTCCTGCTAGACTATCTGCACCTTGAGAGCAGGGGTCTTACTTATTTTAATGTGACATAACCAGCTCTGGCACGTAGCAGGCTCTTGAGAAGTGTATGATAAAGAAATGTGCTTCTCCTTTTTTTTTCTTTTTTAACTTCTCCTTTTAGCTCTACTCATGTGCCCCCCCCCAAAAAAAAAATCACAAAATAAGTCTGTTGCTTTCCCTTCACTACCTAGCTTATATTCCTTCATATATTTGACATTGGCTTTGTTTTCTCTAAGTTGAGTGGTCATGTCAGGTACCTACTGGGTTCAAAGGGGTTAGTTGCTTGGAGGATAAGTCTTTAAGTATTTTTAAGACAACAGAAATTAAAGCATTTCCAAGTTTCATTGGCCACTATGTCAAGGGCTTCTGGGCATGACACATCTGCTGCAGACATTTTATCATCATCCTTTCTACATTGGGCCGATTTTTTTTTTTACTTTGTTATATTTTTTAAAGATTTTTATTGGGGAATTGGGGGATGGGAACAGTGCTGGGGAATTTGGAGAAGGGGAACAGACAAGTTGCTGTCCTTTTGTTCTTCAGTCTAGTTGTGGAGGGCGTTGCTTCATTGGCCCAAGTTGGCGCCATCATTGGGCTCTTCCTGGGCGAGGCACATCAGTCGCCGGCTTCTGGACAGCCGCTCACTGCGGCTGCTGGCCACTCACACTGGCTGCTGGCTACACACGGCAGCCCATGACAACTCGCTGGCAACTCATGACATCCCAGCTCCGGGTTGAGCTGTAGTTCAGCATCTTAGCTGTGGAGGGCAGTGTCACTGGCCCTCATATGTGGAATCCGAACCGGGGCCCTCTGGCGTCCCAAGCCAGCTCTTAACCATCGCACCACTCGGCCGGCCAGAATTTTTTTTTTAAGTAGTTGTGCTCGGTTAAATGAACAATGCACTTTAGAAGCAACAATGCTCATCACTATAGGTCCATAGCAACCCCAGTGTTGCTGGAGTGCTTCATTGGATGGAGTCCTATGTGTATCTGTGTCCTAGAGGAAATTCATCAACTCTCTTTTATGATGGGAAGACGATAGGCCAGACAGCATGTTCCACATATCCCCGCATGCAGGATGGCATGAAGAGAAAAGAGAGCATGGCAACCCGGGTGTGAAGAGCTCCACATGGCTGGGTGTTGAGTAGAATGTGAGCTTAGGAAAAACTAATGGTCAAAGCTGAATATAATGGATATTTGCTGCTTGTTTGGGACTCCATTCCTTCTCCATTTCATTCTTTGTGGCCTCGGTGGGGCTCCCGCTTTTGGGTGGTAACTGGATTGACGCTGAAGTCAACCGATGTACCATATTCTCTTGGCCAAAGGGTGGCAATGAGATTTAGGCTGGTCTAATCAGTGTAAATCTCTGTTTTTTTTTTTTTTTTTGAGAATTCTGAGTCAAAGACACCCATTCTTTTCTATTAGATTTGAACCATAGAAGGAAGTTGTTCCCAGGGCAGGTGGCAGTCATTTCGGGGCCATCAGGAGAGGTCCTATCTGAGAATGGAATCAACACAGAGGAAGTGGAGTCATGGCACAGACAGAAAAAAAAACGGGGGTCCTGGAGATACCATTTAAGCCCTTGCACCAGGGTGTGCATAAACTTCTGAAATTTCCAGTACAGGAGCCAATACATTCCCTATTGGGTTCAGGCCAGTTTGGGTTGAATACTCTTGTTAATTACAACTGCAAAAATCCCGATGTATACACTGGGTTAGCCAAATTCCTTTGTCAAGTCCAAAGGGTGAGTACAGGGTGAAGATTGAGAGAAAAAAAAAACCAAACAAGCTGTGAGAGGAATTGTTTGGTCTGGGAAGGTCTATGGAATAAGCAATCGCTGTCATGATGTGAGGGGATCTATGATGATGCTCTGGCATGAGGACATACAAGTGGTTGGGTTGGCAGTTGAAAACCTACTTATCTTACAATTCTTTTTCTTTTTTTAAGTTTAATTTTTGGATAAGTCCCAAATATTCTTCTTTAAAACACAGCCTTAGTAATCTAAATATGGGATAAGAGCTTCCCAAGGCCAACTGACCTTCTGAGAAATATCTGAACCATAAAAACCAAAAATAAACTGAGTCCTTTTCTAAAAGTTTCAACTCTCTGAAAATCAAAAAGAGACATCAGCTTCTATAGTTCCATTTACTCCAAGTCTTGGTTACCAACAGCAACGGACAGTTATTTTACACACAGTTCTCTGACACTGCTCTCTTTCTCCATATTCTTCTTGATAAATGCGTAAAAAATCTGCAGTAACATCTCACAGAGAGAATATGAGGTCATTTCAGATAGTCACTCACACAAGATAAATTACCCATCAACCCCTAACAAAGGCTCAGCTTCTAATGGCCTCAATTCCGTTATTATTCCCCATCCCTACTGATCAGAGACCAAGCAGAGTCATACGCCATCATGGAGAGAACCACGTTTGCTTTTTTGTTGACCTGCTTTAATGTGATTTTGACCCTACTTCTTATGAAATAGTAGCCCTGGTTCATTTACGTCATTTTCATTACAGCAGCCCTCATATTAACTATATTAACTCCTTCCTTCCTTCCTTCCTTCCTTCCTTCCTTCCTTCCTTCCTTCCTTCCTTCCATTAACTTAATAACTATTTTTTTAGCATGTTCTGTTGCTTGATACTATACTATTGGGTTGTAGGAAAAGTCATGACGTATTTTTTCTATGTTTTTTGCTGCAAAAATGCATCATGACATTTCTGACAACCCAATAGATGCTGGGGGTGTTACAGTAAACAAGAAACAAAATCCCTGATCATAGGTGTTCACAATCTAGAAATCTTGGGACTTCTAGTAAGCCTTGATGCTATAATGTAAAGAGTATTATGTGGCTCCCATGTAGACTGTAACTAATCAGCCACTATCCTAATAATCTGCCCCCTGACTTTATCAAACAGGTCCCAATACCCCAACCTTCTACTCTTGGATTTTGCCACCTAATTTTCTCATTAGTCTAGAATATGCCATTTTAAACCAGAGGCAACAGTCAGAAAAACCATAAAGCATCTTCCTCCCTTCTTTCAGATGGACAAGTTTACTATGCTTTTAGCAGCAAAGTGAACGTGGGCCCTGGTTATTTTCATAAGTTGCATTTCATCAGCTTTATTGTTAATAAAAATATCTCCAAGACTTTTGCAATAGCATGATTGTAAGTCCTAGTTTTAGGTGGTAATGTGAGATTATGTCTTTTTTTATAATTATTAGGCATCTTAGAGGTGTTTGAAAGATGTGTTGGGGCTGTCACTTAGGTGTCATTGTAAAATAAATTGATATATCCTATTTCTAGATATTTAACTCTAATTCTTCATTTGTAGTATTAGAACAAAATGAAATCAAGAACGCTTTCCAACTGGCACTTTAACTCAATCCCAGTTCAATGGATGTGTATAATGACAATTCAAAGTATATTTTACATAATCAAAAGGCCAAACTTTAATCAGAAGAATTTTTGTACACATTTCATTCTCCTCTTATTATTTGGAAATTGAATCACAATACAAAAGAAATGACATTTTTTTTCTGTCGACAAGTTCCAACACACTTACTGCATTTTATTTTAATAATTGTTACGGTAAGCATAGGGAATAATTTTATCTACCAAGTTACTTTATAAATTAATTGCAATGAACACTGAACTTGAGTGATATCTTGATAATTTCATGAAGAAACACATTTTGTTCGGTAAAGGAAGTGAGAAGGCTAGTTTCTTCATCTTTGTAGGAATTTGCTAATTTATATGTTTTCATTAAGGACACTAATGGTGCTTAGTGCTGCAGCTCAACACAAAGACCAGAGATACACGACAGAAATCTCGCCCAAACAGCCAATACCACACGAGCTAGTCTTACAAAATTTTCTCTCCTGAAATTTCCAGGAGCCTTCCCTGGCTGAAGTTTTGACTCCTGGTGATCTGAAAGTAAAATGAATCTCACTTTTTCCTTTTGGAAAGAGTTAGGAGATCTAGATTTAGTTCAAAGTGTGTTGGAAGGCATAGATGGAGTCCCAGAGGCAATGGTCCAAATCCATAAAACATCAAGAGGCTTTGGTCAGAAGCTCTATCTTTTAAACCTGCCTCGTGGAGTGAACTATACGTTGGAACTGAGACACACAGCACGACAATTGCAGTTGTTCTTGCAATGGTAACATTGCAAAACATGAACCAAAACATGACCCCGCCACGCCTTAGACATGTCACACCAACTGAGCTCTGGCCATCCGACATTTGTGGCAGCTGTGTCACTTGTCTGGCGTGTTTGTTAGACAGGCCATCATTTACATCTGCTCAAAGCTAAAGAGCAGGTAAGGTGTGAGGTGGGCAGGGTTAGGGGACAAGCAGAAAATGGGTGGCTTAGACTTCTTTTGCCTTTGAGCTCACAGGAAGATGGAAATGCGGAGTTGGCGACGTGAAAATCACTGACCAAGGTTCTGTAAATGTGGGCTGACATCCAACACAGGGAAACGCTGAAGTTTTGCAGTAAACACCAGCCATTGACAACACGTTTCCCAATGATTTCTCGTGGAAGACCAAAAGCAAACAATAGAAAAATGTGCCTTTTTGTCCTTAAGTAAGGTGATCTTCTTAAGGATGCGGAGTGGCACCCGAGGCCTGTGGGTAATTAGATAATATCTGTTGGCAGAGCTCCTTCCAAAGCATGACCGTGTTCAGGCCAGCATTTGCGGAGAAGCAGGAAGGCCTCATAGAGGGGGAGACTCGCCCCTGAGGCAGCCAGGGGTTTATATCCCTGACACTCCTTTCCACCAACCCTCGGCTCCCTGGCTCTGCTCTGCTCAACTCTGTTGTAGCCCAGACTCCCAATCACGGTCTTTTCCTTGCCTTTCCTGACTGACCTTTGCTTTGAACTTGACTCCGTGATGAGACCCTAACCACTCTTCGTGCTGCTAATCTCGCTTCCTATTTATATTGCTCTGTATTCTCCCAGCTCTTCCTTTCCCTGGTAGCCAGATTCTTCACTATGCTTCACAGTCTGGGTTAGACACTCCTGACCTAGGGGAGGACTTGGATTTTTAATTAGTCAGAGTCCTCCCACCAGAGCTTTAGTTCTTTTCTTTGGCAAAGAGTTCAGTGTATTTGAGGTTGAATGAAGAGCCTCTATAGCAGTGGTTGTTTTTGTTGACTCAACACAACTGAGGGATATAAGCAATATCATCAGTAATAGTGTCTCCTCAATATAGTGACTCAACAGGTGTGGACAGAGGACAATGTCGACTAAGCCCCCAGGAGGGTATTCAAATTCTCCCAGCGTGGGAGGAAAGTCTTACAGTAAAAAAAAAAATAAAAAAAAATTCCTCCTTCTTTGCTAGTTGCTTCTGATATACCTGCAGGGCAGTAAGCCTTCTTTCCTGTTTCTATTTTAGGCATCATGCTATGTAAGGGCTGAAGGAAATACACCTTTCAATGGAGGTGACCTGTGTTTCACATTTCCCCACAGAGGCCAGGAAGGAAAGGAACCAAGGGACTATAGTTTGGAGCTTAACTGGAGTGTCTTTCCCCTCAGCCCAGGATATTTAGAGTGTGTGTGTGTGTGTGTCTTGGTCCAGTTTTGTTTTCTTTTCTCCGCCCACAATGAATAGATGTCATCGAGATCAGCAGTGGGCAGTCACTCTTCAAAGTGCTGCTTCGATTGTAGTGAATGTATTTTCCCTACATTCTCTGAGCAAAGTGAACAACCTGGAAAAGAAAATACTACGTGTGAGAGTCTGGCTGTAAGGGTGGCAGAGTGCATTGCGAGAGAGGTGGGTGAGGGGAAGAGAAAGCTTTCTTTTTCCACCCATGCCCCTGAATATTACCATGTGCCCCTCAGCAAGTCTCTTACTATTTCTGACCTTTTTTCTCTAAATGAAATTTGCATCATGTGGTCAACAACGCAGTGAGATCCTTGAGTAGCAGTTGGGGGTTTTGTTTCCTATTTGCACATCCTCCATACTTCGTGTATTAAGAAAATACTGATATTTTATTAAGGTTGCCATCAGCTCTGAGGGCTTGGGGAAAGGTTATTATTATGTATCCATAGCCCCACTTTTCAGAGGGAGCGTGGGTATCTGAAAGCAGCGCCATTTTTTCAGAGTCAACACAGTCTTGGGATCAAGAGTATAAACTCCCAGACAATAGAAGGAAAAATGCTAAGGCCTTAATGCTCTTGGGATCAGAATACTAACGCATCTAGGAGGAAACCCCTGATGCTGCCTTTAGTGTTTCATTTCAGCAAAGCACAGCTACCACTCAGTTTTGGAGCTTCTAAAGCTGATATATAGCCCTAGGCATTTGGAGGAAACCAAACCACCACTAAATGGCAGGATAACTGTGGCATATCAGACAGGAGGAAGCCTGACTAAGACGGCCGACTGCAAGGCCTGTTGCTTTTCTGGACCTTCATTCTAAAACCCAGAATCTTGTCTGCAATTGTAAAGAAAAGGTCACTTACTATAGATATGTGTATCAATACACATAGTTAAAGGGATTATGAAACTATAGATTTTTGTAAACCCAGCAGACAGCATTAATTCTTAATGACTCAACTTACATACGAATTAGCTATGTTTACCTTGTAATGATAAACTTAATCCAGCACAATATCTACAACAAACTATATATACGATCTATCAAAGTTCAGATAATTAACCACAAATTTCTCCATAGTAGGAACGATTGAAACCTTATCCAGGAATGTCTTGATTTTATTCTGATCAAGTTTGCTCATTCTGGGCCAGAGTTCACAGATGTTCTTGTTTATGGCTTATGCTATTTTTATATCAAGGACCTTACACAAATGACAGAGAATTTTCAGTCTCTGTATCTGCTGTGGCTCAAAGTTTGAATTTTAAGTACTGGCAGTTTATCAGTTGAAGTTTAGAGAAGTAGCTATCTTCCAATACTATTTGAAAAGTGCCTGTTACTAGTTACCTATTATCAAAAGGGGGCTTCTCTCTATATTTTTATCATTTGTCAATATCTTGCGACTCTCTAAATGCTTTTTAACTACTGCCTGCAAGTTTTGTCCACAGGCTGCCAAGTGGGAGGAGGGAAAGGCAGTGCGATGGGAGTTGAGACTGGTCTTATAGCCTTCTGGGTTTTCAGTGGGAAGCAGTGTGTATCTCCAATCTGAAGTGAAAAGTCCTCTGCCATTGAAAATAAGTCAAAGATGCCAGGAGCAACACTATTAAAAAGAACTCTGGCTGCAGAGATCCTGGATTTTACTGTTTAACCATTTCACACACAATCTTAGACTGGCTACAGCTACATCTTTCAAAACAACAGAAAGTAGTCTAGAATCCTGGGCTCTTCAAAGAGCAAACAGAATTTGAAGAGTTAGTTTAAAAACTTAAAAGGATTAGTGTTTAGAAGAAAAAAGTGTTATTCACGATTGCCAAATTTCAGGATGAGCCAATTCTTTTATCTGCTCATTAATTGTCTACAATGAAGCTTCTCTCTGCAACTCTTTGGTCAACCAGCGTGGTTTACACACTATGAGCTATTCTTTTTGCAACCCTGTCTGCTCCCTCCCGGTTCTCCAGGCTTGTCCCCAAATTCCTAGCCAAAATCATAGTTCAGATGCCTAACTAGGTTTTGCCTAAGATTCATTTCCCAAACTAGGTTCTAAACCCTGTTCCATAAGCTGCTAATATATGTGCTTTCAAAACAGTATGATGGGCTGTAAACAATATGGACAATGCTGGATTAAACTAAGGGAAACAGTTCATTCACTCCAGGACTTCTTAGGATCTTTCATATGTTAATAGTAACTTGCAAAGAGGGACACGGTACATCCAAGACCCCCAGTGGATCCCTGAAACCGTGGATAGTACCAAACCCTACATATATTATGTTTTTTCCTGTACATACAAACCTATGATAAAGTTTAATTTATAAATTAGGTACAGTAAGAGATTAACAACAATAACAAATAAT
>NW_017731395.1:2734645-2735895 GCF_001890085.2 Hipposideros armiger
CTACAATATAAAACAACAAATTTCCATGCAAAACAATGTACCGCTTTGAGTACAAAATTACTGACATAATCAGACCCCCAGGGAGGCTAAATCAGGCCTCTTCATCTGCGGCCCCGGGGCTGCACGCATTCTCAGAGCTGCAGTGATACGAAGGGGATTTTAAACCCTGAGGGGGCAAGAGTTACACTGCTTCCAGGATGTGAAAGGTCTTGGTTTCTGGCCATGGATGTGGGAGGTTGGGGGGGTAGAAGGGGAGAGGACAAAACCGATATAGTAACCAAAAAACACGGGAGCTGAAAGAAACACTGATTTAGTGTCAAAAGAATAAGCACGGGTTGTCCACCTTCCATAGTCTTTAGATTTTGGAGGCAACATACACCGCATATATGTATGTTGCCCCAGCCCTTTACCACATAACCTAAAGGGCTGCTGGTTTGGAGTGGGGCCCAGGGCAAGAGAAAGTAGGTCCAGGCTGTGGTACAAGCCACCCTGCCACTTGGGCCATATAATCAAGAAGCTTCAGTGGTGCTCAAAATGTCAGCGGGAAACAAGAATTGTCTCTATGGACTTCCCCTGATGGAGCTCCTAACCAGCCTAGGCATTTGCAGCAAAGCCATGCTCTTCTTTGCCAATTCTTCTTTGGAGAAACAGCTTCTTGTTTTGCTGCTGAGCCCCAGTAGAGACTGAACACGTCACCCTGGCATAGCAAGTGACCTTGTGACCTTAGCTGTCCATTACAAAGCAGGTGCCATTTGATTCCCAAAGCATAATAGGTACAGCACAATTAGTTGTCAAATGGACGGAGCATATGTGAGGCTGGGCTCAAGCATGTCTTGAAGGCACAAGCACATTCCATAAGCAAGTGACCCAGACTCCCACAACACTTACGCCTACAGGTGGGGCTGCTTGATGGACTGGTCCAGCCAAAGCGGACTGCTGCAGCATTGAAGGCCACTCAGGGTGGCCCTGGGTTACAGTGGTGAAGGGGCTCTTTCCAGCAGCCTGCACTTTCCTTCTGCAAGGCTGACCCAAATCCCCATCCCTGCTAAGTGCCAGTAGCAATGGTCAAAGATGAGCCTCGATATGGCCTCATTGCTGGGGTGGGGAATAGGGAGATGAGACAGCTACCATGAGGCAAGTTAATTACATTAAAGCCTATTATGGGCTGAGTTGTGCCCCCGTCAAATTCATATGTTGAAGTCCTAACCCCCAATACCTCAGAATGTGACTGTACTTGGAGATAAAGTCTT
>NW_017731395.1:2736810-2738701 GCF_001890085.2 Hipposideros armiger
AAAAAAAAAAGAAAAAAAAAGTTATGTTCTCAATATCTTATTGTACAGTACTCACCCTTCTTGTGATGATGTGAGATGACAAGATGTCTTGTTAAGTTAGAAACTTTCACCTTTTCACTTAAGGGAAGCATTTTATGGCTTCTCGTTGGCATTCTAATTCCCAGCATCACGGCTCTTGCGCTTTGGAGCCATTGGTAACTAAAATAAGGATGATTCAAACACAAGCACTGTGATACCGCAACAGTCGCTCTAACGGCTACTGTGACTAGCAGGCTGAGAGCGTCTACACCATGGAGCCAACGGACAGAGAAATGATTCACGTCCCCAGTGGGATGAAGCCGACTCGCGAGATTTCATTGCTGTACTCAAAGCAGCGCGAGATTTCGGCACGCTCCTCGGAACAGCACGAGATTTCATTAAGCCACTCCTACCGTTGTCGAGATTTCGAGATTTCGCCGCACTACTCAGAATAGTGTGGGATCTCAGCAGGCCACTCCGAACAGGGGTGAGATTTCATTATGCTGCTCAGAACAGTGTGCAATTTAAAA
This sequence comes from Hipposideros armiger, assembly GCF_001890085.2. Classification (NCBI taxonomy): domain Eukaryota; kingdom Metazoa; phylum Chordata; class Mammalia; order Chiroptera; family Hipposideridae; genus Hipposideros; species Hipposideros armiger. The sequence goes on from NW_017731395.1 coordinate 2,737,359, forward strand.
CGTAAGTTGTTTATTTCTGAAATTTTCTATGTAATGTTTTTGGACCACGGTTGACCACGGGTAACTCAAACACCGGAAAGCGAAACGGTTGGTAAGGGTGGACTACTGTACCAGTACTTCCCAAATTTGTGTGATCACAGTGGTCTATTTTATGGTATGTTTGTGTTAACTTTATATGATGAGGTGATCAAAAAGTTTTAACCATAAAAGACTTAACCGTACAATACAATAGGATAGGGCTGGCCGCATGGCGCAGTTGGTTAAAGCGCGAGCTCTGAGCAACAGAGTCGCAGGTTCGATTCCCATATGAGCCAATGAGCTGCTCCTGAGCTGAGCTGCCAACCTGTGGCCGGATGGCTCAGCTGTACAAGGTTGCCGGTTTGACACCCTCATGGGACGGTGGGCTGTGGCCCTCCCCCGCAACTAGATTGAAAGCGGTGACTAGACTTGGAGCTGAGCTGCGCCCTCCACAACTAAGATTGAAGGACAACAACTTGACTTGGAGCTGATGGGTCCTGGAAAAACACAATGTCNACTTTATGTTGCTGCCAAGTAAAGACAGTCAAGATATTAAACTACCTTAATTTTTTAGATGGAAGAACTATTTTCAGTTCTGGAATCAATGCTCTGATTTGCAGTTAACGAGCCTTGACATGCCACAATCCTTGCAGAAAAATCTCAATGTATTAAAATTCCAATCATGTAGATTCCAGGGCTCTGTCTTCCCATCAAGATGCTACATTCCCAGAGTTCAAGCCGGCCCCCCTCACCCCCACCCCAGCTACATTTCCCCAAATGTTTCAGCTAGTGCATTGCGTGACATCAATGATGACTCACCAAGCTGCTGTTTGAGGCAAATCTGCCATTAACTTAGTAATCCTTTCAGGTGGAGATCAGACATCTGTTAGAGAAATAATTTTTATGAGGCACAGGCAAACGTTGCCAGCACCCAGCTGGTTAATGCAAGCAGATTTTCCTGGGGACTCAGTTGCTTCAAGCTCAGATTATTAGTCCCCCCCGCTCCCTCAACATTGAGGCTTATGTGCTATTTGCTGACCGAAGGCCCTGAAGCACCGTCCTCACCAAGGACAGGGGCAAACTCAAGAATTGGTTCTCAGTAATTTTTTTAAAAGCCTGCTAGCTCCCTGCAAAGCACCCTCACCCTCGCTCACCCTGTTGTCTGCTAATGCATAGCAATACGAAGCTTTCTGTGGAGCTCTCCTTCCTGTAATTTCTATTAGTAAACCAGAGGCACATTGGACATGCTTTTAAAAACCAGATACCATCTCTCCTCTTGAGATTTTAATACAGTCTCCTCCCTTGAAAGAATTACTGGCTGGTTG
>NW_017731395.1:2739103-2740384 GCF_001890085.2 Hipposideros armiger
TATTCCTTGCTCTCCACAGGAGCCAGCCACACCTGGCCCTGACGGAGAGGACTTCATATGCCTGGAGACTTGAGATGGACACGAAGGCCGATGGGACTTTTGTTTGCGTGTTGGGGAGAGGAGGCAACATGAAGCTACCACAGGAGTGGGCCTGCGGTGTAGACACGTAGGTTCCAGCTTCCACCCGGTGAGTCCAATCCCTCCTCCTTTTTTCCTCCCACGTGAGGGCTGAGGGTCGCTTCCTGTTCTTCTTATTTCTGGGGTGCCTCATCATCCTCTTCCTCCTCAGTGAAACCAGTTGCTTCCTTCACCCGTGAAAGCAACTCCTCGCATTATGTTTTGTGTGTTTTAAATGCTCAGAGTGGTTTCTGCTGTCCTGTTTAGACCTTGACTAACCGCTGACCTAAAAGGCCGTGATAAGATGGACCCCACTGACCTGCCCAGGGACATTCCAGAACAGCCTTGCTAATCGCTGTCGATCTCCCACGCTGACTTTTCCCCCTATTTCCTTGGATGTGTTAGTCTCCCTCCAGCAGGAAGACCTTTGCACATGCTTTGCAGAGCGAAAGAGCTCGGCCCTTCTTTGTCAGTTAGCTCCGCTCGGTCTTAAGGGTTCTTATAAATGCCACTCCCTCAGGGAAGACTTCCCGGACCTCTCATGGAGGTCAGACACTCTGTCATCCCAGCTCAGAGAACTATAACCTTTCCCCCAGAACACTTAGTAGGTTTTAAATGACACACTCACTATTAGCTAATCAATCTTCCTTCATTAGATTGGAATTCCATGAGATCGAAGATCATAAATTTTTTTGAGTCACCATTTTATTCCCAGCATCTAGTACAGTACCTAATACATATTAAATAAATGTTCAATAAACATTTGTTGAATGAATGAGTGAATGAATGAATGAATGAATGAATGAATGAATAATAAATCCACTCGCTGTCTGGAGCAGCTGTTCTTCACCTTGGCTGCATGCTAGAGTCACCTGGGGGGAGTTTTAAAATGTACTGATGCCTGGGTCCCAACCCCAGAGCATTTTAACTCAGTTGGTCTGGAGTGTGGGCTAAGTGTCAAGATTTTCAAAAGCTCCCATGCTACAAGGCTGTTGCAGATGGAAGATTCAGAGTCTACATACGTGTGTGCATATATGTGAAGTGTGTGAACACATGTGCTTATGTGTGCATACTTACAGTGGACACATTTATACCTTTTAGGAGGGTTTGGAAGATGTTCAGTAGGTCTTTTATCACAGGGTTTAAACAGAATATCACTTTCAC
>NW_017731395.1:2742049-2745402 GCF_001890085.2 Hipposideros armiger
TGCAGTGTGTGTGTGTGTGTGTGTGTGTGTAAGAGTTACTGGCTTGCTGCAGTGTGTGTGTGCACGCGTGTGCGCACTCACCAGGGTGACAGGTGACACCATCGCACTCTGAAATCGGCCCAGTGACTTTGGGCCACCACAGGACAGATCAGAACCAAGTAACTCTGATGTCCCTCCAGGCCTGGTACACACACTGCAGGCCCTGAATAGGCTAGGACACACCTACCCTTGGCATGGTCAGGTACCGAGGAACTGCAGGTGCAAGGACAGTGGGGAACTCGTGAAGTGCAGTTCTTTGCTCTACGGCGTTTTGCATCTCTTCCATCTCTGTTTTTAAATTCACTTGATTTAGTAAACTCCCTTCTGCTGACCTGTTTCTGTACAGCCTGGTTGACCGCTCCATTTGTTTTTTTTATCCCGCCTTGAAGGTGTTGTGAAGAGGCGGTGTTTTCCTCAGAGCCCTCCACCTACACAAACTCTTTAATGGAGTGTGGTTTTAAATGGCATCTCTGAATAACAAGCTCACTTGTAGCAAATAGAAGTCTTTGCTATTTCCTATATTGATGGAAGGATTGTAACCTAAAGCTTTTGGAGTTCAACTTCCTTACCCCCACCCTTGATTCTCCCATAATCATTTTTAACTTGGCGGTTTCCCCATGATCATCAGCCTGCTCCCGTGTCACTACCTGCTTCCACGGGAGTCCTTCCTCATTTTCCATAGACAGTGTTGAGATGAACATCTGATTTGATCCCTTGAAGCTCTTTCAGTCGTGTTTCCTCACGCGGTGCGGTGTGTATCTTCTACGGAGCCACACTTCCAGGTCCCATTAGTGGGGGACGAGGAAGAGCTGAGAAGAGTAACTAGAAATAAGCCCCAGAGCAGAAGTGGACCAAGAAACAGGTGTAAGCCTTAGTGAAGGATGGAAGTCAGAGCTTAGAGCCAGTGGGGCAAGTGCAAAGCTATAGGTGGACAGTGAGTCCTGGTGGTCAGGATTATAGGGAATGAATCTGGAAGAAGGGGCTTAAAATCATCCTGAGCAACTAGGGCATGTCTTCTAATTCTGTACATTTCAGAGGATTTGATTATCTCAGAAGGATCCCTGCCAAGGCACTGGAGACAGTGCCGATGGGCCCACACGTCCCAGGCTGCTGGTCAGACTCATAAGCTACTGTCACAGTGTTAGGGACACCTCTGGAGTAGTTCCCCTTTGGAGGGAAAGGCTGACCTCCAGTTCCTCCCTAATGATCTTTCATTTTCTCCCTTTCGCTCTTAGAGGATCTCCCATGGCTCAGGGATTGAGTGCCTACTACGTGCACTGCTTACACACTGAGGATACAATGGTGAGGAAGACAAAAGCCTCCACTCCGGGCAGTCATCCCAGTGGGACAGTAATAGGACTGATGGAAAGACGCCAAAAGCCACAGGCAAAGAATCCGGGTTCTCTCCTTTATGTGAGAGATGCAACACACCCCACTGGGGAGCATGGTGGAACTCAAGTCACCATGAGGCGCAGTTTTCCTGGGCTTCAGGCCCAGCAGCTGATGACCCCCATATGAACTGACTGGATTGAAAACGTGCTAGGAGCTGGTCCATTTGCCACTCTAGGGAGAGTTTTCTATCTTTCCGGATCCGCCCAACTGTGCTAGACTCTAACTGACACCTGCCTGTCAACCAAGAACAGGTGACAGGGAACCACCTCAGCCTTTTTGGAGTGCTTGCTGCAGGGCCGAGTAGACTTAAGCCCAGTCTCTCAGAGTCCGTTTCAGGCATATCATCCCCCCGAGCAGACCTAGGCTTTAGGCCCGCCTGATGTAAACGAGGCAACAGCTGGACATACACTATCATCTCCGGTAGAGACAAATGCTATTGGACCAACAAGCAGGAAAGGGGACGTGAGCGAAGGATTGGTGGCTATCTGGGGTAATCAGGAGGTGACATTTAAACAGAGTGGGAGCAAAACAAGCAAAGGCCTGGAGGCAGGAACTAGCTTGGTGGCTTCAAAGAGAGCCAGAGGCAGGCTGGTGGGAGGGCAGTGAGTGAAGGGAAAGGCGTGGGAGGTGAGGTCACAGGGGTGGGTAGGGGCTGGAACGCAGAAGGCCTCAGGGCCGGAAGAAGGAATTGCTCTCTCTGTCTCCCTCAGTAACTGGGCGTGCGCAGGAGTGAGAAGGCAGGAGAACCGCCTTTGTCTCTTATCCAGGGGTCAGCCAGGCCAGGAGCAGCACATCTTAGACAAGGAAGCCCAGTGGCGTCACTTCTTGCTGGGCCAGGCTGTCGACCAGGTGGAAAGAGGGTGAGACTCGAGTTCAATGAGGCTTGAGCTGCCCAGGATGTTGGTGGAAGTCCCTAGAACCTGACCTTGTATTCTTCGCTAAAAGGAAAAGGGTGGGGGTCTTTTGTGCTCAACTCAGGGATGTCAGATTTTATATTGGGCCCACTGAAAAGCAAAAACAAAAACACTAGTTATACTATATATTATTATGCTTATGGTAGACACACAGCTCTTAAGCTTATGCATTTGAAATTTATATATCACATCCTCTTTCTAAAAGAATTTAAGATGGTATGAAATTTTGAGGAGTAGAATCATTTTTACAGGAAGTCACAGCTGTATCTTAGACAAAAGCAACTCTGCAAGATTTGAGGAATTAAAGGCAGAAAAAAGCTCCCAGAGGTCACCTTGAGATGACAGTAGAGGACTTCTGGAAAGTTCTACAAGTTCAGTAAGGCATTTGGGGGTGAGGGACAGTATCAGCATTATAAGGCTTTATAAATCTACATTTGCCAACAGCACACTCTTACTAGACCTATATTATCTCAAATGTCACTAGCTGAACATTTCCACATGGCTTCCTCAGTGGTTCAGAGGTCTGTTGAGGCTGGAATTAATACATCCTCCTTTGAAAACATTTGTCAGACAAATGTCATTAAAGCAGGCAGTAGAATCGTGGGACCATAGACTCTAGAGTCATCTAATGCAAATTCCTTCTCTTGGAAGTAATTTCCTCTACAACCCTTTTCTCAGGTAGAGTTTGAGGATAGCTGCTTGAATACTGACAGGTGGCTAACTTTCTTCCCAAAGAAGCCAACTTCCCTGTTGGTGACTTTAGCTCAGCAGCCCCCCAAATGTGTTTTATAGAGTACTTGCCCCAGGAGACATTAACAGATGAGTCTTGAAACCTAAATTAATAGAGCTTAATTCTGTGATCAGTTAAGTTTGGGAAAATATTCTTCTTGGAGAAATTTTAAACTGTTTATCTTGTCTAACCCAGAGATTCCTAAATTTCTATGGTTCATCTCGTAACATACAATGGGAGAGTAGTCTGTGGAGAAATAATCTGGGGGAAAGCTGTCT
>NW_017731395.1:2746982-2748211 GCF_001890085.2 Hipposideros armiger
TCCAAAGAATGGGCCTATTCTTGCCTTGTGTGTACTGCTTTGAATATAAATTGTTAAAAGGTTAGTCTTTTCATCACCTGTAGCTTAGTTTGGGCCTTATGCATCCTGATACTGTCCTTTCATGACCCTGCCCGCTTTTTATGTAGGTAACGGTTAAAAGCACAGGCTCTGGAGTCAGACTGTTCAGGTTCAAATTCAGATTTGGGAAACGTGCCAGTTGTATGACCTCGACAAGTGTACGTAGCCATGGGGACGTTGGTGTTCTTGTCCGTAAAATGGGTGTGAACAGCAGTCCCCAACACATAGAGTTGTCTAAGGATCGAGTGAAGAAATGTTTGTAATGGGTTTTGCATGGTTTCTGGCATATATTAAGAATTTAAGAAATTTCAACTGAAAAAATTCCACACGCCAAGTACTTGTCCCAGTCCCACTTAAATCACCCTTGGGATTGTTTGGAGTGACAGTTGTTTGGGATGATTAGAATTATATTTAAAATTCTTCTGGAAATGTTTTCCTTCTACTAACCATGCTCCCTTTTAAAGTTGCTGGTCATGGTATTTTACTTGTCCTGTCTCTGAGGGTCTGACTCTGCTTCCCAGGCCAGCTGGCTCGTGGCGTCCCCTTCCTTGGCTCATGAGCTCTAAGGTGACCAGGTCCTAAGGTATTACCTGCCATGTCAGCAACCAGGCAGCCATGTTTGAGTCCAAACAGCGGTTCCTCTCTTGACTCCGTCTGTCTTCTCAGGGAGGCCATTCTAAAAGAGAGGTTGTAATTCCCTCAGGCAGATCTGTGCAACGTGTGTGTAATTCAAACCAAATGTTAGGACCAGGCCCAGCAACTCTGGAGCCTGGATATCAAATAGGAGCGAGACCTGAGGCGCTTCTTTCTCTAGAGCCCAGGAGCCAAGCTTTCCACATGGAGTCAGTTTAGACCGAGCTAATGGCAAGCACTAGAGAAAGGCATTCTCCAAGGCTGGCCACGTCCATCCCTCCCCAGGTTGCTTTCAGAGGTCTTGGCACTTCCCATCAAGGGGTCATATCTAGTGCACTCGCTGAGTGCTCAGGAGAGGGATCACATTCCCGAGATGAAGCAGGCAGAAGGCATTAGTCAGCAGTTGTGAAAGAGGCGAGCGGCCCACAGAGCTTGGAGCGCACATTACTAACGGATTCATAATGTCAGCCACCCTCCCCGCCACACACCCCACCAGGCTCCTGGCTGGACAGATTTCC
>NW_017731395.1:2749302-2788800 GCF_001890085.2 Hipposideros armiger
ATGTATCTTTTGCTAGTATTTTCTGCTAGTCTGTGGCTGCTGGCTTTTCATTCTTTTGACTTTATCTTTCACAGAGCAGAGCTTTTTAATTTTAATAAAATCCAGTTTATCAATTCTGTCCTCAGGCTATTTTTCCTGTCTCCAATTCTAAGAAAAGGTCAGAATGAAATGAACACAAGTTGATTTACCAGAAACCCTCGTCATTCCAGGTCCTGGGCAAGGGGGTGACAGGGCTTTCCCAGACTGACACAACATGGGCTCAGATACGGGGAAGCTAGGAGCCCAGGCATCAGAAACTGGGCCAAGAGTTGGCACTGGTTCTTGGAAATTTGGCCGAACTTTAGGTCTCAAGGCTGGAGGCATGGTGAGTGTAGGTGTGATTGATTCTGACTCTTCATTGGGCTGAGAAGGTCTAAATCCCTCCTACCCAGGCCAGCTAGTCTCCAGAGATGGAGACAAGCCTCAGCCAGGTACGAATCAAAAGTCCCCTGCTGTGGGGGCAGGAGGGAGCCCTGACTAGGAACAAGGCTGGACCTACCAGTATGGCACTCAGTTGGACCTACCAGTATGGCACTCAGACCTATACTGATTCACGCTGCTGGGTCCTGTTTGGGTTAGCCGAACTGACTCTGGGAGACAAGAGACATGTCTCAGCATTGGCTGACACCCATCACTCTGTTCCCCTCCACTCTCCAGGTTGCATGGCTGCAATTAGTAAGCAGCAAGGACAGTGATTCTGGGGATTCAGGTGCATTTGACAAAATCAGGTATGCAGGTACCTGGGATGACACGAGAAGTGCTGAGAACCCAGTTCTGGAAACACTGAAAAGATAAGACAGATGGGATAGGTAGAATGTGGCAACTCCAAGACTCAGTGGCCTCAGCTATGTCTCTAAGGTCATGATGGCCCAAAGGTCCAGGTTTAACAGGTGAAGAGGCTGTGGTCTGAGGAGCAGGGACAGAGATGCTGGTCCTGACTCTAGCACAGGAAGCAGCTACCCTTCTTCCACACTCCCTTCAGGCTACAAGTGGCCCCCGGTCCCTGGGTGAACAATTGCTAGAGGTCTTTTGCTTCACCTTGCTTCTACAAGAACAAGAGCAGAGGTTCCAGCATCACTGGGAGGGTCTTAAATGGTCATTGTGGTTAAACTAGATAGAGATGTCCCCTTGGCCTGCGAGCGTTTCGTTTGCCCAGGAACTAACATATGACAGTAGATCAGTCACCTGGGGACCCTAGGACTTTGTTCATGTTTGTAAGAGGTGGGCGGAGAGGTCCCGTGAGGGGGACACAGGCTGGGGACTCTAGGAATTTGGGGATTTGATGGGAAGATCAGAGAGTGTGAGGAGAACTCATGAGTGTGTGTGAAAAGTTTTGCACTCTCTCCTCCATGTTAACATCCAGCATCACTGTTATTAAGGTGCTTTAAGATCCTCAGATAAACGTCTCTGTCAAGTCAAAAGTTGGGGGAACAGTAGTAAATGCTGCTTTTTGGAAAGGCCAAATGTAATATGAAGTCTCTGCTGACCAAGTGGTTGTCATCTTTCCACTCTCTGAGCTGTATACACAGGGTGCCAGAAAAATCTATACGAGTGGTCACTTTGGTCAACGTTGCTCAAGCAGTAGTTTACAGTCATCAGAGGTGTCCAGACGCTGATGGGAACCACTGTGAGGACCTCTTGAAACTGCAGAAGTCAAACGTGACTTGTATTCATGTTTTGTTATCGGTACTTATTGAGCATTACAATTTTAATAGTTTTTTTTTCCTTTCTTAAGTTGTGTATACATTTTTTGGGCACCCTCTGTATTAAGCCAACTACTCCAGTCAGCACCAAGCCAACCAACCCCCTTGTTCATCCCCTTCTGATTTTAACTTGTGCCCACCTGATGACGCTCACTGCATTTCAGTAAGTCATTTCTTTTTTTCACTGTATCCCTACATCTGAATGCTCTCTGATTCCTTAAAACCTGCCCAGCAGCCTCGATCCCCTGAGAGAAGGCCCTTCTTTGTCCTTGGTTTCCCCATAGCACAGTTCGTCTAGGAATTGGGACTGTCCTCTTTTTCCTGGTTCCCATGACGGGGTCTTCCTTCATTGCTGCTAGGCCTCTTGGTGCTGATGGGTTACCTACCTAGAAATCTCTCTTTTAGGTGATGCCTGACCCCCTGCTATTCCTGGGGCCTCTGGGATTTAGCTTTCCCCTCTCTGGGCTCTCTTACTGCCAACCGAAGCCAGGTAGGAACATCACTATCTCTCTGCTAGTTAGCTCTTTGCTAGATTTAAGGAGAGATGAAATGATGGGGGAGGGAAGGAGAGAGAGAGAGAGAGAAAACATTGGTTTGTAAATAGAATCTTTGCCTCTTACTCTCATCAGGTGACTAATAAGAAATGAGCTGAGGGGAGACAAGTGTGACAACAGTTGTGGTGTCATCATAAGCTCAGAAACAGACAATCTCATCTAAAACTGTCCGGCTTTGCCTCAGAAGGTCATATGGATCAATCGCCTGGGATAAGATCTGTTTCCTGAGATTTGCAGCTGCTGGAAGTCTCTTATCATCTTTTCTACAGGCACAAGAGCTACACAGTTTGACTCTCAGCTCACTAGGGAAAACGTCATGTTTAACATTCTACTAGGATGAAAACTGACACTCGGTCCCCTTCAGAGGTGTGCGTCAAATTTCTGCCATCTGAGTCTTCACTAATATCCCAGGCCACCCATTCCTGTGGACGTGAGGCTTGGACTTGAGTTACTGTTTTATTTTCAAAGCTCTGTGCCGACCGAACCACACACTCTCTTTCAACCTTCTTTGTGATGAGTGAAAATATTACTGAGTGGCTCAGTTGGTTAAGAGCTCGCTCAAGAGTGCGAGCTCTGAGCAACAGGGTTGCTGGTTCAATTCCCGGCCCGAGCTGAGATGCCGCTGAGCTGCCAATGGCAGGATGGCTCAGCTAAAAAAAAAAAAGAAAATATTATTGAGGTTACACTCAGCAACCCCAGCCAGACAGACAGGGAAAGCTAACTGAATTCATGTACAGCTGTCTTTCTGTCCATGTTCAGCTCTCAGTGAGCTAGCTCAGAACTTTGGGTGTTTCAGAAAGACTTTGGGCTGTCACCATTACATGATAAGTAGCTGCAACTGAGTATTCCCTGTAGGGTAGGCACAGTGCTGTGCTAATACCCGGCCTCAAGGAAACTAAAAACAAAACCCTGATGTGTAGTGTTGCCGATTTCCATGGTGCCCATACTTCCGCCATGGCCTATTTCAAGCTACCAAAGTTGGAGAGAGTTGAGAATGGGAATTGGAAAGAGATATACAGACTAGGTTCTCACCAGCCAGTCACAGCTCATCCAGCACATTGTAGGTACTTTACAAATGTCACGTCCTTCAGTTCTTATTACTTCTTTATGAAGTGGATACTATTACTATCTCCATGTTATAGATCAGAAAATTGGGGTTCAGAGTTAAGCAGCTTTCCTAAAGCCTCGCACCTACAAAAGGGAATAGCAGAGATTTGTACCTCAGTCTCTGTACTCCAAAACTATGTCATCAGTGGAGATAAAAGATCCAAGTATCTATTCATTTCCATTCCTTTATTTGGATGCAACAAAGAAGGGTCTTGAATCTGCAACAGCTAATTTCCTTACCTTTAAAATGTTCACAAGAAGATGTTCCACCTCCCTACAGTGAGAGGAAAGTAAAGGGCATTTCCTGTAATTACGCTTCTCTGTTTTTCAGAGAAGCAGAGATGATCAATACACTTTATAAACCCTTTTCCTATGGAAAGACAACAAAGATGATGGAAAGGGTTCAGACTGAGCATCTCTGTTTGGCTTACACTGATATTTTGTGACCTAGCTTTTCCTACGCATGAAAAGTATCTTCAAATTCTTTGCATGGTCTATCAATTCATAGTTAAATTTCACGGTACTGTAAATTCTGGAATCGGCGTTTCCATTAACTGTAGAAAATTCTTTTCTCAGAATGAAGCTTGTTGTACCTTGTGCAGAAATACTTACCTGGGGGCCCAGACTTGTACTCACCAACCAGGGATGTTCCGTGTTTATTGTTACACACAGAAGAAAGGGCCAAATGGGTCTCATTCAGAGACACACACACACACTTTCACCCACGAGATAGATTTTTGTAAAACTAAAATTAATAACTCAAACCATTTTCTTAACTATTATAGTGATTAAACCAATCATGTGTGCAGAGAATGTCTCTGCCACTAGATCAAAGTTTAATATTTTTTTTCTCTGGGGTGAGTGTAGAGAGAAGGAACTACAGTTTTGGATGGGCTTAGATTTTTCTAAAAGTCAAAACTGTTGTGCATCAACAGCCCGAAACAGGATGCATACATTTGGAAAATGAACTCTCCAAAGGACAAAAAAGACAAGTGGATTCACTCATGCTAATGCCTCCAGATGGAGCTAAGCACCAAGGATGGCCCTGTCTTGCATTGACATGTCTTGCATATATGTATGTCTCACATTTCAGAGGCCATCTGAACAGGCCTTGTGTGTTCTTGATGACTTCCCGGGTAGCAGAGTCATTCTGAAGAAGTTCACATCAAAAATGAAAAGTGGGAACCATTTCCTCTCAGCTGGACCTCTGGCTCCCTAGTCCCCAGTCACTTTGACTTGTTAATTCTTTTAGCCGGTGGTAAAGGGGACTCTGAGAGGTTGAGGGAATATCTCTGCATTCCCTGGAGATATACTGCATCTCGAATAGACGCTGTTGTGGCCTCTTTCCGAGCTGCTCTACTGGATTGGTGACAGTTTGCAGCCACCACTGCCATCCATTTCCACCCTATTGCCCTGGTCTTCAGCTCTTGCTTCTGATGAGCAGTTTCCACAGCAACCGGAGTAACGCCTCCAGTCTGCTACCTGCCGAATGCAGGGATGAAAAGGGTAAAGGAAACACGAGCTACGAGCAATGACTCTTGAATGTATTTACTTGAAAGGGACTGCAGTTTAGTCACCTATAATTATATAACACAAAAATCCAAACTGAGTCGTCAGAATTCACTTTGCTTGTGATGGTGTATATAATGTCCTTTTTTTGGCACACCTCCTAGAGGATCTCTCTCCTCCCTTTGGTTCATGGGTTTCTAATTTCTAGAAGCAGTGACCTAAAAGAAGGTTTCTCAAGCTGAAGGCTAGGACTCTTCAAGAGGTCAAAAGTCCTGATACAGAGATAGAGCAGAGAATGGAAAACGGCAGGTTCTCAAACAGAAACAACTAGCGATCGCTAGGGTTTTCTTCTCCCCATTTTGCCAGCTTCCCAACCTGATTGCTTTTCTTTTTCTTTCCTGTCATCTTCATAAATCTAAATGACATTAACTGATGACTGACAAGAGAAAGATTAGCAAGGTAACAGATCATGTGTAAGAAAGGATAATAAGGAGAAAGGTGGTTTTAGATGGTTTTGAGAGACTGCTGCCTCTCAAAAGTTCCTTACTCACTGAAAGCTTGTGACTTAGTTCTTGGAGAAACCCTGAACTGTAGACCCTCATGACCTTGTGGATGGAAAAGAGGCCACAGGTTAAACCTGACAAGCTTAGGAGACTGAAAATAAGATGGCGTGAACACACACACACACAAATTTTTAACTAAGTGGGCCTTGGCGGGAAGTCACATCTTCAGCTTCCTCATTAAGTTAATCTGTGCCTTTTCAGTGGGCCTGTTCTTTGTCTTTTTGTACCTAAGATAACATCTTTAATTCCTTTTCCGGACCAGAGCTGGAAACTGCATAATTCCTCATTATCATGCTTGTCTCCTGGTTTCCATCTCTATGTGCTGTAAAGAGAGAACTGTTAGCTATCCTGCACCCACCTGTGTGGGAGGAGTACCTGTCTCTCCAATGTACTTTTATCCAATCCCAGAGATTTCCCTGCTTTGCTTTCTCCCACCCCCTTAATCTGTCACCAATGGAGTTCATGTAGCCTTCCTCCTTTGATTTTATGTATAAAATAAACTGCAAACTGCCATTTTGCAGAGCATTTTCTCAACCCGTTGAGATTTTGCTTCCCAGCAATTGTCAACAGTTTGGCTCAAATAAACTCTTACAAGTTTTCTATTAGGCTGGGTATTTTTCATCAACAACCCCTTCACTGTCTGAGTGTTATTTATTCATCCAACCCATATGTATTCAAACTTTACGTGCCGGACATACAGGGAAGGAACAAGACAGACAAGTTCTCGTAGAGATTCTGTGGGTACCTTAGCTTTTTCTTTTCAACTATTGGGTTGCTTTTAGGAATGAAAATAATCTCTGCCAAACTAAGATAAGGGCATCAATGTAACCAGGATGGCCAAGAATGACTAAGAACAGTAGGACTTGACAGGGTAGATTCAGAAAAGCATGTGTGTGGTTCAGACCAGAGAAGTCTGCTGGAGAAAGCGAAGCAGGTGTGTCCCATGGGGTTAGAGAGGGCTCCATGGTTGGACAGTGGCGTAGGTAAGCTCTCACCCTAGAGCACACATTCTTTGCTCCTCACAGTTTTTACTGTTTGCTGCCTTCATTTTTTGAAGTGTGGTTTTGTTGGGTATAGCATCCTTGGTTGACAGTTCTTTGTTCTTGCAGCACTTTGAGTATGTCATCCCACTGATTTCTGGCCTCCACTGTTTCTGACGAGAAGTCAGCTGTGAATTCTATTGAGGCTCCCTTTTATGTGATGAGTCATTTTTTTTCTCTTGTGACTTCCAACATTTCCTCTTTGTCTTTTGACAGTCTGACCATGATGTGTGGGTGTGAATCTCTTTGGGTTCATCCTACTTGAGATTTGTTCAGCCTTTTTTTTTGACTGTGTAGATAAATGTTTTAAAAATAAATTTGAATATTCTCTCTCTCTCTCTCTCTCTCTCTCTCTCTCTCTCTCTCTCTCTCTTTCTTTCTCTTTCTCTCTCCCTTCCTCCTTCTCTCCCTCCCTCTCTCTTTTTTCCTTCTGAGACTCCTACTATGTGAATATTGGTTTAGTTAATGGTATCTCACAAGTCCTCCATATTCTGTTCATTTTTCTTTATTCTTTTTCTTTCTGTTCTTCAGGTTGAATATCTCTTTTTGGTGATGCTTCTAGCAGTTCAAATCTGTTTTTGAGCATCCCTAGTAAAATTTTCATTTTGGTTACTGTACTTTTCAACTCTAAACTTTGGTCCTTTTCCTAAAAAAAAAAAAAATTATCGATATTCTCTACTTGGGGCATTATTTTAATATTTTAATGATTTAAAAATGACTTCTTTTAATTCTTTGAGCACATTTATGATAACCAATATGAAATCTTTGTTTTTAAGTCCAACACCTGGGCTCCCTTACAAACAGTTTCTACTGACTGCTTGTTTTCCTGTGTATGGGCTACATTTTCCTGTTTCTTTGCATTTATGGTAATTTTTAAAAAACAGATCATTTTAGGTAATATAGCAACTCTGGATTTTGATTCTCCCAAGGGTTTGGTTTTTTGCTTGGTTGTTTTTTGGGTTTTTTGCTAGTTTGTTTATTTGTATGGTAACTTGCCTGGACTGATAAAGTCTGTTCAGTGTGCAGCCACTGAAGTTTCTGATCAGGTTGTTAAAGTTTTTAATTATTGTTTTTATGTTTAAGTCACACTTTTTTTTTTTAAGATTTTTATTGGGGAATTGGGGATGAGAACAGCGCTGGGGAATTGGGGGAAGGGGAACAGACAAGTTGCTGTCCTTTGTTTCTTCAGTCTAGTTGTAGAGGATGTTGCTTCACTGGCCCAAGTTGGCACCATCATTGCGCTCTTCCCGGGCGAGGCACATCAGTTTCAGCTTCTGGACAGCCGCTCTCTGTGGCTGCTAGCTATATACGGTAGCCCATGGCAACCCACTGCAGCAGGGGCTGCAGCCTATGCCGTCGCTGGCGACGCACAGCAGCCCAGCTCCAGGTTGAGCTGTTGTTCAGCATCTTAGCTGTAGAGGGCAGTGTCACTGGCCCTCCTATGTGGGATCCGAACCGGGGCCATCTGGCGTCCCAAGCCAGCTCTTAACCAACACGCCGCTTGGCCGGCCCTATGTCACAATTCTTAGCAGTCACTTCTGGGTCAGCATTGCTGAATGGTTATCCAATGATTGATTAAAAGTTTACCTTAAACACCTTGAGCCAGCAAAGCTTCCACTCATTGCAGAAGGATCTGTGTGGGTTGGTGCACACAGACAAGGATCAGACAGCTCACAATTCTACCTTAGTTTTCATTTCCTGCTTGCACAGGGACTCATGCTCATTTAGGGCCTCTTTGGTCTTTCCTAAGTGCACGTAAAGTCTTGTACATGTGCACAGTTTTCCAGATCCCCTGGAATATGTGGGAGCTTTTCAAAGTCCCAATGACTGTCTTGTTTGCCCAGGTATCCCTTTTCAATTTTGGGCTGGTCTCTTGCTTATTCCAACCATACTGTAGCCTTAGGCAGCTGCAACATTAACCTTCCCAATTGTTTGTCACTAACTGCTATTTTTTTTTTACAGTGCCCTAGGATATGAATTTGGGGGGGGGAGCTTCAAATCAGATCCCCTCCATGGAAGTGAGGCTGCTGGTTTTCATGATTACTGTGCCACGGACCTGGGGAGGGGGAACAGCTCCAAATTAAAGTTCTACAGACCCCATTGTTCTTACCGAGGTTCAGTTGTTTTTCTTGAATAAATGCTTTTAATTTACTGTATGCCTTAGGTTAGTTTCTAGAGTTCTGAAATCGTTGCTTTGGATAATTTTGCCAGTTTTATTTGTGCTTTTTATAGGAAGATTTGCAAGGTTCTCACTCCACCATTCTGGAAGTGCCCAGTTATCTCAGCACCTCTGTTTGGCACTTCAAACTATAATTAATTATAATATATTAAAAAAAAATCTCCAGCCACAAAATCAAGTATGTTACTGGTTGGGATGGTACCAAAATAACTGTAAGCAATTAAAAGTCTAGCTACAAAACCAAATTAATTTGGTGTGAAACATGCAAGCAAGAAGCTTTGTAGATTTGTCATCAGAAAGTGTTTAATAACTAGCCTCCCTTTGGAACTCCCATACTATTATTCTTTGCAATCTCAATCAGTGCACTCACTAAATTGTTTTCTAATCATCTGCTAAGAAGTCTGTAGTCTCCCCTAAACTATGAGTTCCTTGAAATAAGGGATTATATTTTAATAATCTGAGGGGTCTCTCAATGTGTGGTCAGAGCCTACAGTAGACACTCAATAAATTCTTGCTCAAAATTGTTGAATGTTATAGGTATTTTTAGAGATGATTCAAGGCTGAGGGCAATCTTAATAATGCCTAAACTGTGGAACAATTTGGACATTCCCAAAAAATTATTCTTTGGGCATATAAATTTCAGAAATAAATTTGAGTTGTTCTTTTATACACACCCTGCATTTAATTATCTTTAACCTAATTTGGTATTGAGTTCTGAGACATCTTTCTTTCAAGTAGCATACTCCCTAATGGAAAGTGCTAAAACCATTTGAGTACTTCTGTTATTTTTAATGGCACCTCCGTGACTTCTGCTAACTTCTGATGTGTGTTTGCAATAGCTTCAATAAACTACAGTTGGCAACCATTTTGAGAACACCTGATAGAAAAAGCTCAGCGTGTTAATTAGAAAGTGATTGATTATATTAAGTATTTGCTATCACATTGTTTTCAGTATCAGATTGTCACTGTGCACTCCTTTACCTTCTCCAGCTCTCCCTATCTCCTGTGAGATCACTTCTATGCTGAGTCCCCACCATTGTGACAATACCGCTAACTATAGGGACACAGGTATTGCTTTCCCTCTTTTTTCTTCATTTCAAGTGTGAGAATGGCTTCTCCCCAGTTGTACATGGTACTGCAGATTGCTAAAGATAATAAGAATTCATCAGCGTTCGAGGATAATGGAAAGGAAATAACCACATTGCACAGGGTCAGAATGCCTGGGGTCCTGTCTCAGATCTGCTGTCTGCCTCACATACTCTAACATCTATGTGGTCACAGAGAGCTCACCTCTCACTCCTGGGATTGCTATGGGTGTCTCCATGCCTCCAAGTCAGAGCCCCACTCACTTCTGGTTCCCACAGGGAGAGGAGTTTTCCCCTCTTGCCAAGCTAAGACCTACCTTCTGCTTCTTCATCCCCTGACCCAGAATTCTTCTCTTTTTCTGATATTAAGTAATCCAGGTATTTATTTCATTTGAAGGACCCTTCAACTCCACCCACCAGAGGATGGTCTAATCTTATGATCCCCAACAGGACAATCACAAAATGGCAAAGCATCACTACTATTTTTCAGAGCCCACATCAGTGGGTGTGAAAGGAAAGCAATTATTTTATACAAATTAGTTTTTCATTCCTTCTCATGAAATATTCTTAAAATCTGGAGGTCCAGTCCTGCCTACTCTCAGCTTGTCACATAAATTTGCTAAGTGTTCTAGGCAAGGTGACTTTTTAGGTACCATGATAATTATAAAAATTGTCAAGTGAAAGTCCCTGAAAGTGTATGTTTTGAATGAGAGAAACGCTTTCTGGTAGTTAGCTGTTGATGACTGTTAGGCAGAATTTGACAATCATGTATACTGATATGACAAGGGGGAAAGAGGGTCATTACACGAGGGGTGAGTTGGGAGACGTAGATAAGGAAAGACCTCATGGATGCAGCAGTATTTGCATTGGATTTTGAGGGATAGGTAGGATTTCAACAGGTGGCATTTGAGTGCAAGACATTTCAGATGGACGGAGGAAACTGCACACACAAAGGCACATGGTGAGAAAGAAGTGAGCATGCTCGGGCAATGCTGAGGTACCCAGCTGAGCCACAGCTTTCGCCATCAGGGAGAGTGGCAGAGGAATAGGCTGGAGATGGAAGAAGGGGACAGTTACGGGGGGCACTGAATACCTGCTAGGGAATTGGGATAACTTTTCTACCAAGAGGGGAGCGAAGAAAGTGGTGCATTAACCCCTTAGAGTACCGAAAAGGTAACTAGGGATTCGGCAGCCCTGCTGGATTTTTGTTTGTTTTGTCTGTTAGACGAATATTTTCCATGTTAATGGCAAATTCTCCAATAAAATGTCATGTTAATAAGGCCACAGCACCTAGCAGATGGATTTCCTAGGGTGAGTGAACAGAAATATCTGCCAAGCTCCTAGAAAGTGCCATTTAATGAAGTGGGTGGTGCCAAGTATTGGGTTTAAAGGAAGGGAATGGGAGGGGTAAGTTTAAGCAAGAATTTCCCCTGGGAGTTTTCCTAAGAGTTGTGTTCTAACACTTTAGAGTGTGGCGAGTGGCAGGGAAAAGGTCATTCCAGGATTTGCACATGATTTATACTATTTATTGAATATGCCAATCTAGGCAATGCTGAGACTCTGAATCTTGCATCTCTTGAGTTTTCACATTTGCTTTCCTTTATCCTACCCTACCACTCCCATCAACGACCTAGCACACAGCAATTACAAAGACCTCTGCTCAGCAAAATGATAGATTTCTATGATACCTAGGAAAGGAAACTCACTTGAGTATTTACCTTTCCTCCACAGCTCCTCCAAGCAGAGGTATATGGTGCAAATACAGGTGACAGCTTGTTATCCATTTCTAGATACAGGAAATAGTCTAAGAGATGTAGTTCGGGTGGTAAAAATTTAGAATTTCAAGCGATTTTGATTGTTTATGGGACCATGGATAACAGTATTGGAAATTAGGACTGATCTAGAAAGTTTGAATGATGCCAAGATTTAGGAAGAGTGGATTGGGAAGAAAGTAGAGAGAGCGAACTCAGCAGACACTCATCAGGAATATTGGTCCAGAACCGTGGAAGAGGCAGGCCTGGATGAGTCACTGCCTAACTCCTGACAAAGCCCAGGAGGCACAGTCCAGCATGGGACGGAGCGCCAGCTTCCAACAGCTAACGGTCTTTTCAGGGACTGAGACTGTTTGTCCTGGAAGATTTCCTTGTCTTTCTCAGGTGTTCTGACACATACCAGCTCGTCATGTTGACACCAGCCCCAACTTCTCTCTCTTCCCTTCTCTGTGGCATATGATTTGATTAGAGGGAATATATTTCCTCTGCATAACTCTGTCACCCACTGGCCGGCTCAGTGAATCGAGCTGTTTCCCTGCCCAACCCCTCAAGCAGAAAGCTTTTTGTTTTTTGATGATTCCTACCTTGAAAAGAACAGGGTACCAGGTTGTAAGAAACACTGGAGGCAATTCCTTGAGTCCTCTTGGAAAACATGTTTCTGGGAGAATGCCAACCCCATTTAACAGGGATGGCAGGGCTACAGATGGAACTCGGGGAAAAAAAATGATCGCCCCGGGCCAACTCCACAGACAAAATGATGAGCTCATTTCTCCTCAGGAAGCGTGCTCTCAGTTTGCTGGTCAAAATCTGCCAGAAAGTTCAAGTTCATATGCTTAGAGCTGTATATCTCCCCTTATGTCTATCTGGCTCCATTTAATGTTTAAATAGCCCATTTCATTGAGCCTTAGGCTGAACAGCATGGAATCATTTATTCATAGCTGAGGTGGTAATCAAGCTAATGAAGGAAGAGCGAAAGGAAAGAGAGTCAGCTGAATTTAAGGGTAGACCATTGCATGGTGTGGTGTGTGTCCAACTGTCCATTGTCACGTATCATTCTTTTTTGTGGATTATTTGAAGTGTATTTTATCCGTAGTTGACTTCCCAAGTAGAAAATGTCTTGCCCATCTCTCCCCTTTATGTCTTTTTATGAACTCCGGGAAGGCAACCTTATAATGTCACCAATGCACAACAGAATTGCAAAGGAGACTCAAGGGCAGTGACTGGGATTCAGGAATGACACTCTAATCTCGAATCTCCTATGTGACCAGGGCAGCCACTCGGACTCTGCGTCTCGGTTTTCTCACAAAACTGTGAATGAGTGGGTTGACTGGATAAACGCTAAGGTCCCGGCTAGCCTAAAGTTCCAGGCTTCCACCGGCTCAGGCAAAAAAGCTGGGCGCCATCTTTGACAGCCATGGTTCTCCCGTACCCCACACCTGGCCGTCAGCATATCCTGTGGTCTCGACCTGAATCTGATCGCTTCTCACTCCTGGCCCCGCTACTACCTTGGTCTAAGCAGCCATCTTCCCTCCTAGGATTACTGTAAGTCTCCAAACTCTTTTCCTTGCTCCTCTCTTTATATCCTCTCAATTCCCAAGATGGGAACCAGAATGCTCTTTTAAAACAAAAGGCAGATCACTTTGCGTCTCTGTACAAAACACTCCAGTGACTTCCTGTCTCAGTTGCTGGAAAAGCCAACTTCCTTGGACTGGCTTCTAAAGTCCCATGTGATGTGACTTCCATTTGTCTCTGACCGCATCCCATGCTCTCACCCTTCAGTCACTGCAGCCACTTTAGCCTCCTTACACATGCACACGAGCAGTAGATTCCCGCCTCAGGGCCCTTGAACCGCTGTTCCCTGATGAGGTGCTCTTTCCCTGGAGAGCCACGTGTTTTGCTCCCTTAGCCCCTTCAGAGGCTGTCCTTGGATCCCCCTGTATAAAACAGCAAACTCCTCCCCACTGCACCCCAGCACGCCCTCCCACCCTGCTTTATTCTCTTCAGCGCTTACCACCATCGGAAGTCTCATGTTGAATTGTTTACTTTCTTATTTTCAGTCTCTTGCACATGAGAATGTCAGCATCTCGAGGCCCAGGGACTTTTTGATGCTCACTGCTGTATCCCCAGGGCTTAAAAACAGTCCCTGGCTCCTAGTGGTTACTTAATAAACGTGAGTTAAACAAATGAGTAAGTGAGTGAATGACGAGTGAATAAAAGCTTCTATGGATTAGGAACTTGCCTTCAGTTATACTACCAATGGCTTATGTCTCTCTCCTCAGTCCTCAAATATGTGAGTTAAGCCTCTATTCCCTGGGGGTTTGGGCTTCTATATACTCAAGCTGGCAGGATTCCATGGTGTCTGCTTCCTGCTGGGTCACAGCCTCCTCTGTGGCACAAGGTGTGGGTTAGCCTCGTAGTTTGAGTGGGGATAAGGCAAAGGAGAGAAATTACAGAGCGTTGAAAAAAGAAACCAGTTAAAATTTCAGAACTGTTACACTGCCACTCACTTCACACTCTGCATGATTTGCTTGTCAACCTTAATAGACTATGAGTGACTGTCAGAAAACGGTCATGTGTTATTATTCCTCTCTGCATCCTTGGTCCCTAGAACGGCGCAAAGGAGCTTCTCCCCCCTTTGTCAATATTTGTTGAGTCTATTTCAATCAATAAAATAGAAATCCCAAGTGCTCCCACAGGCAGGTTGCTGAAAGTCCTATTTCTCTTTGGCTTTAGGTAGAGAGGAAAGAGGTGTTTTAGCGAGAAGCTTCCAGCCCGGTATAAACCTGACCGCAGAGACCAAGCTAACACCAGCAATCCCTTCACAGAACAGAGCTGGGAAGGCAGCTCCACAGGGTTTAAGTCTCAGCTCTACCACTACTTGTGGACCTTTGGGCAATTTACGTAAGTTTTCCTCATCTCCTAATAATCTTATTGGCAAATATTAGCTTACCCTCAAGTCATACAGTAGGAATTGGTCGAGCTGAGATTCAAATCTAGGCAGGCAATGCTGGTGCCAGAGTCCACACTGTTAAGAACCATACTGAAAAATAAGTTCGAAAGGACTTGAGTTAATTTTTTAAATGAGGTGTCATTTGAGCCTCAAATCATATACCCAGGGCAAGAAAACTCCAGAAGAGGTGATATCAGAAGGACAGTATATTATTTAGGAGCTGCCCTGGGGTTGTCGTGAGAATCATGGGAGTCAGCACACGTGGCCCAGGGCTTGGCCCACAGGCGGCACTCACCGAGCATTGGCTGCCATCACTCTGCCACTTCCTCAGCCCTCAGTCTGTCTGGCCAGCATGTCTACCTGGCAGATGAGTATGAATGGATGGGAGGAAGCTCTCTTCTACAACTTGGGACCATGTGACTCTTCTAAAGCCGGTCTGGTGATTCAGTCTTGGTGAGACCCATGTTCAGTCTCAGAAATTCTTTCTCTTTTCTCATATCTTCTACTTTGTGGCTGTGTCACTGAATATTATCATCTCCCCTCTCCCCTGCCACCCATTAGTCCCGAGAGACCTAAAAGCCAGGTCTAGGATACCAAACAAAGCTAAGCAACTCAGTACAATAACTGGTTAAATCAGATTTAATTATGATTCTAATAGCAAATCCAGGCCTCTGACCTCCAGTGGGGCACGTATTTCACTACTCACCCTGCTTTTCTGGGTGAGCTCTATGCTGATCAAAAGTGCTTTGGCAGGAGATGCCTTTATATTTTATTTCTCAATTTTGTTTCCACAAAGACACAAATTATTTTCTTTCTTAAATGATGCTCAAAGGATTTTGCCATGACTTTATACATTTGCTATCAATAAGGATATGTAGATATACATATGTATGCATCACACACACACACACACACACACACACACACACACACACACTTGGATATTCCATAGAAGTTCCACATCAGAACTCAGACTTGCTTTTATATTGCTCAGAACTGCTGGCATCAGGGAGAACCACCCTGCCTTTCCTTACAAAGATATAATTATAAAGAATTACTGATGATTCGTGACCAAGAAAGGACTGACAGTGACAAGTCTAATTAGATATTGAAAACGAGTGATGATCCACATTTAGCTGATTCTGACTCTTCCTGATGAGGATCTTTCTGAACACAAACTATTCACATTTACTTCATTACTGAGGCAAATTAAACTAGACAGAAGAAGCATAGGACCTGGTGTCCCCATGGTAGGAATTAGTATATATGTGTGTGTTTGTGTTTTAAACATATATGTTTCATATATATATATATATATATATATATATATATATAGAGAGAGAGAGAGAGAGAGAGAGAGAGAGAGAGAGAGAGAGATACATTTTCCTGTATCTATATCTACATTACTGCTTTTATTTCTGTTTTTAAGATTAAAGAAAAGAACAGGAAAGCTGGAGTTGATGTCCTTTTTGTATTTCTCTCCCTAGATGCAATGAAAACCCTGGACATTGTATACAAAACAACATAAGAAGATTCTGAAAAGAAGAGAGAAGGTGGCTGACCGGCTAGGGGCCTTGGCACCCAAGGAGTGACCCCAGTGGTGAGGTTTTTTTTGCTTTATGTTTCCCAGACTAAGGTTTCAAGAAGCTGGCATCCTCAAACATCAATGGGTACAGATTAAAAAAAAAAAAAAAACCCTAACAAAAGCCTGCTCTTTCCAGCCAAAGGACCAGGAAAAGGGTAGCCTAGCAAGACGGAAAACTATTAGACAATAATTACCCTACTCCTGCCAACACCCCAGAAAACACTGTGGACCCACTCCACCCACACCAACAAAGGCCCAGTGGGGAGGCAAGATTTCTACTTCCTCCAGGCAGTAATGGATTACTCCCTCTCCCCCACCCTCCATCAGTGGAGGCCATGTGGGGAGCCCTTAGGAGGCCCTCTAATGCCTCCCAGCCAGGGGGTATGAGTGGAGCTTAGTAGGGAGATGGAACTCCCAGTTTGCCCAGTAGTAACTGGGAACACCCCCTCTAGTGTCAACAGACGCCAAGGAGGGGACCCTGATTTCCACCCAGCCCCCTTCCCCTGTCGGAGCAGTGTCAGAGGACGTGAAGGTTTCAGTAAGGCCCCGTGTCTTATAACGCAGTACCCCAAATGTCCAATTTTCAATCGCAAAATCGCTTGTCACACCAAAAACTAGGAAGATCTCAAATGGAATAAAAAAAGAAAGACAATCGATAGATGCCAACAGCGAGCTGACAGAGATGTTAGAACTATCTGACAAAGATTGTAAAGTAGCCATTGTAAAAATGCTTCGGTGAGCAATTATGAACACCTCTGAAACCCCCCTGAAAAGGAGTCAGCCAAAAGACTCAGGGGGGAAAAAAAATCTTTATTTCAGCAACTATTTTGAAGAACTGTTGTCCGTTCCTGCAGTGATCAAGATAAACTCCAAGTTTTATTTTAACTGACTTGGAATTCTCACTGTCAGTAACTGGTAATTTGAGAGTAAATATAGGTGAGTGAGGGTGGAGCGGATAGTCTAAGCTAAATCACGAAACTTTGTAACTGTCATGTCATTAGTAGGCGAGTTATTTAATGTTGAAGCCACTGACCACCTTCCACATACCGTATGTGAAGAGCCATATCTTTTCACTCTGTCATTCAGGGACGGTGCTGAGGAAAGTCTGATCCCCTCCCTGGTGTCTCAACTGTCCAACCTCATGGCCATCAAGTCCTGATCACTAGATTTCCCACTCCGGTTCCCATATTTCATGACATCTTAATGCCATCTCATCTTCATGAGTAGGCTTGTGTTTATATCTTCCAGGAGGTCACAGCTGTGGTGGTTGAGAAAAAGATGGAAAGCTAGAAATTGAGTGTGAACAGCCAGCTCACCTCTTGCCATCTGTGGCTATTCTGGCATATTGTGGGAGCCCCTTTTGACCATTCCCATTGATTGGTCTTTGTTGTTGTTGGTATAATTCTTTGTTTTTGCCAGAACTATTTGGCTTACTCAGTTTCCGATATGCATACTTTCATAGTTATACAGAAAGGGAAAACTGAATATCTATACTCTATAGACAGAGATTAACTGGACAGAAGAGAATCTGAAAGGTAAAAGTTACACCCTTACTTTATACCAAAACTATTTCAGGTGACTTAAAGATTTACATAATAATTAAAGAATAGAAGGAAATGAAGATGCTTATGGCGAGGGAAGCTGTTTCTAAGAATAGCAGGAAGATAGAAACCATAAAAGAAAATACTTAAGTGGTTGGAATTACACTAAAAGTAAACATTTCTGCGTGATTATTTCTGGGTAGTTAGATGGTTGTATTTTATTGCTTCTCTGTATTTTTAAATTTTTGGTAAACATATAAAAAGGAAAAAGTATTTTACATGCCCCCACACAATAAGCAATATTGAAAGTCAAACATCAGACTGAGGAAAAAAATTGCAGCGTACAAAGAATTGCCTTCTAGAATGCAATATATAAAGAGATCTTACACATCAATATGAAAAATACTCAGTTCCCAATAGAAAACTGGGTAAGTCATTAATAGAATATTCACAAAAAAATATACTACAATTAACAAAGTTTAAAAAATACTTAATGTAATACTTTTAAATACATGCAAACAAAAACAATAATAGAACACATTTTGGTGGTTCTATCAAAACATCAGAGATTAAAAATAATTTTATTCATAGATGTTGGCCTTATAAATCGCTATAATCTTTTTGGAAAGTCATTTGGTGATATGTCAAAAGACTTAACATTTTGTTTACCTTTGGAATAGCAACTCTACTGCTAGTGATTGATATTTAGGAAACTGTCATAAATGTGTACAAAGTGCAGATTTTATCCAAAGAATTTATCAATAGAAAAACAAATTCAAATGTCTCCCAAAATAGGGGATTGCTTAAGTAAATTATGGTGTGCTTATAAAGTGTGTATATATATATATATATATATATATATATATATATATATGAATTCTCAGATTAATATCTGATATGAAAAATATAAAGTATATTTTGTTTAGTAGAAAAGCAGTACAAGAGCAGTACATATAGTAATTTTTTTTCTTGGTCAATAAGAAAATTCATGTGTAGAAAAAAGACAAGTAAGATGTAGACATCAAGTGTGAATAGTGGTGGAATTATTTGGCTTGTCTGTGTTTATATACATTTTCTTCAATTAGCATATGTCCTGTGGGAAAATATTTAAATTGTATTTTACAACGTTGGCAGCCCGCGTGAGCAGATAAAATAGGCCTCACTCTTTGTATGGCCCATCACCCCTCCACAAAGGGGCGATGCTATTTTGCTGACAGCCCTGAAGACCACTCAATCTCATGTTGCAAATCTGGGCGCGACAGGAACCAAGGCCAGCTCAAGGAGAGCGTTTCAAAACGCAATAGGGTGAATAGTTCCTTCTCTTCCGGGATCAGGAGGGCAAATGCTACAGTAATATTTTTGTCCACAGATTCAGAGAGAAAAACCCAGCCCAGGAAAGACACTCCCTTGGTTTGTACATTGTGAATTTCTTAGAGAACTATAGAGAGGGGAGGGGTAAGAGGTTCCTTTTGGTTGGTTTTCCCTGAATAGCAATGAGCAAGAAGAAAGCCCCGTAACTAATTGGCTCTGTCGGAGGGGGAAATGCTATCAAGACTTTTTCCTTTCTTTTTAATTTTTCTAAAGTGCAGTGGGTGCCGAGACGTGACACTAGTATCCGTGTTGCAGCCACTTCTCTCTCCTGGGCAGGGGAGCAACTAGAATAGCAACTGAGATTAGCATGGAGGGACCAACACTGCATTTGCATCTGAAAGTGCCCACTGCAAACAGCTGAGGCCGCATTTGTGCTAGAAGAGAGGGAGCTTGAATAAATCCTTCCCTGCTGTCTGTCCTGTCTGGGGACTCTAGCCTCCATGAGAGCACCTCCTGGGTTGAGTGCTAACATCTCGAAAGAAACGGCCCCTATTTCCGGTTAAATGATGTGTGCCATGAGGGATTGCAGTATGCATGTTTTTAGTTTCTCAACTTCTCTCCATTCATGGTCTTTTTCTCTTCCTTCCTGCTGTGGATTGTTCCACCTCACTCACCAGACAGGGGATGTGGTCTGATCTTCCTCTGTTTTGTCATTTGAAAATGTGTGTACGTGGGGGTGGGGATGTGGGAGGTGGGGGGTGGACAGTTCTTGAAACTGGGCAGGTTAAATCTCTCCGGCCCTGGGAATCTGATACATTTTTCCCTCCCCGAGGATATGAGTGCAGCACCTTACTCGGACAACGGTTCCCATACCGGGCTCTGTCCTCTGTGGGGCAAAACAGCAGGGACAAAGGAATGGAATTCCACATCCTCCTCTGGGAAAGAGAAAAGCTTGAAAATTGTGAGTTTTCCCAGGCTTCTGCTGGGACGCCAAGGAAGACTGACTTGCATAATCTCACAAAAATGCGAGTTGTAACCTACGCCTCCATAAACTCTCATAATATGGAGTCAAGGGATTACAAAAACCAAGAAACATATGCACAGTTTCCTGACCTGAGCACAATTAAAGACCTTGATTGCAAAACCAAAGTGCCTCCAGACCAAAGAAAGACAGACCCTGGAAGTGAAAATCACCATGGAGGGGTCCTAATGCCACATGGGGCTCTTTCATAATAGCTACTGGGGAGAACCCAGAGCCACGCATGAATGTCTTTTCTATTGTACAGTAAACTCAGCGAGTGCATATTGGAAACCTTGCCCATTCCTCCAACAGAAATTGTATCTAAGGGCAACCTAGATATCGCTGTTTCATAGATTTCCTTCTCTGAGGCCGAAGGTTAATTTCTCAATAGTCAATTCATTATATTTCTTTGTGTTTCAAATGTGTTGAGTATTTGGCTGTTGATCAGAGATGCTGGCCTTGGGACCCTAGCCAATGGCTCAGGTGGCCTCAGCAACACTGCCTCATTGGTGGCTCAGGACTGGCCAACATGAATGACAGTGGGTGCCTGGGCTGGCAGCTCTGGGGGGGGGGGCGTTACAGAGGGAGCATGGTTCTATTAAATTAAACAACTGTTTATTGGATACCTACTTGTGCCACATGCTATGTTAGAGCCGTACACTGAGAGAAATACGACAGAGAGAAATATGACACAGCCCCTGCCCTTAAGGATGTCACAATCTGATGGGGAAATACACATAAAAATTACTGTAATCTAGTAAGTGCTAAATTAGTAATATGAACACTATTTTTATATGCAGACCTCAGGCATCATCCAAAGAATTTATCTAGACTTGTTACAGGGATCTATTTCTCTTGACCTTAAGTCAGTGTTGTCCAAAGTAGGTGTGGGTTCCCCAGGGGATACTGAAAATAATCGGGCAGATGCAGAAATAAAATATTATAACTTACGTTTATGCTTTTTAATGTATCCTTTACCAAATTTTTTTTGCTTACATTTTATGACATATGGTGTAATGGTTCTGAAGTAAATGTTTATCATTTTAAAAATAATGTATCTATTGGGAGAGAGGTGCATGCTCACAAAATTTTGACATGAGAGTGTGAACAAAAGTTTGAAAATGATTAGGCTCCGTTGTCCCTCATGTCCAAGACCCTGAATGTTTTCCTCAGACCTTTGGGCAGTTTGGCTGTGTCTTAGCAGCATTAAGCTCAGGTGACTAACTTTCATCGCCTCTGCTCAGCTCAGAGAGGACCCTCCAATTATCCTGCATTCTTCCTCCTTTGAAGGCTGCCTGTAGTCACATGACTTGTCCCATTTTTGTGGCATAAATGGATGAGAAGGCAAACACCCAAATAAGGGAAGTAAGTTGTCCAATATTATTGGACTAGTATTACTAATGTACTTTCTGGCAGAAATTAAGAAAAAAACACAAAAGAACCCTGATATTGGCTGAGGTGTTATGCTAATAAGAAACTGGCCAAAGTTTTAAGCAGAAAAGCAAAAATCCCCAAACCTGTTACTACAAGAACTAGAAAGGCGGTGAGCTGAATGAGAAAAGGTAGATGAATCAGCATAACTAACGTGATTTGTGGGATTTTGTAGTCATACAGGCCTG
This sequence comes from Hipposideros armiger, assembly GCF_001890085.2. Taxonomy (NCBI): domain Eukaryota; kingdom Metazoa; phylum Chordata; class Mammalia; order Chiroptera; family Hipposideridae; genus Hipposideros; species Hipposideros armiger. The sequence goes on from NW_017731395.1 coordinate 2,770,881, forward strand.
AGTTAAAATCCCCACTTTGCCACTTAGTACCTGTGAGACCTAAGCAATCACCAACCCCCTTTTAAGTATATTAGTTGCTGTTCTTGGGTTGTAAGGAATAGAAACTAGCTCTGGCTAACATATGTACTCTCAAATGGAATTTATTGGAAGGAAACGGGGTCAAAGGAATAGCTGAAACCCAGGCTTTGCAAACGGCAGGATCTAGGGCAGTTCCAAGGATCTTGGCAGGGGTACTAAACCTCTTGGATCTTTAGGGTGCTCAGCTTGGACAACTCCACTCTAACTGCTTCTGAGTCTTGAATGTATCTCTGCTCAGAATTCAAATGCTCAAGATAGATTCTAATTGGCCACTCAGAACTCAAATCCCCAGAATAGGTTCTAATTGGTCTGTTTTGGTCATGTGTCCATCTCTGTGGTTCTGTGATTGGACAGAGCTGGGATTTAAACCCTCGTAGCTCACAGAGTGAAGGACAGGCTGGTCTTCAAGGGAAGTATAGCTGGGCAGGCCAAAGCAAGTCGTGTCTAGCATATTTAGCTTCAGTTACCTCATCTGGAAAATGAGAATAAAAATACAGATCTCATAAGGTTGTTTTGAAGATGAATTGAGATAATGTTTGCAAAGTTCTTAATACAAGGTCTGGCACTTGGCAAGTGTTCAGTAATGGTAGCCATTGTTATTATGAATTATATGAGCTCAGATGGAAATTGTCAGGCTCCTGTTCTTATAAAATATTGGTAGGAGTGGCTTTAAGTATGGAAATCTCATAGAGGGATTTATTTGACTGAATGCCAATGATGGAATAAATATTTAGAAGAGAATGGGATAATACAATTAGTTCAGTGAGAGATTTCGGTTACTTTTATCCCTGCTTTGTCATGAAGTCCCACTCCTCATCATATTTCGTTATTTTTAAACTCTGTGATTCCAAGTGCAAATTTGCAAAAACACAAAATTTTTTTTTAATCATTTTTTAAGTCACTGCCTCTTCATTTAGTGACTTCGTAGATCTTGGCATTCTTCTTTTGGTTCCCCTGAGTTCTCCAAGGGCATGCTAGGTTTGGGGAGGTGGGGAAAAGTCAGCCTTCCAGGATAAGCTACTCATAGGAAGTGTCAACACAGCACTAAACAGCCAGTCAGGAAAAAAAAAAAGGCAGTCAAATCCCCATAGACAGAATTTTAGATAATGAGTGGAATTTTTTAGTCATTGGGCTGAATTGAATGCATATTTAAATATCACATCAATATAACCTCAGACTTGGCATTAATCTGTTCCAGGGTTGATAAGCAGTCTCCAGTTGTACAATTATTATGGGCTAAATGACCCACGTCCCCATCGCTGGTCATGGTTTGTGATGGATAATGAACATGCCTGGTAAGGGAGGCAGTGTGGCTGAGCTGGGAGCTTGTGAGCATGGAGTCAGGGCAGGTGGGATGTGCCCTGGCCCACCTCGGCTCTGGCAGCTTCTTTATCTCCCTGGCAGAGTGCTAATCTCTGCCCTGGGACAAGTTATCCCAGAACAGAAAGTCTCGTGAGAAAGAGCCTTGAGATGGGAGCATTGAAAGGGCTTGTTCAAGTTCAAGATGACCAGAAAAATATTCAGAGGCAGTCCCAGCCAGCCGGTGCCAGCTGCAAAATAAACAGATGGCTCTTGCATGCAAATGAGAGTGGTGCTTATACGTGTGTGTGTGTGTGTGTGTGTGTGTGTGTGTGTGTGTGTGTGTGTGTAGGGTAAGGTTGCCGCTGACAAAGCAAAGGAGGAAACTGGGGCAAGGAGCTGGGATAGCCAAGCAACAGGCCCATTTTTGTCTGCCTGAGCTGAGTAACGCTGAAAGGTCTGCGAGCAGAGCTTCAGCAAAACAGCTCTTTGATCTGGGGAGTTTCTCCTGAGCTGGATTTTGCAATCTTCTCTTCCTCCCTCCAGCCGGTCACTGCCTTGAGCAGCCTGCCTCCCGCCCCACTTCACTAGCTCACCGTGTCCTTCAAAACAGACAAACAATATTCCACACAGACATCTGGGGGAGATTCCAGGCAGCTCGTTCTCTCCTCCCTCTTCTACCCTGAAAAATAAAACACACTTTCATTAGACAGAAAGTCCACCTCCAATAGCTTATTGTGGGCATGAAGTAAAGGACGCTGAGCTGGTATCTTCCTGTCTGAAAATCAGGCAGATGCTTAGGGCGGTGGTTTTTACTCTCTCAGGCCATTAAATCCTTGGGAAAGACAGCAAAGCGAGAGTTTAATAAACAGTAAATTTAGTGGGTGAGTAAACCACAGCTTTATCTGACTTTTAAGCCAAAATAAATATACTATATACATACATACACACACTCACAAGTGTGTGTGTGTGTGTGTGTGTGTGTGTGTGTGTGTGTGTGTGTGTGTTCAGTAGATGAAAATGCTTATAAGAGGCTCTTTAAATAGCAAGGTCCCTGAGTACATTTAAAATAAGATTTGATTTGCAACATGAACACAACCTTTGGGGAATGCATTCTTTGCATAAATTGTGGCAAATGTACAAAGACCATGTTTAAATGCGATCAAAATCTTTGGCTGATGAGTAGTCGGCTACATATATATCTTTGGTTTACAAGAAGCAAAATGTGTTTCAAAATAAAAAAAAAAGAAAACCAATATTTTTCAAAACCTTCCTTTGGCCTGTAGCTCTGGATCCTCCTCATTTGACTCAAACCTTATCTTTCCAATTTTCTGTCTCACTTATTAGACACGATTTCTTCTATTTCCATTTCTTACAAACTAAATGACTAATCATTGCAAAGTACACAGACATTTATATAGACCATGGGGTCCAGGACTGAACCTGAGGATTCTCTGTGGTTCTCAGGCTTTGGGGATGGAAGCACTACAGAGAGTGGGACTCCCAGTGGAAGGTTATCCTTCCTTTTCTCTCTGTGTCTTGCACACACACACACACACACACACACACACACACACACACACACACACTCTAACTTCTGTAGAATATGGTGGCAATACCAACAGGTGCTAGTAGTATGGACAGAACCCAGCCTGATGTCATGGGCAGGTTCTATTTTTTCTTTTTTTTTAGCTGAGCCATCCTGCCACCTGTTGGCAGCTCAGTGGCTATTCAGCTCGGGCTGGACTCAAACCGCTGTTGCTCAGAGCTCAAACTCTTGAGCGAGCTCTTAACCAACTGAGCCACTTGGCCGGCCCCGGGCAGGTTCTATTTTAAAGGACATTTTAACCAAGTAGATCTCAGAGATGACTGATTTCAGTCTTGTGTTAGGGTCAGAGCAACACAGGTTCCGTCTTCCTCAGTGGCTAAAGCCTGCTTTGCTGATAGAGCCTGTCCAGCGAGAACCTGGGTGGTGCTCCTCTGCCTTTCAAGTTCTTTTGGATATCAAAGATTGAATTCTACCATGACACGAACAAATCCGATCTGCCCAGCAACACTTTTGTCTCTGTCCAGGGGCAAGGAGATCCCAGCGGAAATGAACTCTGCCCTAACCCCTATGTCTTTGTTCAGAAGCCAAACACCCGTCCATCTGTGCAATGGCCTGCCTGTATGTTGTGTCACAGCATCTATCTAGACAGTGGGAAGTCAGGCAATAGTTGAGTACATAAAGGAATTCCATTTCTACTTGAATGGGAAAAGAAAAATCAAACCAAAACAAAATGTAAAAACTATTTATATTGTGGGGGGAGGAAAAAACTTTCCTCTACACTTCAAGGTTCTTCTGGCTGTTCTGATAATTAAATCTACATGAGACAGACTAATGAGAGAAAAATAACAAAATTTAATTATACATGTATGTATGGGAACCTCACGTGTGTGAAAGAGTCAGAGACCCCACATACATAAGAGGTTCAGGAACAGCAGGAAGGTAAAATCATATATATATATATATATATATATATATATATATATATATATATATATATATATATATATATATTATATGGCATTCTGAGCTAAGGATGAGGTTAGGAGCCCTGAGGCTTTAGAAGGAAGGTTTTTTTGTAGGAGATAAGAGGTTCAGTACTTAGAAGCTTCCCTGTCCTGTAGATAGAGCAAAAAGGTTATCTCTGATAACCTCTTATTATGGGCAAAGGCCCTTAATTTAAATTCTTCTAGGTAGTTAAGTGGGGGCAAAAGTTTTTTCTCTTGAGCCCGCAGGGTCTTTGCTGCTTTTAGATCAAATCAATCCACATACCACACAGGCACATCTTGGGGTGACTCATTGAGTATGAGAAGCTGAATTTTTATGTTTTAATTCATATGTGTTAAAACCATACAGACCCATTTCTGTTCAGTGCTTCCTTCTTCCAGAAGCATCTCTAGGAGGTGAAGCAACTTTTGACCACTGCTGACCACTCCCTGGCAGCGGGGCTCAGAATGGCAAAGCAAACAGGTATGAGATTTGGACAGGAACCTTGGGTGTGAGTCAAACATTCTATGGGAGCTTTGTGACCTGGGTCAAGTTAAAATCTGCGATCCCCAGTTTCTTCATTCGCTCATGATGACAAGGTTTTTAGGACAAAGTGAGCTATTCGTGTGAACCTACTTTGGACATTGTCACTTTTTATACGGCTTCTTTTTCTGCTGGTAATATATAAGCACAAAGAGCCTAAGCTGTGAAGATCTGAGGCCGTCAACTGCTGTAGCTTCTTATGTCAAGGCAAGATGAAAATCTAAATTGTATGTAAGATGATGGACTAGGTATTTACAAGGTTTCCAGAAATGAAATATTCACAAACACTGCTGGTAATATGTTCAAAATGTTAAAAAAGAAAAAAAGAGTTGCAGGCCCAAAATGGAGTCATTTGCCCCCCGTGACAGCAAACCAAGACTTAATTGTGGTTTCAATCTTTCTCAAGAATGTGAGCTTTAAACAGTCAACCTGAAATATTCTGATGGGCGCTAGTGAGGTCATCTGCGTGATGACACCCCTACGTTCCTTCCACCCCCCACCACAGGTGACCTGGCCTGAAACAAGCCTGCCTTTTCTGCAGCTCTTACCTTCTTGCCCCGCCCTCCTTCTGCCTATAGAAACCTTCCGTTTTTGCACAGCCCCTGGGAGCGCCCTTCTAATTGCTAGATGGGATGCTGCCCAATTCATGAATCACTAAATAAAGCCAATTAGATCTTTGAATGTATTCAATGGAATTTTTTTTTTTAAGATTTTATTGGGGAATTGGGGGAGGGGAACAGCGCTGGGGAATCGGGGAAGGAAACAGACAAGTTGCTGTCCTTTTGTTCTTCAGTCCAGTTGTGGAGGACGTCGCTTCACTGGCCCATGTTGGTATTGTGATCATTGTGCTCTTCCCGGGTGAGGCAGATCAGTCGCCAGCCACTGGACGGCTACTCACAGCGGCTCTTGGCAGCTCACACCGGCTGCCGGCTGCTCACGCTGGCTGCCGGCCACTCATGGTAGCTTATGGCAACCCACTGCAGCAGGGGCTGCAGCCCACGCTGACACCAGCGACTCACGGCAGCCCAGCTCCAGATCAAGCTGTTGTTCACCATCTTAGCTGCAGAGGGCAGTGTCACTGGCCCTCATATGTGGGATCCGAACTGGGGCCCTGCTGTTCAGAGCTGGTGTCCCAAGCCAGCTCTTAACCAACGCGCCACTCGGCCGGCCCTGGAATTTTGTTTTTAATAAAAGGTTTACTTGAATCCTGGGAAGGCTTTGTATGTGACATAGTTTGTGCTGCCTTTAGGTCTTATAGCATCTATAGCTACAGTATCTAAAACTGCTGCCAATTAACTTCGGATGTAAACAAGCCCTTCCCTCTTCTGCCCACAAGGGTCTGTCTCTGGCTATCCTTTTTGAGGAGTCAGGGCAATGAGGGATGATAGGCCCTGAGTGATTACTTCTTGCTGTCCTGTGATCCACATGGAACAGTGACAAAAAAACACTGTGCCTCTTGACTTTCCCTGAGGTAACCCCACATTGGACTTCAGTAAAGGCATGAGACATTTTTTTTTAAACTTTATTGGGGAGCAGCGTGTTTTTTCCAGGACCCATCAGCTACAAGTCAATTGTAGGTGTTGTTTTCAATCTAGTTGTGGCAGGCGCAGCTCACTGGCCCATGTAAGAATCAAACTGGCAACCTTGGTGTTATGAGCATGTGCTCTAATCACCTGAGCCAACTGGTCACCCATGAGACATTTTTAATGAAGTGCTTTAGGTGATCATTCCAAAGCTGCATAGATTGGGGAACATGATTGTGATATTGTGATTTCTTTTTTTCTTTTTCTTTTTTTTTTTTTTAAAGATTTTTATTGGGGAGTTGGGGGATGGGAACAGACAAGTTGCTGTTGTTTTGTTCTTCAGTATAGTTGTGGAGGACGCCGCTCCACTGGCCCAAGTTGGCACCATCACCGCATTCTTCCCGGGCGAGGCAGATCAGTCGCCGGCCTCTGGACAGCCGCTCACTGCAGCTGCTGGCCGCTCACGCTGGCTGCTGGCCACACACGGTAGCCCATGGCAACCCACTGCCACAGGGGCTGCAGCCCACGCCGTCGCGGGCGACCCACGGCAGCCCAGCTCCAGGTCGAGCTGCCGTTCAGCATCTTAGCTGTGGAGGGCAGTGTCACTGGCCCTCACATGTGGGATCCGAACCGGGGCCCTCTGGCGTCCCAAGCCAGTTCTTAACCATCGCGCCACTCGGCCGGCCCTGTGATTTCTAATAAATATATATTTGGCCTTTGTCCCCATTGCTGGCACAGAGTCCTAAAACCCTTGAGATGTCCTAAGTGATGAGAGCCATAAAGAAGTCTTAAATCTTCTGTTATGTTAGTGAGGTGACTTTTGGACCACACTTAATGTTGGGGCTGGTTGCCAGAAGAACCAATCCTGTGATTAGAGAGTTGTAACTTTCGGTCCCACCCCCTGAGACCTTGGGGACGGGAGAGGGATTGGAGGTTGGAGCCAACGCCAGTAGCCAATGATTTAATCAATAATTTCTATGTAGTGTCTCCTCCATAAAAACCCCTTAGGATGGGATTTGGAGAGTTTCTGAGTTGGTAGATACACGGAGATTTGGAGAGAATGCATGCCTGGAGAGGGCATGGAATTACCTTGTCCCGTGCTTTTCCTCCAAAGTGAAATGTTTCTCTGAGTTCTCTTAGCTGCTCTACCAAATTAATTGAACCCACGGAGGCATTTGTAGGAAACTTTGATCTGTAGCCTGTTGGTTAGAAGCCTACGTGACACCTTGGACTTGCATTTGGCCCCTGAAAACATGGGACTGAGCCCTTAACCTGTGGAATCTGATACTATCTCCAGGTAGATAGTGTCTGAATTAAATTGTAGAACACTCAGCTAGTATCCGAGAATTGTTTGGATGTGCGTGGCCCCCCTCCCACCCCAACACACACATGTTGGAATTGCTGAACAGAACCTCTAAGGATGGAGAGAAAAACTGGCATTCTCCCCAGGTTATTTCCTTGGGCCTTCTGGATTCCATTAGGGTCAAGGTCTCACTGTCTACGCCTGTGCTAGGAGAGGCTTACCTTGACCTTTTCCCAGGTAATATGAGGGTGACTTGCAGACTTCTCTTGGTCCTACACTCACCTCTCCCTTCCCAGAGCCCTTGCCCTTGGCACTTTTTACCACTTCCAGTGTTCTCACCGGCCCTTAGAACGAACGCCCTTCCTATGGAAAGTATCATGCTCCAAGTTCTCTCTCAGATGTTGTAAATTCCACAGCCTCCATTACTGAAAGTCAATGGCGGAAGGCTGGGGGCCCATCCCTGTGTTTGCCTGTCCCTCAGGATCTAACCACATATATGGGGGGGGGGGGTGGAGATGCCAGAATTCCTTCTCCAGATTGTGGCTAGTTGCCTTGAATATATTGGAAATCAAACACGACCACAAAGATTGTTTTCCCTCTTTTTGGTCTTCAGGAGCCGTTGTTATTCCTCCCATGGACATGACTTTGACTCTCTTGTGAATACTTCCACCAGCTTTGTCATGCAGAGGGAGAATGGACGGCTCCCTCTCTGCCCTGAGTTATTTCACAACCCATCTTATATAAACTTCACCCTGAAGAGCAGCATGTGTAATCACGTCTGTTGAAATCCTCAGGGGTGTGGTGGTGGTGGTGAAGACGGTGGGTTGGAGGAATGATCTCAGCGGACTCCACCATAGTTATGATCATCATCTATTGAATATTGGCTCTGTGTCAGAAATAATAATAACAACTCCCATAGCTGACACTTTTGATTGTTTACTATGTGCTAGGCAAGGACAGAGGGGCTTTACCTGTATTGTTAGCATAACTTCATGATGACCCTACATTGTAAGTACTATTGTTCCCTCCATTGCACAGAGCAGGGCACTGAAGAACCAGGACTAAGCAGCTGTATCCACGGGCACAGCCAGTAAGAAGTAGAAACTGTATTGAAACCCATGTCTGACTAACTCTAGTGGTTTTTCTCTTGTTCCGACTATAGTTGGCACTTCCTAAGTATGGTTCATTGACTGATTTTTTTCAAAAGACCCTTTAGATCCTTGGTATTGAAAAGTTGTAGTTATATGTTGTTATGTTTGAGCAATCATAGCTGTCTACTCTAAAGAGAATATGGGTGTGCTCAGTTGAAATTTTCCCAAACCGAAATGGTGTTTTTTAAAAGCCTCCCTTTTCTAAGTGAATACAACGCTCCAAAAGGGGGCCAAATTGGCAGCCCGCAGGATAAATTCAGCTATTTATGTAAGAAGTGGATACAGTGGCCATCTGCTTCAACCCTGACCTTGAAGGACCTTCTCTATAGAACATAAGGTTAACGCGTCCTTCACATCTGATTCTGTCTTGGCTCCCATGAGCCCAGCTGACATAGGTGCTGGGCCAGTACTTATAACTGTGCTAGGAGCCTGTAGAGCTGTAATTTCCAAACCTCCTGCACATCAAAACACCCGGGGACTTAAAAATACACAGATTCCTAGGCATTCTCCAAACTTACAGAATCTGAACTTGACCAGGAAGCTCTGTGTATTTTCTAAACTCTACCCCAGGTTTGGGAATCACACCCTGGGGAAAGTTCCGCCCTCTGTGGACTATTGCTAATTTTTGTCCTGCACCAACTGCTTGCTTATTTATACTCCTCTTCCTTCACACACATACTATGAAGCAAGTGTCTTCCTAGTGTCACAAAAGCTGGAGGAAATGTCAGGCTTTGTCAACTGAAATCAATATTTACTTGAGAAGTCTTTTGGCATGTCTAAGTTACTAGCAAATGTCTGTCCAAACTGTTCAAAAAACGAAACCTTAATCTGCCGGCTATATTTAAATACAGCCTCCACTTCTAAGTTGCATTCTCATTTTTGTTAACATATTTTCCTCATTACTTCTTTTCTGTGTGCTTCATTGCTTGTTTATTTCTCCAACAGTGTTTCTAGAGACCAGAAGGAAAAAAAAAAAAAAAAAAGAAGCATGGTTACAAACAGATGGAAAAAAAAAATACCAACCCCTTTGATAGAGACTAACATAATATACTTCTTGGCAGTTGTTTAAGAGAAATACTATTACAGTACAGTAACCTTATAGTGATTACGTAGAATTGGCAATGTTGCAAATCTATGGAGATTACGGGCAAGAAGGAAGATGTAAAATAAGTGGCCTGATTTCTTTTGCAGGTGTTGGCGGAGATGGAAAGGGAGTATGGAGAGGGAGAAATGTGCACGTGAGTTTGATTTTTGGATGCTCCTGGCATTCTCTTTCGTTATTGCCTTATGTTTGTATTAGTTATGACTAACCTGTGTGTTTAAGAGTCCTATTGTGACGTTATATAGCCCTAGCTAAGGTCAGAAATCTGGAAAAATGCTTTCTGCGGAACAATCATGTGTTTCTCCATAGTAAGGAGTCGTCACAGGTCCGCTAAAGAGATTTAATGATTAGAAACTGCATTGATAGACCTGAGTTCTACAGTGTGCCCTTATGTTTCATAGTCATTCAGAGAAGTCTTACCCTGATATCACTGACGGTTGGACTTTTCTTTTAAAGAAAAGTAGCTCTTGACCATAGTGAGGCACATTTCCTATTGTTGTGGCTCCTCTCACACTATGACTTTCTTTCTGAGGAGTCATGTATGACTGTCTCTATTGAAAGAGCTTAATATCTCTTACCTGTGAACTCTCAAGAACAGCCTGATCTCTGAGCCAGGAATTTACCTTTGGTGGCTTTTCTCTCATAATAGAGTGGTTGAGAAGTTGAGAGCGTTATCATTCCTAGTTAGGTAGAAACATCTCACAGAGAATGTTTAATTTCAGTCAACAATGAAAATGTACATAATACTAACTTTAAAAATAATATATGTTTTATCATTTCCTTGAGTCTGATGGTGAACTAAGTTTTTTTTACATGTGATCCCACAACAGTCCTTTGAGGTAGATACTATGATCATCCCCATTTCACAGATAAGGTGTGCAAAGACTGACTAGTGATTAATCAAATCACTTCTCTTGAATGCACAACCAGAGTATATACGCCAGGCACTCTTGCAGTTAGAGATAGCTAGGGGAATGTGAGCATAAGTGGTATACACCATTGGCCCATGAAAACCTCTCACCCAATCCTCCAACCTGTCCCCATTCCCTTATCTGCTGAATGGATGCGAAGGATCGAGCAGGGAACCCCAAGGCACTATGGGAATGCTGGAACCACTAGAGAGGAGGAGTCTGGGTTCCTGAATGAGTGTGTGGAGCAGAGCACGCCATGGTGACATAGGCAGAAAAGAAATATTTATTCTGGTTGTTTCATTATATTAGACAGCATTCTTATGTAAGTGCCTTGGGGTTTTATATATATATATATATATATATATATATATATATATATATATATATATATATATATATACATACATATGCAGTTGAGTAACAGGTAGCAAAAAAACTGACATTGAAGACTGAAAAGGTGGCAACCCATGTTATGCAATGGTGAAACATTTGGTAAAACTGTCCCCTCCCTTAAGTTGGAAGGCAATTTTCATGTGTACTGAAACTAGCTCCAGGGCAACAAGTTGTAAACTATCAAAGTGTTAGTGAAAGTGTGGCTAATATTGGCTATGTTTGATAAGGTGTCACAGAGGGGGAGGGAGGAAGAGAGGGATGGGAAGGATGAGGCAAAGAAGAAAAGAAGTAAATCAGGTTTGGGGATTATATGTAGGAAATAACACTTTCAGGGTGGCCACTGGCTTGTGGAACTGACTGGTGGCCAGTATCCCGGAAGCCTATGAAGAGTCTGAAAGGCTTGTATTGCCAGAGAAATGAGCCTGCACTTTCCAAGGTGTAAAACAGCCACTGAGCTTCCAAACTTCCTTCAGTAGGAAATGGACCCCTATAAAACCTCCAAGGAGGGGGCCGGCCGAGTGGCGCGATGGTTAAGAACTGGCTTGGGACGCCAGAGGGCCCTGGTTCGGATCCCACATATGAGGCCCCGTGACACTGCCCTCTACAGCTAAGATGCTGAACAACAGCTTAACCTGGAGCTGGGCTGCTGTGAGTTGCCGGCAACGGCGTAGGCTGCAGCCCCTGTGGCAGTGGATTGCCATGGGCTACCGTGTGTAGCCAGCAGCCAGCCTGAGCGGCCAGCAGCCGCCGTGAGTGGCCGTTCAGAAGCCAGCGACTGATGTGCCTCGCCCTGGAAGAGCGCAATGATGGTGCCAACTTGGGCCTGTGAAGCAACGCCCTCCACAACTAGACTGAAGAACAAAACGACAGCAACTTGTCTGTTCCCCTTCCCCCAACTTCCCAGCACTGTCCCCATCCCCCCAATTCCCCAATAAAAATCTTTAAAAACAAACAAACAAAAAACCTCCAAGGAGGGCATATACCCCAGTATGCCCTTCAGACATGGACAAAGCAATTATTGACTTGAAAAGAACCCACCACAACAGGCAGAATCATGAGCCACAGAGAATGAAGGACAGAGGAGTTCTTCCCAGAGAGCAAAATTATGGTCAAATGAAAGTACTTCTCCAACCTCAGGGAAGAGAGCCTTTTTAATGCCCATCTAGCTACGGGCAAATGTTGTTGTGTGTGCCCCTTCTCCTTCTTCCTAAATACAATGTCATTCCCCTAATGCATCATTGTGTATTGGGGAGCGGGGCTGTATAAGTTGTATGTTTTTATCAAAAGTCACAGATCTCTAGCCTAGAAAGGGCCCTGTGTGGACTTGATGGAGAAGACCGTGCATCCCTTGGAGGTCCTAGACTTCAGCTGGCTGTACAGATTGGAGGGGCTTTGGGGGCCTTTGGGCTGTCTCTTGGGGATTGCCTGTGTGAAGGATTAAGTGTGAACAAATGCTTGATGACCAAGTGGGGGTGTGGCAAAGACTGAATGATTGTTTATCCAGCCACTCATTTTTCTTCTGGGCATACAGTTGGATGACATTTTTCTCTTTCCTTACCATTAGGGACAACCATGTCACTGAGTTTTGTCCAATAGATTATTGATCTATGTCATGTATGCTGTCCCAGACGTGGCTCATGAAACCTTCTACACATTCTCACACTGTCTCCTCTTCCTCATTTACCAGCTTGGCTTAGAGGACCCAGCAGAGAACTCTGAGGGGACAGTGGAGCCTGATGGAAGGAGGTAGAATCCCTTTCCAACCTGCACTGGACAATGACAGGAATGAAAACTAAACCTATATTGTGTTAAATCCCTGAGATTCTCAGGGTGAGTTTTGCAAAAATTTGCTTCCTTCACTGATGGAAATATTGGGTTGTCAGAAAAGTCATGACGCATTTTTGCAACGAAAATCATAGAAAAAATACATCATGACTTTTCCGACAACCCAATAGATTTAGAGCAATTAAGTCATCTGCCCAAGGTCACACAGCCACCAAGGGCTATAGCAGAAATGCAATTCAGGAGTGAGCTCCAGACCTGGGTCTGTAGAAGAATGTGATCAGAATCACTTGGGAAACTTCTCAACATACAGATTTTTTTTGCTCTGCTCCAAAAATGCTGTTTCTGGTGTTTGGGGCGGGGAGGGGAGTAGAGGGACTGTAAATCAATTTTTACAAGCTCCCTGGGTAATGTTCCCTAACCAAAGCTCAGAAGCACCAAGTGTCAGCAGTTATTCTAAAACATACAAGCGGAATTCTTGTGGAGAGATGTCAAATGAGTAGGATGGTCATCTAATTTATTGTCCATCTGAGACACTTCCAAGAGTGAAAGGGGGAGCTATTAATAATTACACTGGGAAACCAGGCAGAAAACAGTACTTTCCCAGGCAACCTGGCACACAAGAGCCCTGACACATGAGAGCACAACATGGGTCAGCTGTGTTCTCCGCTGAATAAAAATGCTACTTCCCATTAAGAAAATTTTCAGTTTTTCTAGAGAGTGCTACCTGCCATCTGCAGAGGACAGAGGGGGCCTTCAAACTAGGGGTAAAGATAAACTCTGGACACAAGTTCTAAGAGACAGCCCAAGGCACGAGGAGGAACAAACCTGAAGTGGCTTATAGAGTTGGAGAAGCGATATCAAGATCCCCACAGCTGCTCACACAGACCCAAGAACCGCCACAGTCTTGAAGAGTAAATACAAGCAGTGATTGAAACCAACAAAGCTGAGAAAGGGGCCAAATGCAGAGCCAGAATTCAGATTGGGGTGGCAGAGGAGCAGTTTGACTGATTTTCCAAGAAAGCACTTTGTGCTCCAGGCTGTCCTTTGGAAGGCTTTAGGAGTAGGTAGCACCTACAACATATAAATGATGCTCAATTTGAGTGTGAAAACAAAGTGCCAGAGTTTAACTCATATTTACTCTTGGGACCACACAAAAATAGTTGTGGTGTTCTTAAATAATTTGTCAACATTCCGCCACTTACTAGCTGAGCAATCTAGGACCACCTTAATCTCCCCAAGTCTCAGTTTCTCATCAGTCCATTGGGGCTGATCATAAATCCCTTTACTTCATGAAGGGAGATTGGGTGCATCAAACAAAATAATATATAAATAGTAAAGATTATTGAAATGAAAAATATTCATATCAATGTGAACAATATTAACTAAAATGTATAAAGTATCAGGCAAAAACCAGTTTCCCAAGATATGTTAACATTTTCTTTGTGAATTAAGTTGATCCTTAAAGAGGTAAGCTAGTGTTCTCTTTTATGTAAGGTGTGTGTGAGTGTGTGTGTGAGTGTGTGTGTGTGTGTGTGTGTGCATGCACGCATGCCTGCATACATGTTCCTTTTACTTCATATGTTAGTATTTCTTGGGGCTGCTTGGTAAAAGTGCAGATTCATCCTGGGTTTACTGAATTGCTGGTGGTAGGGCCCCAAAGTGGGTGGTTTTAACAGGTTTCCCAAGTGATTCTTATGCATCATTTTTGTTGTTGTTGTTGTTTTATTGAAATCTAATGGGGTGACAATTATTAGCAAAGTTACATAGGCTTCAGGTGTACAATTCTGTAATCCATCATCTATACATCACATTGTGTGTTCGCCACCCAGAGTCAGGTCTCCTTCCATCACCATATATTTGATCCCTTTTACCGTCTTCTACGCCCCCCGCCCCCCACCCTGTGGTAACCACTAAACTACTGTGTACGTCAATGCATCATTTTTGAGATGAACTGCTGTAAGCAATGGGGCTCTAGAAATCAGCCTCCTCAGGTTTGCAGGCTAATTGGTTATCACATATTGTTGTAATTTGACCTGGGAGGAGGAGCTAGTCAACCTATCAATCAATCAATACCTCTCCGAAGCTCACAGAGTTCTCCAGGAGGAGAATGCATTGCTGTGCCTGGGGTGTTGTGACGAGTATCTTTCCTGAATTTCCATTCAGGAAGTCCAGTTGTGGATCATGGTGCTGAATCGGCCTCAAAAGAACAGGAGGGTCGCACGTTTCCTTGCTTCCATTCTGCAAAGAACAACCTGAAACCAGCCACTCGGGACTTTCCCATCCATTTCTCCCAGTCTCACTAGAGCTTCCAGAGATGAGTGAATGTCTGGTCCTAGAATGACTGTTCTTTAGATAAGGCTTGATGCAAGGGAAGGAGAATTAAAACTGCTTCTCACCTCTCTCTCTCTCTCTCTCTCTCTCTCTCTCTCTCTCATGTCAGGAAGCTTTCATTTATTTTGGACTAATATTTACTTCATTCATTTAACCAGTATTTATATTTATTTCTCACTTGTTATGTTCTATGGGTCCTACTAGATAATGAAGAAACAATAGTGGACCAGACAGACACTGCCCTTCAGGATAAGGCCGCTCTTGATCCTACTTGTCAGATTCGCTTTCTTATTTCAGCTTACTCTTAGATGTTCCTGTGGTGGTTGATTTCATGTGTCAATGTGGCTGGGTCCCAGGGTGCCCAGATATTTGGTCAGACGTTACTTGGGGTGTTTCTGTGAGGGTGTTCTGGATGACAGCATTTAAATTGGTGGAGTTCATGTAAATCAGAGTGCTCCTCCTAGTGTGGGTGGGCCTCATCCAATCAGTTGAAGGCCTGACTAGAGCAAAAAAACACAGCCTCCCACAAACAAGACAGAATTCTCCAAAAGACTGCCTTTCGACTTTGTGATACTGGTTCTTCCTGGTTCAAAACAAGGCTGGCTTCAGACTGGAACTGGAGCGTGGGTTCTCATGGCTCTCCAACCTGCTGACCCACACTGCAGATTCTGGACTTGCTCCACAGTCCTGTGAACCAGTTCTTTGTAATAAACCTCTTTTCTGTACACATACATCCTATTGTTTCTGTGTCTCTGGAAAACCCTGAGAAACAGGGTTTCTCATATTATAGTTCCCTCACTTAGTCACTGAGTTCAGTATGCACCCAAAGGGTTCACGTCACATTCTCCAGAGGAGTTACATGCTTCACTGGAAGATTAGATGCAAAAAAAAAAAATTTAATGGTCTTAAATGCAGCTTTTGTTCTTCCCACGGGGGTGTCTAAAATGAGTACACAGAGCCCATTAAAGTATTAAGCATAGAGGGAAGGCAGTGAACCCAATTCTGTAATACGATGGGATGGCCGCAGAAACCACTGCTCCACCCAACAGCTCTGGAAGCACAGGTGACCCCTAATGACCCCTGTCCAATCCAGTGGGTGACAGAGGGAAAACAGGTCTCCGTTTGTGCTGATTCCTCAAGTATTTACTGGAAAGCACAGCTACTGTGAGGACGTGGAAAACCCAACCTGGAGAGGGATGTGTGTTTTGCTCTTCAACGCCCACAAATCCATTAGAAGAGAGACCTTTCTAGTGCTTTATACACTAGAAAGAGTGAACACCAAAGCAGCATGTAACTAAATGGATGAGGACAAGCTGTCAGTTTACCAGTTGAGAAATGGGCTGGTCTTCTTCTGAGCTGAGTGACTTCGAGTAAAAGACTCGACCAACCATCCTGAGTGAGTTTCTTCCTCTGAATGATAAAGGATAATAGCATCTACGGTCTAGGGCACTTAGGAGGATTCAGTGAGAATCTGGATAAAGCCCCTGGCACAGTGCCTGGTGCCCCTAATTGCTATCCTCCGTGAAGAATGAACTAATCCCCATTATTTCTGAGTGGAGATAGAATCCTGCCTCTATCTTATGTTTAAGGTTTTAAAGATCTCTGACGTGGGGTTTGATTTTGTCTTCAAACACTGAGAGTTAGAGGAAAGGAGTTCCCTGTAGCAAGTGGCAAGAGAAAGAGGAATGGGTATCTTTAGGCCTCTGAGACGTGGTAGGTTTTGAGTGGCAAGATAAGCTTGTCGAGGTAGTTACGAAATACAGACCCCTAAGCTGTGAGTTGTTAAATAATTTACTGCTCTGCTCAGGTCACAAAAGTCATTGCCACTTCTTTGCACTCAGACCACTCCTTGCCATAGAGTTTGGAGTTTTCAGAGGTAAGCCTGTGGTTTTCACACTTCAGCGTTTATGAGAATCGCCTAGAAAGTTCGTTGAACCACCCACAGTTGGACTTGATGGCCAGAGCTTCTAAGTCAGCTGGTCTGGGGTGGGACTCGATCATTTACATTTCTAACAAATTCTAACAAGGAGGTGCTGATGCTGCTGGTCCAGGGACCACATTTTGAGACCGACTGCAATGATGGAAGAGACAAAAATCCAGTGAGAGACTGGCTGGTGAGGAAAAGAAATGATTCATGAGTGTGCTTCCATGGTGCCTCCTTTCAACTCCTGTGGCAATTACCATCCGGACAATCCATCTGGCAATTAATCATGCCTTGCCTTTTGACATGTTTTCTCTTTGCCTGAATGCTACGTACATATTTCTATTGGGCTTATGCTTAAGAACCAGACAGGAATTGAGGCCACGGTGTGGGGGGAGGGGACAACCAGTGGGAGAAAGAGGAGGGGGGTACAGGCCGAAAGGGGAGCAGGAAAAGGAGAATTAAGCAGAGGATCTGCCTGTGGGAACGTGGCGTTGGAGCTGGACTCAAGCTACGTCTTAAGAAACAGGAGGGAGAAAGCAAGGAGGAAGAGAATTCACATGACATCCGGGAGGTACAGTGTGGGAAAGGCAGGCAGGGACCAGGAAAGCTATGAGGGTCACCCAGCCCCAAGTGAGATAAAAGGGGGAGAGGGTTCATGGAGCATATGCTATATCCTAAAAAAGCTACCCAGAAGTTGTTGGGCATTTAATTTAATCCTCCGCAGAAGAATAGAAACTATGGTACTGAGGAACGTGCTGATGTGTGTGTGTGTGTTTGGTGAAGATGAAGGGGGTTGAGCATGATTGTTTACCCCCAGGGGCCCAAGTTTATGGACCCAAGTAATTTGAGCAGGCAACTTCCAGGAAAATGGATCAGGGTCAAATGCTTGGGGAAATAGCCATTTAAAAAGATACCAAACCGGGCCGGCCAAGTGGCGCGATGGTTAAGAACTCGCTTGGGACGCCAGAGGGCCCTGGTTCGGATCCCACATATGAGGGCCAGTGACACTGCCCTCTACAGCTAAGATGCTGAACAACGGCTCAA
>NW_017731395.1:2788856-2798443 GCF_001890085.2 Hipposideros armiger
CTCAACCTGGAGCTGGGCTGCCATGGGTTGCCGGGGACAGCGTAGGCTGCAGCCCCTGCTGCAATAGGTTGCCATGGGCTACCAAGTGTAGCCAGCAGCCAGCGTGAGTGGCCAGCAGCCGTAGTGAGCGGTTGTCCAGAAGCCAGCGACTGATCTGCCTCACTCAGGAAGAGCGCAATGATGGTGCCAACTTGGGCCAGTGAAGCAATGTCCTCCACAAAAAAAAAAAAAAAAAAAAAAAAAAAAAAAAAGATACCAAACCAAGAAGAAAGGAACCAGAGCCTGAATCAAAAGAAAAGCCAGGGTGTGGGTTGGTTTAAAAGAAGCAGAATTGGGCTCCTGAGATGGGGTGGTCAGTGTTTTGTTTTGGATTGCTGTACTTCTTCCGTTTGTGGGCCATTTACAAAGGGCAGCATTTCTCACCTGCATCAAGCAGGTGAGTTCATTTGCAGAGCTGAAGGTCTCAGAGATTTCTGGGGAAGCCTGGCAGCCAGAGATGTTATGTAGATAAGGAGGCAAAGCCCGCAGAGGAGCCATCACTTTTGGACCAGGACTATTTTTACATCCGAAGAACAAACAAAAGATCTTCTGGCAAAAAGCAATGGTCTCCTTTTCTATTTCTTCTCACCCAGAACCCCGTTTTCCAGAAGCCAGCTCTTTTCATTGTTGCTATTTTGAGTTCTTTGGATACATCCAAACATCTAAATAATGCCTTTTCCTTGAGTTATCCACATATTGCATCTATTAACTCTTCAATATGAAAGCTGAATATGAAACTTACTAACATTAGTCTAGTTCCTCCAGTTGTCTTCCTACCAATGTTTGATTGTTTTTATTTTTGGTTCCTCTATTGGTTACCTTCAAACTTGACTCTTTAATATACTAAAATTTCTATTTCTTATGTCAACTTTGTACAGAATTGCTTGATTCTTCATTTCAGAAAATTAAGATATTTTCTTCTCTATCCTTTCTGTTGTTTTCTCTCTCCCCCCCTTTCTTCCTATATTCTAGCCAAATCTTTCTACTTTTACATTGTATCAAAATTTTAACACTTACTTTTTAATTTTTTAAAAGATTTTATTGGGGAATTGGGGAAGGGGAACAGTGTTGGGGAATTGGGGAAGGGAAACAGCCAGGTTGTTGTCCTTCAGTCTTAGTTGTGGAGGGTGCAGCTAGCTCAGCTCCAAGTCCAGTCGCCATCCGGCCGCCCATTAGCAGCTTGCGGCCACTCAGCTCAAAGGTGCCGTGTTCAATCTTAGTTGCGGGTGGGCGTAGCCCATCATCCCATGCAGGAGTCAAACCAGTAACCTTGTTGTTAGGAGGAACACATACTCTCACCAGCTGAGCCATCCTGCTACCTGTTGGCAGCTCAGCGGCAGCTCAGCTCAGGTGTAGCTCACTGGCCTATGTGGGAATCGAACCGGCGACCCTGTTTCTCAGAGTTCACACTCTTAACCAACTGAGCCAGTCGGCCGGCCCCTTAACTCTTACTTTTGCTCCTGCAACAGCCACCAAGTCTGGGCTGAGTCCATAGTTGACTCTAAAAGTGAAAAAAATCAATTTGTGCTTCACATTATTTTGATTGTTCTATGCTATGTTGAGGTCTAGGGTTACGTCTCTTTCTGGGAGTCCAGTGGAAAGATCCATGGGCTAGTTAAAATAAAATGTTCCTAGCTTCAAGGTCAAATGGATATTCTTTTTTTACAATGTATTATTTGCTTAAAATCTCAAGATGGTTTTGTTTGCTTAGTATTTGATCTATGACTTTCTTGGAGAGCTTTTTGTTTTTCCTGGAGTTGCTCATTTTCTGTTCCCCTTTTCTCACAATTTATCATAGCTTCAAGTTTTGCCAGTCTTCAACTCGTTTTATCTACTCTACAGCATCTTTTTCCAGAGACCCACCTCCTCCTGAAGTCGTCGGTCCAATTTAGGCTAGCTGACATCTGAAAATTCTCCTCCAGGCTTTCCTGAGTTGGATCTCTGGATTCCATATCATGTCTTTCTTGGTTTATTTCTAATTTGCCTTGCCTATCAGCAAGTAATATCCTAAGAAGAGATCACATTTTATATCTTTGAAAATACTTTATTCTGCCCTCATGCATGCTTAATAATGTACTGTGTATAGGATTGTAGGTTTAAAAAAACAAATTATTTTGAAGACAAGCATTTGGACAGCCAATGATGCTGGGGAAACTTGATGGCTGACCACTTCTCATACCTTTCTAGGTGACTTGTTTTATTTTCTCTGAAAGCTTTAATGTCTCTCTTTTGTCTTTGGTGTCCTGAAATTGCCTATCAGTGGGTTGAGATATGAGGATTTTTATTGTTCCCATTAGCTGAGCTGGCATTCAGTGTGCCTTTCTGCTCTAAAGAATCAAATCTTTATCTTTACATATTTACTTATTGCACCTCCAAAGATTTCCTTCCCTTCTTTTCTCTGTCCATTTTTCCTAAGATTCATATCAATCTGGCATTGAATCAGACCTTTTAGATTGTCCTTCTGCTGTTTGTTTTGAGAGGTTTTCTTGATTTTATTTCCAGTTCTTATTTGGCAAATTTTTCATATTTGCCCCTTTTTATTTCATTTTATTATTTTATAGATACCAAATAACATCTTTGCAAATTTCTCTGAATATGTGAAGTAGATTTTTGTTGTTGTTTTTATTGCTAGTTCTTTTCTGTTCCATAAATTATCTGTGCTATTTCCAGCCCCTGTTCTTGTATGTTTGTTTTGACTCTCTGCATCGACGCTGCGTTTTCATAGCCTATACCTGAGATAAAAATGGTGTCCTTGTTTCTTTCTACTTAAGAGAGAAGGGCCAAGGCTGATTACTTGGTGCGTAGTCTTGTGATATTATGGAGACTCTGGTTTGGAGCTCTTTTCTACAGCTAAAATGGGATGGTTGTACTGCACAAACCTTCGTATAGGTAACCCCCAAACTCTCCATCACGGCTTCCTTCAGCTCTGTCTAAACAGTTGGCGCCTGAGGTGGGCGTAGGGTGAGGAAGAACAGCTCGCCTGAAATTCCCTGAAATCATATATCATCAGCAACAGCAGTAAATCGGTGTTGTCCTACAGTTCTGGCATGGTGACTCAGAAAGTGAGAAAACGCCTATTTTTCCCTGTACAGGGTGAGGAGAAAGTGTCACCACTTCACACTTACAACGGCATTAGAATTAGGTCTGTAATCAACAGACACGTAGGGAATAAATTAACAAGTGTCTTTGTGTGTATATGTGTGTGAGATAGAGACAGACAGAAAGGATTTAAATATGTTTGTTTCTTATGGAAGGACCGGCTCTGTACTACAAAGTGTTCCACTGAACTGTCGCCTGATTGAATGAAAATGTGTCCTATGTAATTGGTCCTCACTGCACCAGCCCCCTATATATGTACAGGTGGGTCCGTACTATCAGTTGTATTTGTTTCTTTTATATTTAGTGCCTTAAAAATGATACTACTAATATTTAAACACATTTTTATGGTAAACGATTTAAATAATATAAAATTCAAACAATTTATGGACAGAAATGTCAATATCTTCATTCTTCCCCCTATGACTCATCTACTTAGAGGGGAGAATGTCATTTTGGTGAATATCCTTCTGGTCTTTTTATAAAAAAATGAGCATATATATATATATATATATATATACACTCACACTCACACACACACACACACACACACATACCCACACTGTTTTGTTTGTTATTTGATTGTTTTACCACACATGATCATAATATATAGACAGACCATCCTTCAACTCGTTTTTACACTTAGTAGGTCTTGTAGAGCTTTGCACATCACCGCGTGTACCTCTACATCCTTCTAGTGGCTGCCAGCATTTCATATTATGGATACAAGGTAACCAACCAATAGTGCATATCTTTGTGTATTCATCTTTGTGAACATATCTAAGTATTTCTTTAGGATCGGGAAATGGCTGAATCATAGGGTACAAGCATTTCTAAAAACTGTTCTTTCAGATGGACTCCTCCCTGCATTTTGGATTATCCGTCAGTTTCTGGTCAAACATTTGATATTTTCAGTTGTGTTTAACCTAGTGGTTAAGGGCATAGACTTTGTAACCGAGCTGTCTTTGTGTTCCAATCCTGGCCCCATTCTTCACAGCAGTGCAAACTTGGGCCATATAGTTAAATGCTTTTTATTTCAGTTTCCACGATGGGAAAGTGTGGACAGGGCCTACGTCATCAGGCTGTTGAAAAGATGCAATAAGATCATTTCTGAAAAGTACTTAGAATCATTCCTGACACTTACTTAGTACTCGATAAATGCAAACTCTTCTTATTTTTTGAGGTTTGAGGAGGGCCAATAAATAACATCTCACTTCCTCACCTGAGCACTGAACTAATTAAGATACAGGCAAGGAGTAAAATAGATGGAGTTCAAAATATCACCTTTGTTACTGATCATGTGCTATTGTAGAGTGTGGCTTATATCTTTGGGTAAAGGGCTTCCTTATACAGAATCCCAGAAGTAGAGGAACTCACCCAGTCACAGGTGACATTGAACTGGAGCAGACGTGTCCCTATAAAATTGATAATACAGGGAGCTGAACAGATGCTTCTGAGGTCACTTATATAATTAATTTGGCAACTGACTGCACACAGTCCAGTTCCACCGTAGTAGAGAGGTCAGGAGCTGTCCGTGCTCCCCTCTATCCTATTAGCTCACGTGGCCATTTCCGGGCACACTGTTCACTCTGAGGCACGCTGGTGTGCTTCCACTTCCAAGAGCCCGAACCTACACCTCTGCGTGGGAAGACTGCGCCCAAGCAGCTGTAACCCACTCTGCCTGCCAGTATAGACAGCAGGAAGCACCTGGAAACTTACACGCCCTCCAAGCCCCTACCCAAGGTGCCTCATAACCTGTGACTGATGAGTGACAGGTGTAAATAGTCCAGCTCCCCCACCCCTGACTGGGACACTGTTTGCAGAGCTCCCCTGCAAGACT
This sequence comes from Hipposideros armiger, assembly GCF_001890085.2. Classification (NCBI taxonomy): domain Eukaryota; kingdom Metazoa; phylum Chordata; class Mammalia; order Chiroptera; family Hipposideridae; genus Hipposideros; species Hipposideros armiger. Next base: position 2,793,832 of record NW_017731395.1, read on the forward strand.
GCACACAAGCTTTCCCTTCCTGGCCCCATTTCCCTCTTCCTTAAGTCACTTTCACACAAACTCTCACCTGGGGAGACCATCCTAAGACAGAAACCTATTCTATTGTGGTCTAGGGCCGTTCATATTTTTTTCATATTTTCAATTGTTTTCCTGGGATCAATGGTTGCAGTAAAGGTTCTACGGGGATCTGAGAGTGCAATCCTGGCACGTCTTTATATTTCACGTGGTAGAGTTTTACACATACTAGGGACTAAATTTTTTGTTGTTGTTGTTTTGTTTTGTTTTCTCAATTAGTTCTAAAAAACTGACATCAGGTAGTCTCAACCTACATCAACGGTGTTCAGAGAACGTGCCGATTTATCATGCAAAGAGTGTTATACACCGTCATCAGAATTTTAAAGTTGTTTTCTAAATACAATAATATACACATTTATAAAGATCTCGGAGAAAATTCAGGTTGATATGAATATTGTATGAAATTATTATACGGGATTGAACAGCTCGGTACCTGCTGTTAGAGACATTTTAATGTTGAAGTTGCTTTTAAGAATTATTAACTAGTGAATAATTAAAATGTTGTCAGAATGGATTCAAGGCCAATTAGTTTGGTTGCAGACAAAAGGTCCTAAGAAATCCAGGAGTGCCAACAAGGGTGATTTTATTTGCATGTTAAAAAAAAAAAATTCAGCATGTATACCAAAATGTGCATTTTCTAGAATATAGTAGTTTAGGTTTCATGCCCAAACTGGAACTGTGATACTAACATAAATGAATCCAATCATAGAACTGCAGGAAAACAATGGCATAGTAATAATACCTGACATTTGTATATGCTTTATTACTTTTCAAATAAATTTTACAGCTGTTTTATCCAGATTGCTAGACCTAAAACCTGTTTATAACAGTTTATACAGCCTATAATTGTCTACACTTTGAATGGATTGATGTATGAATTTCAAATGACCAATCTGGTATTTTTATACAAAATTAACTGGTTATTTGGCCAAACCAACTGAATTGACCCGTCGTCCTGGTGACGAGCAGATACTTCCTGAGACAGTGTTGGTCAGTCTACGCCTTACTTTAGCCATGCTCAGCCCCTGGGTCTCTGAGAGTATGGTTCCAAACATGGAGGACCTGTGTTGGTACATCTCCAACTCTGCATCCTACGAAGCACTTGGGGGCAGAGGCTGACAATGTCCTGGGGAGCTGTACGTAGGTTTGCATCTTCCTTAACTGCTGCTCTCTGTGTCCTTTTGCTCCAAGATCTGTTTTTATACTCCTACTCAACTAGGTGGTTCTGCAAGCCTCAGTCCTGCCATTCTCTCAGTTCCATCCATGGCTCATAGCAGTGAACTCTGTTCACGCCTTATAATAGGATCACACCATTCAAGACAATATTCAGTTGTTTTTTTAGGTTGAAAATTTTAGTCCCAGAAAACATATTTGGCTACATAAATATAAAAGCTTTCCTACTAATAATATTAGTCTTGTAGTAATCATAAAGATTTTAATTATTATACCCAGACTCCTTGTATTTAAAAACTATAGTCAAATAGTATTAAGTCGGGCATTTAATAAAATCTACAAGGGCTTTTTATTATTAAATTAATCCAAAGCCCACAAGGTAGCTTAAGTTTCTTGAAGTATCCCAGCAAGTTGTGGACAAATAAACAGCAGAAAATTAATTAATTGAAATAAAATAAAATAAATTTAAGAATTTTTCTAGACATTTTAAAACAAGGCTCTCTCTTAGCAAATTAAAGATGCTAGTTGAGGTCGTTTTGTGGACAACACAGGCCCCAAAATATTTTGAACTGAAATATTCTGGTGACTAAGAAAAATATTTGTTTTGCTGAATTGTGAGGAGGTTTTCATTTGTAATTTACCCAGGAACACGTACATAACCTTTTGTTGTCTACTCAGTTCTACTGCTGTGTCGTTAGCCCCGTCTTCCATGACCTCTTGCAGATACTTTATTGGTGACTCAAGGAAGGAAAAATTTGCTTTCTTTCCTTCTATGGAGACAGGGTGGCAGCCTAACTATTCTCCCTATCATGCTCCAATCCTATTTTAACGTCACAAGAAAGCACCTTGGTCAACTAGTTGCCCACATGGATTTCTATAATAGCTGAAGAGAGCAGTTCTTTCTCAGAGCCAGGTAAAAGTTTGGTTTCATAGCTCAAGGGGAAGATGCTCAAGTTATTTTTTCTCTCCTCGTGGCAGGAGAATGTCAAGGTCATTATTTGGAACCCAGGCTATGACATAAAAAAATAGATATCTGTTCCACAACAGCAATCTATTTCCTTCTTTGCCCTGAAGACACCACATTATTGCCCAAGTACATGTGAAAAGCACCAGTCAGCCTCATAATTTATAACCTGCCCCATTTGTAATAACTGTGAAGTCTCATTGGATTCATCTTTTGGTTTGTATTCCATTTTGACAAATCACTCCGAAGGCTGCCAGAGATAACAATCTCCCTTGAGGAAATAAATATTGTGTATTATGGCTTTTCTCCCAAACTGAAACTGGATCATTAAAATTCAGTGTAATACCCTCTCGTAACTCAACCTCTAATTAATAGCAAAGAGTTTTTACCAGTTGTTTTCATGCTGCTATAGAGTTCCTCTCATTAATATTTAGTTCTTTTGCCCCTTTTGAAGCATCATGACTTGTTGGTCTGCATCGTGATGGGATGTCAACCACTCTTAGATCAGGTCTAGACAGGACAATCAACCTGACCAAGGTAAATTTAATATTCAGTCATTTAAGTGGATGGCTGTGTGCTTGGCAACTTGATGGACTCTGTGGTAGCTTGATTCAGATTTTGTTGTTCAGTGAGACCAAGAAGCTTTGTCAGCTATGTCATGAGCTTTCAGGCATGGCAGGAAGTTGCCTCTCCATGGCTTTAACCATCACTGAAAAAAAAGAAATCTCCAGTGCTAGTAAAACAAATGGGCTGTATCAGACTGTGATACCAGTTCACATGTACCCACAATCCTAAATAATAATAACATCTTTCCTTTTGGAGTACTTATTCAAGTGGCAAACATGAATCAACTCAACACTTCTCATGTATTAACTCAGTGAACCCTTACAGTGACTCTAGAAAGTAGGTGCCATTTTTACCCCTACTTTGCAGATGGGGAAACCAACACACACAGAAGTTAAATAACTTACCCAAAAATCACACAGCTGGTAAGTGTAAGAGTCAGGGTGTGAACCAGTCATGGCCCCACTTGTCTATAAACACTCATGTCAACTTCTCAAAGTGAAGTGGTCATCAAAACAATCACATGACGCTTCTGGTACCCCTACACACTCTGCTAAAATGAAGCTACGTGGTCCAAGTAATGGGGCCAGTGACACATTTCACCCCGCATATGTAGCCATAACTTCATATTCTAGGTGCTGGGTATTTTATCTTTTCTATGCTGAGGAAGTGGGGAAACACCACGTGGCCCATCTTTTAGGAGTCCTGTCATCAGAAAGGTCCTTTCCATTGGGAAAGTCATGGCTTTAAGAGGGAAAGTCTGACCTTTCTAGAATCTTCCCGTAGATGCCACTGATGATGACTCGAGGCCTAGAAGGTTACGAGCGTGTCCTGAGCCACTCACTGAATTTCTCTTACACATCTGTTAATAAATCAATTGTTTTATTTTGCACTCAGGGCTGCATTTTGCTATTACAGGAATTGCCTTTGAATGGTGTTGAGCAACTCATCCCCCCGAGAATTAGTTTCCTTACCTATGAAATGGGTGTAGGAATGTACACTTTTGAATGTTGTGGCAAAAACAAATCATCAACTGACAGACATCTAATCTTTTCCATAAGTTTTTAGGTATGAACAGCATTCCATAGTTGACTGATGACACAGATTTTCAGCAAATGCCCTCAGGAATGGAAATCCATTTCTTTGCTTATCTGTTTTTGATTTTTTTATCTTAACAGTTGAATCTGCTGGCTTTGATCCTTGTAATCAATTCAGCTTGATTTAGGCATATTGCATTCTTCATACAACATTTTTCATAGTGCCTTTTCATGATTTCAAGAGCAATACACATTTTGGAATTTCAGGCAAAAAGAACTATGAAATACCTTCTCTTTACCCTCCCTTCTCTCTAGAGTATAACCTCCATGAGGCCAAGAAGTTTTGTTTAATTTGTTCATTGATTTATCACAAATGTCTGACACATAGGTGCTCAAGAATTATTTATTGAATAAATAAATAAATGTACATATCCAGATTTTGGAGAGAATTAAACCGTTTTTAGCTATTAGCCTTTGAAGTCACAAGATTCTGTTCGACTTCAATCTCAGTTTACTAACTGTGTGACCCAGAGCAAATTCTGTCTCTTTGAAATGCAATTTCCTCATTTGATAACTGGGGTTGATATCTATTCTAATTCACAAGATGGGGTATGAGGATGCTTGGGTCATGCAGGGAAGGTGCCTGGCTTGCATCAGTGTCAGTGGTGAAGTACCAACCCCTGGGGGCCCTCAGTAAGTGTTATAGTTCCCACATCTGTGATCTCAGAGCAGTTATTTATTTACATGTAAATGGCAGGTCAAGTGTGATCCTCATTGTTTGTCAATGGGGGGGGGCGGG
>NW_017731395.1:2798463-2831274 GCF_001890085.2 Hipposideros armiger
GGAGAAAAAGCACAATTGGCTAAAGACTATTTAGGAAGCTAGCTGTTTAGCTATAATGACAGCTTACTTTCCTCACTCTCTGGGGTGCCTAAGGATGACTTGGAATTTAGAATATCCTTTGGGAGCTTGAGGGAACTGATTGTGCCAAGTGTCTCTAACAGTTCCTTGTGTCTTTGCAGTAACCTTCAGTGGTGAGGAAGGAAACCTGTGTTATCAGCTGGTGGCTTGAGATTCTACCCATCTGGCTGGAGGGGGGCAGGGGGAGGCACAGGCATTAAAAGACAAGATACTGAGAACAGGTGACAACATGCCTAATGACTTTTAGAATGTTATTTATAGCCCACTGCGTTGGTCACAGCCCTTTCCATTGCAACTTTCCCCTGGAATTCCTGGGGCTGGGGAACAGCAGCTTCAAAGTCTCCTTTCTTAAAGGAAACTGAGACTGTTGGCTGTGTTTGGAGGGTTAGGGTGGTGGCTGGGTGGCCAACTCTGGATAAGCATTCCATAGTACATAGCATGGGCTTGAGTTGCCTTCCTGTCCTTGCTGTAGGGGGTGCTGTGCTTAAAGCAGGCTAGAGAGGGAGGATTTGCTCATATGTCTGCAGGATCTTATAGGCTCCAGAGCAAAGTCCCAGTCCCAGCCAAAGAGAACACATATGTGCTGCGTAATACACTCCTATTGGTATGGCATGGGTGGGGGAGGGGAACGCAGCGAGACACATAACAGGAAACTTTGGATTGATGTTTCCAAGGGAAGCTGGCCTTGCCTGTCACCAGCATTATCCTTGCACTGGCAGCAGGACCAAAGAGAAAGAGCAAACTGATGGTGAGTCTTGGCAGAACACTTCCCATCCCTCAGTTTTTGCAAAATATGGCTCTAGGCGCCAGTGTTTGGTAGGAAACTCTTAGCTATCATTTCAGTGCCATTTGTGCTCCATTACTGTATCAGCCATAGAGCCATCTGTTTAAAAGGCTCCTGTTTTTTTTAAAATTGTGAGCCATCTCCAATGAGGTGCTGTAAGAACATACTGAGTAAAAGTGTTCCTGATTCTCACCAAGGCAGCGAGGGTGACTCGATTCTTCCATTTTGTCATGACTCAGGTGGAACCGGCCATAGATGGCACCTCAAGAGCAGAGTGATGAGTTGGTGGAGAAAGGGAGGACCCAGCGTGGGGAGAAGTCAGCCGGCCACATGGAGATGGGGTGACCCATGCAGAGGGCTCAGAAGAAAAGAGAAGGGTGCATTAGTAGGAGATGTGGGCAGGCAGTCCTATTAGCTGGGATCCAATTCACAGATGAGGTGAGGGTGTCAGAGCCCAAGCCATGAGGTTCTGAACATTCATTTTCTTCACTGCTGAACCCCGGCAAGAAGCTAGGGATATGAGCAGCAGGGTATAAAAGAGGCAGAAATGAGGTGAGGACCTCAGTCAATGAGACGGGCACGGGGCAGGATTCCAAACCCAGGGCCAGGCAGAATTGGACTGTGGGCTCTGTGAGGCAGGACCTGCCTTGCTTTTGTCTCTTCTGTATCTGAATGCCAAGGACAATGCCTGATATGAACTTGCACTAGGAAATATTTGTTGCATGAACAAGTGGAAGAAAACAAAGCAAAATCCAAGCCATGTCATGCAGACTGAGCTAATACTGGCTGGGCAGGTAGGTCTGGATTAGGGAGGTGTACAGGTGCATCGGATAACAATAGGTCCCAGGCAGCCCAACCAGTTAAGTCTAAACCCCACCAGTGGGTGGGCTGAGCTGGATGGATTATATCCTTTCTGTGAGGTGACTGACTCAGGAACTGCCCGGGGCAAGGCCTTTAGTTAGAGGAGGGCACCTGGGACCCGCCCCCTCACCCCCAGCAGGGCTGAGAGAGGTTGATATCTTCAGGTGAGCCTCCAAGGCGATTCCCTCCAAGGGTTTCATTCCCTTAGATGACATCCCTTTGTGATGATGGCTCTATCATAGAGGACACAAGTGGTCTGGTTGTACACCTACAGCATGACAGATTTAGAGAATTTGAAAGGGAGAAGGGGTTTTGAAGGCCATTTAATCAGACTTCCGTGTTATACGGTTGAGGAAATTGGGACCAAAAAAGAGATAATCACTAATTTGGCCAGAGTCTAAAGTATTTTCTTTTATCCTGATTGTTTTTGCATCTTTACATGGCTTCTGTTTTGTTCTGTGCCCCAAATAGATTGTAAGCTCCCCGAGGAAGCTCTCCTTGTCATATCACCATCTCAAGTACACGTGGCCTAATTTCATGGACAAGCAGATTCAACCACAGCTAGCTGTTGGCTGACTGGTGGAATGAGCAAGCAAATAAAATAATACATTTTTTTGAAAGGCAAGCTAGTTGTCCTGAAATCTGATTCCCTCCGTAATGAGAAAGTTCTGGATTGCTCAGTGCGGCTGCTCAATCTCTCACGCGTGTCTCATCTTCAGGATTCAGGAATCATTGAGAGTAGAAGTTGTATTTCAGGTCACACCACCTCTGCTCTAGGATCTGGTAATGGAAAAAAAGGGAGATGGCCCTGGGGGGCTGTTATCTCTCAAGACCTCCGATTCAAGCCCAGACAGGAAGGGTCTTCCTATCTTAATTTTACAGGGGCCATAAGCCAGAAAAATATCACAGTTAGTTTTTTTTTTAAAGGGGAATCTTCATGTTTGGAAAAGAAAGCCTAGCACAGTGGCCATACTGGTTAATGGTCTTTATTGACTGGCTTGAAAACAGGTGTGCACATCAGAATCACCAGAGGAGTCCTTTAAGCAGACATGCCCAGACGCAACTCTAAACATAATTCAAAGATGGGGCCTCAGCATATTTATTTTGAAAAAGCTCCCCACGGGAAGTTTGATATATATTCTGATTAACTAAATGCATTAAACAATAAAAAAACAAGATTATCAGAGAGTAACCCTTCAGCACCTACCCCAGGAAAGATGAAATTTCCTCTGGGGTTGCTGTTTTGAATGATCTCTTTTCACTCTCACTGCCCCCTACCTCCATCAGTATCCACAGTCCAGTTGCCACCCATTCAAACTGCTCTCAAAAAGGATCTGTTAAGGCCATTCACACTACACTGAAGACAACTGATAAGACTCAATACTTACTCCCATTTAGGGGATATGATTTTTCTTTGAAATAGTATTAAAATAGCTGAAAATGCAGGGGTGACGTGTCTCTGAGTCTCAGCACTGTTAACATGCTGAGCTTGGAAAATTCTTTGTTGGAGGGGCCATTCTGGGCATTGTAAGATGTTTAACAGCCTCCCTAGCCTTGCCCACTAGATGATAATAGCATTCTCCCGAGTTGTGACAACCAAAAATGCCTCCAGACATTGCTGAATATCCCCTGCAGGACAGAATTGCCCTGATTCAAGAATCACCGGACTGGAGAACAGTCCAATATGGCATATCAGTAGGCACTAGGGTGCTGAGTGCACAAAGATAGACCCTGTAGGGATTCAGCAGGGGAGATCATGGTGGGCTAAGGGGTCTGGAGAGTTCCATGTAAGAGGCAAGACCTTGATTGGGAAGAAAAGGGCACTGTTGCCTTCCCTCACTCCTTTTGTACTCTACTTGTAGAGTTATTTGAATTTTAACTATGATAAAGGACAAGGGTGACGCTGATTACGGAATTTTAGGCCTGAGTTAGTTCGTGGCCGAAGTGTTTGAAGAATTGGAGAGACTTTCCAGGCCTTCCCCAAATTCAGGCACTCACCGTGAAGTAAAAATGGCCCCGAACCCTCCTCAGAAGAGGCTCTGGGGAGCTGGGGGCAGCTGAGGCAAATTCCAGAAGTCAGGTCTCTGAAAAACCAGCCGCTCACTTCCCAGGGCTATTAGAACTCTCTAGAGCTCCACCACACTGGCAAAGACAGCCCTGGGCCTCCCCGTAAGCCTTTCCGTAGGAACAGTAATGGTTCAGAGCTAGTGTTGTTTGCTATGAAAAATAGCCACATGAAGGATGATGTGATGCCGGCAGGCCAGTCTGAAGGTGTGGTAGGGGTGGGGTAAAGGCCATGGTTAATTTTTAACTTCCCCATGGATGAAACTGACTCCGAGGACACAGTTTCTATGGCGTCAGGCAATATTCCTATTCAGACTGGGATGTCACCTGACAGGCACCAGGTGAGTAATGCCCTGGGCGGTGGCACCATTGTAACCCTCTACCGTGTTCCCCAGGGCGAAGTTTTAATTACACCAGGATCCAGTGTTTCACACTTATCCTGGATGGCATTGTTCCTCCCAGCCACCTTTCCATTGTCCTACCCCTCCCTTAGTTGCAGCATTCAGGTGACTGCTTCGTATTATTAACCCATTGCCATGGTTTCCATTCTATGTGCAATGATGTCACAGCTGATGAGGAGCAGAGTTCCCTTCCCACTGTGATTACAGCCTGGTAGAGTTCCCCTTTCACTCTCTCTGCGATACAGTTAGCACGCTCAGCGGTCCTTTGCAAGCGCTCTGCTGTCCCCTGGACATGTGGTTTCCCGGTGACACCTCGCATGCAGTCTGTGAGAGCCCCTGAAGTGCCTGAACTATAAAAGCTGAGCCATGCCCAGACTCCAGACCCCCAGGGGCTCTGAGGCGATAAACGTGGATTAATTTTCTGCTAATGTGGTTTACAGCAGTAGTTAACTAATGCCACATAGACATAATTCTGCTAAATATCAGAATTGGACAATGGTATGTCACAGTTGTGTGCTGAAGTCAGAAAATCCGTAGTAAAATATCAGAGAAGGAGGTGAGTCTGTAGGACCTCACAGGGCCCCAGGCACGATCCTCTGTCTGGGGGTCCACAGACTGGAGTTATGAGTAAGCCCAGAGTTGTTGGGGGCGCAGGGGAGCTTAACTGGCTAAACAAACTCCCAAGAGAGTGCTATCTAAATCAGAATGCTAATTTGTTCATTTACCCTGAGGAATAAAACTGCCAAGTGGGTCAGATGTATCTTTATAAGTTGGAGCTTTTACAAAGCTCCTGCCGTTTTTTCTCTTTCTAGTCTTTTCCTCCAAAAATCTCAAAACACACACATCTATATGCATATATGTATAGATATAGCTATAGACAGATATAGATATAGATATAGGTACAGATATGATAGAGATGGTAGAGATAGAGATAGAGATAGAGATAGAGATAGAGATAGAGATAGAGCTCTCACACATTTCCAACGTCAGGCAGGCTTCTGTGAGCTCATGATACTATTGATTAGGCCGCAGCTTGCTCTCACAACCAGCCATAGCTTGATTAGATTTCTAGAGCTGGTTAAACCTGCTTGGTCCTAGTAGATGTCTGGAAGCCCAGATGAGCATGGGTCTTCCCATCTGGCCTTCTTCTTTAGGGCTGAGCCTCACTCAGGCACAAGATGACTTTTCATCCACATTCCTTCCGAGTCCTAGGCCAAAGCTGCCGAGTGCTGACTGTCCTGTGGCCACGGATGCTACCAGTCGCTGGCACCCTTGGTGCCTGTGCCTGCTTTGGCTTTCTATTCCCATCTGCTGCTTACAATGACTTCTTTACCCATTGTACAGGCACTTCTTGTGCCCCCCTTCACATTCTCTCTACCCACCTTTCACTCCAGCCACTGCTGTGACAACCAGAGTTAGGCACGTGTAAACCTGACGGCGTAGAGCAGCGGTTCTCAACCTTCCTAATGCCGCGGCCCCTTAATACAGTTCCTTATGTTGTGGTGACCCCCAACCATAAAATTATTTTCATTGCTACTCTATAACTGTAATTTTGCTACTGTTATGAATCGTAATGTAAATATCTTTTTTTTCCCCGATGGTCTTAGGCGACCCCTGTGAAAGAGTCGTTTGACCCCCAAAGGGGTCGCGACCCACAGGTTGAGAACCGCTGGCGTAGAGCTTCAACTACACTTTGTTATCTTTTCATTTCTACCTGGCACTTCTTGGAGGCTTTCCAGTAGGACAACTGCAGGAGCGCACAGGCACTCACACTGCTGCAGCCTCAACCACGGGGAATTTGAGCCCTACCAGGCAACCCTTGGCTAATGGGGGAAGACACCAGTGGATGAATTCTGAAGTTCATACTAAATGTCTCCTTAGGCGTTCCTGAAGGCGGGACCCATCCCCACTCGCCCACAGTGGTGATCACTCAAAGGCATGCCCTGGCATGGGCGTCCCCACCCCATCGCTGCTCCCCCTTTCTAGTCCCCTACTCCTGTGTCCTTGCATTGCCCAAAAGCAACTAACTGCGTGCAAGCCCTTCACTCAGGCTCTGCTTTCTTTTTTGGAGGACCCTGGCTAAGAGTCACCCCAAAGGCTCATTCCGTCTGGGCTCTCGCTCTCTGATGCCATCATTCCCTGGCTTCCCTGTCCGTGCTCCGCCGGCCTCACTGGCCTCTGGCTGCAACCCTCCACTGCTACTACTGCCATGGTCTCACGCAGCAAGGATGACCTGTCCACCACCCAGGCAGGACGTATTCTTTGACCTTCTCTACTTAAATGGCCTCGACGCCACTTCAGTGTCCCCACTGGAAATTGACATTACTCTTATGGTTCCATTTCTGAAATCTTAAACATCAGTATCCAGGGGGTTGAGGGTGGGTGAAGTGGGGGAAGGGATTAAGAAGTACACATTGGTAGTCACAGGGACATAAAGTACAGCATAGGGAATACGGTCAGTAATAATGTAATAACTATGTGTGGTGTCAGATGGGTACTAGGTTTATCGGGGTGATCACTTCGTAAGTTATATAAATGTCTAATCCCTACATTGTACACCTGAAACTAATATAATATTGCATGTCAACTGTAATTGAAAAATAAAACAATTACTGAAGACAAAAACATCAGCGTCCCATCCTTACCCGCCCCTCTTTGTCCTGCTTCTGCATTCTTACCCTGTTCTCCATCTTTAAACCTCGTGGAGGTCTCTGGTTCTTTGACCACGTTATTTTCTTTCTCCTTCATCTTCATTCCCTTCCCTACCCATTTCTAGACTTTATGCTTCATGATATCAGTCACTCTCCAGGAGGGCTCTTTGCATTTCTGTACAGTTTGCCTTCTGGAACTTATTCTTTTTTATCATCCAGTGATTCTATTTGTAATCAAGCAGCTGAGCACTGCTACACAAAGTCACACTATCAGGCAGCATGGTTCCATTCTGGATATGATGTCCATACACATTCTTCACCTCCCAGCCCTGCCTGATCATGTGTCTTCCTTCCATGCTATCATAGCACTCTGTGCTTTTGACACACGTACACATTCAACACGTATTTAATGAGCATCTACTACATGTCAGACATTGTTAGGGATGGCGTTCTGAATTACAAATATGGTCCCTGCCCTTGGTGATGCTTATATTGTGCTTGAATCATTGTACTGTCCTTGGCTGTCTCCATCTTTAGAATGGCCTCATCTTATTTATATTTTGGACCCCAAGTGTATGGCATATAATAGGGGTTCTGTATATTTTTGTTGTGCAAATCAATGAGATGGATTTGTTGAACAAATTAACGCAAAAGCTAACTTCTGCAGATAACTGAGCCGACCTACGATATCCAAGTTTTCCTCTTCACACTCAAAGGGTCATCTTTTCTCAGTGTGACTGCTGGATGCAAGAGAGAGAAAAAAAAGCATCATTTGACTCCACTGCCCCAAGTGTTTATTGTCATTCTCCATTTGGACACCAAGTTTTAAAAAATTAGTGGAGAAGTTTAGGACCAAGTGCGGACAGGACATTTATCCTTCTGTAATTTACCTGGGCTTCCCTGTCCTTGTCTGCTATGTGTGCCTCCGTTGGCCTCTGCCTCCATGTCTTCCCGGGGGGTCTTTTCTGGTTAGCTGCTCTCTGTCTGCTCTGGGCGTTTATTCCTGGGTTGGGGAGTGCTGGGGTATCTAAGAAGCACCTAGGTTATCATCCGCTTGCCTTGGTTGGAGGAGATCTCCCTGGCCAAATGAACCAACATTTGGAGGGTACGTCATAGCAGTGAGCAGCGGCTTGAGACCGAGAAGGCCATGTCATGGAGAGAAAGAGCCCCTCCTTCCAACGCCAGCTTTCTACGTCCAGAACACTTTCATTTCGGAGTCTTTTTACCTAATTGCTACATCGGTGTGGTAACTGAGCACACGGTCCCAGAAAGCCGGGGTGAAGAGCAGTAATCAGGCAATAGGGCAAAAGGGAGAAAGGGCAAACAGAAACGGTTTCCACTGGTCTGAACCATGGTCTCCTCCATGAGCCTGACCCGGCCACTCACCATTTGAACCCGATGCCTGGGTTAGATGATAACGCCCTTTCCATCTTTCCTTATCACAGGAACATACCATGTTTCTTTGGACGTTTACTAGTCTGTGGGCACTTTGGATATTTTCTTGTGTAACCCCAGGATGTGGTTATTACTAATTATTCAACCCATGGTGTTAATTCATTATTTTCTTCTCCAAACTGCATAATATTCAGAGCAAGGGAAAGGATTTCAAACTCCATTTACAACATGCCAGCATTTTGCTAGGACTTTGAAGGTTGGTCCAGAAATTCTAAGAAAAATTCTTAAAGTAAACTATTTTGTATCAATCAAATACATGTATTTTGTGAAATTCTCCACTCTTTTTCTGATAGGCATGCAATCAAAGTGAGGAACATCAAGTTAAACCATAGTTTAATCACATGTCCTGACTTTCGAGAGTTCGTGTCTGATGCCGGGAGTGCGTCAGACCCTTTAAGATTCCCATCTCTGATTCAGACACCCGGTTTCCTCCGGGGAGAAAAGGATGCAGTCAAAGTACAAGCATAGATTTCAGCTTAAGTTTCAGTGGAGCACAAGGAAAAGAAGGAAACAGAACCGCTGTGGAAGGTAAGAAACCTGAGATGTCAGGGCCAAACACAGAGCTTGCCTCTCCAGCCTCGTCTCGACTAAGACTGTCCTGCCCCATTCACACGCCATGTCACAGCTCAGATGAGCGTCCTTCTGCACACCTCTCAAGCTGCCCATGCTTTCTCTACTTCCTCACCTCTGCACAAGCTGCTACCTCTGCTCAAAAGACCTTCCCCCCGCCCCTCCTCAACCCTGCTCTATTTGTCCTGACTAAAAGGATAAATGGGCTAGGGGGTTTGGGACTATGGTTCCATTTCACTGTGTACTTCCTCCGCCTCTTAGCACTTAATGATGTTCGAGTTGCTTGGTTAACTGCTCATCTTCCTCACGAGACCACAGAGTTCTCCAGGGCAGGGACCGCGTCCACCTTGTTCCTTATCGCAACCCCAGCACCCAGCTCACACCTCACTCATGGCAGGTGTACGACTGAAGCTTACAGACTGAACGGACTTTCAGCCGCTCCCTCCACAGATGACTTACCCTTCTGACCACAGCTTCACCCCAGTTTTGCCTGGCCTCCTCCTGCCTGACTTGAATTCAGGAATGCCACACCCAGCCATACATCCTACAAACACAGTTCCCAAACCATTTAGATGTCAAAACCCCCTTTAAAATTACAATGTGTTGATAAAACATTGACAGGAGGTCAAGAGATGAAATGAGAACTTGGTTTATACTCATACCAGAAAAATGACTGACAGCACAATTGCTGTAATAAATGATTAAAATGTAATCAATTAAAATTTTTAAAAATTTTGTGAGCCAGTGGAAAACATTTATACATAATCCTACACGGGTTTCTAGGGAGGGTATTTTGTTTGCCATGTAGGTTTATCGTTAGGCAGGTCTGAAAGAACTTGAGGCCTATGAGTGAAGGACAGAAAGCAGATACAGAAACAGAGATAAGCAGACCTGGCAGCTGGCAGAGTAGAAGACAGTCTTGGAGAGTGATGTCCCAGGAGACATTTTGTAACGACGTTACCCATGATGGGAAGGAAACGTCACCACATGGAATCTCCGCCATGAAATTGTCGGTAAAAAGTGCACACTAAGGCCCCGTTGAGTGGATTTTCAGTTCTGGAAACTGTGAGACGAGCTGTCAGTAATGGCACAGGAAAAACGCCAAAGATGCTATGGAGACAGGCAACTCCCTAAGTGCCTCCTGGAAGGGCCACCTCCGCACAGTGACACGTCTAAGACAAACAAACCTGGCTTCAAAAGCCGGAAAGACTAATAATGATCATTATTGAAGGTTACCTTGAGGGGGTAGCAGGAGAGAGGAATAGACTGCCAAGCATGGAAGAAACCAGGAAGATTTTGTCTGTCCTTCTCGATATACAAGCTATGTTATTCCCTGACGCTGCTCTCAGGTCTGTTCTCTGTCTTTCAAAAATTCTGATGACTTCTCTCTGTCTCACATTTCTTTTCTTTGTGATTTTCTGTGAACCCATTGAGCATCTCATTGTTTCTTCCACCTTTTTATGCTGTCAGCACAACAAAGGCACAAAGAACTAACATAAAACATATAACAGTCTTTAGAATATATGACAAGGGAAAGAGTATTTTCAGTTTCATATTTTTCTCCCTTTCATAAAATTGTCACCACAAAAACTGGAAAAATAAAATATTTTCAAAGGAAACATAGAAATCTCATTTTACATGTTAATATAAAATGACGTCAAAAATACGTTTTCAAAGAAAACAATGTTTTTGTGTTTTTAATGTGTTTTTTTCAGATTGTTTTAATTGTGGTAATGATATTGTTGAATCAAAATCCACATGTTAAGTGCAGCATTAAAATTATATTTTCCTTTCCTTGCAAAAATCCGTGTTGTACATGTGCGTTATAGAGAAAGGAAGAACCCAAATGGCATGTTTTGCAAAATCTTGGTATTCTTGACTTAGGTTATTCCAGTATAATTCATTGTTTTACTTTGGACGGCTTGCTTCCAGGTATTTTTAGAAAGCAAAGGCGTAACCATTTTCATGTGTTCTAGCTTTTGATTATTTGATTGTGGTCCAGTTTGGGAATCTCAAGACTCTTTGCTTGAAAACATCCTTCTTTTAGCTACAGACCTGTGGAGAATGAGTTTGTGTAGCATAAATATTTAATATTTAAGAAACATTAAATATTAATTTATGTTGAAATTGTAAGATAAGATACATAACATATAGCAGCGGCATTAAATAAATGACATGGATTAACCTGAAATCAATGCTGCTTATGCATCAGCGAGAGGGTGAACATTTTGCATTCTTGGGTCAAGTATTAATCTTTCAAGGAAAGTCTTCTTGGATATGGCAGATTATTACATCATATTTGGGGTCATTATATTGAAGTATATTTTCCATTTCTCTTTCTAAGAACATCTAGATGAAAAACAATCACTAGATTGGTCCAATTTACTTTGTTTTTAGAACATCAGCTAATGTCTTTAGTTATGATAGTGTTTTGGGCCAACTCGAAGATAGACCTTAAGGATTCCTGCTCCCTGGTAGTCATCTTCTTGTGTAATCCCCTCCCCTGGAGTGTGGATGGGACTTGTGACCTACTTCTAACCAACAGGGAACAGCAAAGGTAATAAGATGTTCCTTCTATGATTAGGTTACATAAGATAGTGACTTCTGCTTTTCTTATCAGACTCTCTCCCTCGCTAGCTTTAAGGAAGAAGGCTGCCATGTTGAAGGAGCCCAAATGGCAAAGTATGGGAGAGTGGCCTTGGCCCAAGGTAACAGGAAATTGAATTCTGGGGGGTGACCGGTTAGCTCAGTTGGTTAGAGCGTTGTGTTGATAACACCAAGTTTGCCGGTTCGATCCCCGCAGGGGCCACTATGAGCTGCGCCCTCCTTAAAAGAGTCAACTATGCTAGTGTAGGATGAAAGCAATGTGTAACTAGTGACCATGGCTGTTCCCCAACAAGATTTTTTAAAAAAATTGAATTCTGTCAACATCCATGTGAGCTTGGAAGCAGATCCTTCCCCAGTCAAGCCTTCATATAAGACCCCAAATGGCAGACATCTCAGTCAAGCTCAGTGTGGGAGTTCATAAACCAGAGGACCCAGTGCCTGAATTCTCAGCCCACAGAAAATATGAAATAATAGATGCATGCTGTTTTAAGTCACTAATGCTGTAGTTATTTGTTACACAGTAATAGATAAAAAAAAAAATACACTGCCCTGACCTGAGTTCTAAGTCAGAATTTAAATATTAATACCAAGAACTTTTCAGGTTTTATTAAGAATGTTCATGAAGCCAGGGGCTTCCAAGTAAAATCTGAATTACAGGGAAGGTATTTTCTCTTGGAGCAAATGCTGGTTCCTTTGGATGACATAAATTGGTACGTTATGGATGTTAAATGATCCTGCTTTCAGTTGACCGTTTTAAAATGAGTTAATAAAATAGTAATCCTCAAAGATTGACCATACGAGAATGTCTAACTCTTCTCTGGAAGTTTAAAGGACCTAGAAATTTTGTTTCTGTTGTATTGGGTTGTCGGAAAAGTCATGATGTATTTTTTTCTATGTTTTTTGTTGCAAAAATGCGTCATGACTTTTCCGACAACCCAATACTTTCCCCAGCCCCTTTTCAGGCAAATCGCATTCAAACAGCCTTTCGGCGTTCTTCAATTTCTACTTAAGCAGTTTCAGCTAATATTTATCAAGAATATACAAGCGCCAGGCACTGTATCATGTGCTTTACATTGATTTATTTATTTAGTGCTCATAGCCACCCCATGAGACAGGTACCATAACTGTAGCAGGGGATTCAGGTGGGAAAGTCATCCTCATCAAAGCACAAGGCATATTTTATTTCACGGCACTGGTACTCTTTGTGAATAGTGTACCTTTATCTCGTATGGCATAACAGGGGCACACAGGAGCATCTAGCCTACTGCTAACCCATGAAGGCAGAGCATCACATAGCAGGCAGGCATACTCCACACCCACCTGGCCTATCTCTAAGGCAACTGATGTCCTTACAGTAGTGTTCTTGTTTGGTTATACCTGCTGCAGGTTCTTCACTTAGAACTCTTTGCAGGGCTGTGTATAGTTTCACAACGTGCTAGTTTCATCCCTAAAGATTTTTTTCCTGTATCCCCCAAGAAGCATAAGAACTCTCTTACTGACTACCAATAATGTAAATAAGGATTTCTTATTTTGAGAAGGAAATCTCGATACCTCCCCCCACCCTCTCTTTCTCTCTTTCTCAGCTTGGAGTATAGAGGTGGAGGAGATCCGGCTTCTCCGTCTAGGTTTCCATTGCAAGCACCATCACTGTATTAGATATGTGCATAAAAATGTGCATACACGTGGATATGTATATAAAGAGTCAGGTAACGATGATGATAAATGCTGCAAAGAGAAGGTACTAACAGACCTGCCAAGGATAAAATGATATCCTGTATTTCTGCAGCTTACTTCCTTGATATGATAGGGTGTCAATAAATATTAGCAAATTTCCTCTACTGTCTCAAGTGATGAACAGCTGATGGAAAAAATCTGCATTTGTAGCGGAGGCTAGAAAAAGAACCTGCCTTCTCTGTGGAGTCACATAGATGCTTTTTAAGAGTGACATTTTGAAAAACCTTCTCACCTTTAAGACCTGGCTCCTAGTTCACTTCTTGATGGGAAAAGAAAAGGCTGATGCCACAGGCTCGTGAGGCCACATTTTGGGGACACTTGGGGTCTTTTGATGCCCTGAGAGTTAAACCTTCTCACAAGACTGCCTCTGTTATTGGCTAATATCTGCAACACAGAGCCCTTTTATCTTGCTGCACTGTGATGTAAAATGTGGCTCTACACGATCATAAAATAGGTTTAAACGCAATTATTTCAAGACTAGTTAATGGACATTTATTATTTAGCAGTGCCTTTTAGGTCATTTGCAGCCAGGAGGAGAAGCTAACTCCTCTATCCCCTCTACTTTACTAAGAAACATATTTTCATTACCGAAAATACCCGATAATGACTTCGGCTTATTTGTTAATTTAGTCGGTTTATTTCCTGATAAAACAGGAGTGCAGTTATTCGGCTACCTTAATTGGTACCAAAGAGCCTTTCAAAGAGAAATACTTCAGTCTCGTTACAGCCCTTGTTTCTGAAAGGCTATAAGCTGCCATTTAAAGGTGTTCCCAGACTTTCTTCCCACATGAATTCATCTTTCAAGCTACCTTCCTCAAGGTTATTATCCAGCTCAGGGAGGAGCTGCTATTACAGAAAGCCAGAGAGCTTTCTCCTATTCACCAGTGACCTCTAAGACGTCTCCCTCTATTATCGTTTCGATTCCAGTCTGTCGAAAGCCACTGCCGGTAAAATCTATAACCATTGCTTCAGCATCTTCTCCCCGTGATCCTTCATCCCAGGATAGCAGCTGGACTCATCTTGGAATTGACAGCAGTTCAGCCCTCCCAACTGTTATGAAGTCCCAGCGAGCGTTTATAACATCAGCTTTCAGATGGCCGCTCGGCTCAGGGAAGCTCTGTTTTCACTAATATATGTTGGGCAGGGGAGCAGGGCTCTGTGAAGGAGGGAGACAGTAGGAAGGTGGCATCTAATGAAATGACTGTTTAGATTTTGGGCACTGGCGGAGCTCTGGGAGTTCATAGAGGCTGTCTTCATCATCATCTTCACATGGTAACAGGACACTAAAATCTTTCTTTCTGCTGCCTGCAGCTGAGGGACATACAAACATGGCCCTTACTAAAAGCACAGGCCATTAGAACAAGGAGGGACCTCAGAGGATATTTACTCCCCGCCCACCCCACCACCAGGAAGAAACAGGGAGGGAGTGGTCCCCTTTTGTCCATTTGTGCAGCACAGCACCGGGCACTAGGCTATGGGCCATGGTTCTGGCCCAGCGGTTCTCAACCTTCCTAATGCCGCAGCCCCTTAATACAGTTCCTCATGTTGTGGTGACCCCCAACCATAAAATTATTTTCGTTGC
This sequence comes from Hipposideros armiger, assembly GCF_001890085.2. Taxonomy (NCBI): domain Eukaryota; kingdom Metazoa; phylum Chordata; class Mammalia; order Chiroptera; family Hipposideridae; genus Hipposideros; species Hipposideros armiger. The sequence continues at coordinate 2,813,251 of NW_017731395.1, forward strand.
TACTCTATAACTGTAATTTTGCTACTGTTATGAATCGTAATGTAAATACCTTTTTGTTTTCCGATGGTCTTAGGCGACCCCTGTGAAAAGGTCGTTCGACCTCCAAAGGGGTCGCAACCCACAGACTGAGAACCGCTGTTCTGGCCCTTCTGGTGAGGAAAACAGACAAGTCAATCCACCCCTCTTCTGACTAGGGTAATAAGTGCTATTCTAGAAGCTTTCCTGGGGCCCTGAGAGCGCAGAGCAACGCATGGCAATGTGGCTGTGGAGCAGGTCACTGAGTGTGTCTTGGAGGAGGTAAGGCTGAGCTCCTTTTGAAGGCTGAGTTAGAAATAACTGGCAGGAAGATAGCTGGCTGGGGGGCAGGAACGCTGAGTTCTGCATCCAGCAATGTCACTCACATGACCTTGAACTAAAAATCTCTCTCTAAAAAACCCTGTGGCCAGACAATCCTGTTGAAAGCACAGAGAAAAGCAAAGCCACGTTCCTTTCTCGGACCTTTCTGTCCTTGGCCACCTTCATAGGTGAGAGGGCTCGGAGGGACTGCCAACAGCAGCGAGCCCTGGGAATCTGGTGACACGTGCTTTCTGTATTTGAAGTGACAAGTGAGAACAGTTGCTGTCTGAGTTCTTCTGCCTGGAAAGCCATACGGGTATGCAAATTGGGGATTTCTCTGATTGCCCTGGGCTCTTGCACCGGCTGCTCCTGTCCACACTTTGGAAATGTTGTGAATGTGCTCCCGCCAGTAGCTCTCTACAGCAAGACCAGGGTCCTTTTCTCAGGCTGTGTATTGTTAATGCTTATGTAGGAATTCATTATTTGCCCATAATGTGTGTCTTTTTAGTGCCATGCACTAGACGAAATTACAAAGATGACGCAGTTACAGCTCCCTAAGACACGTGCAGGAGAGAATAACAAGCAAATCAATGACTACAGGGCAGTGTCATAAATCCGATGAAAAAGCATGCATCGAATGGACATGGATGAGGGCCTGCTGGGTGGAAAGAGATAAGAGAAGGATTCCTGGAGAAGACAATCTTTGAACAGAGATTTGGAAGGTGAAAGAATTTAGCTGGATGAATATGTGCATATGGGTGTTAAGGTGTGTGAGAAAGGATATGGTTAAAGCAGTTTTCTTAAATACGCCAATTTTGCCATGCCATTTCTTCAAATACTTCGAATACAATTCTAACTACTTAGTACTTTAAAAATAATTCCAGAGGGATTATATCAATCCATCAGTTTTAATACTCATGAAACTTGGTCTCCTCGTGTAATAAGTTTCGACGATAACTCCATGGTTGGAGGAGATACTAGAGATCCCTTATGCACAGTCCTCCCCAGTGCCTGAATTTCCTATGCAACATCCCTGAGAAAGAACTTTTCAAGTATTCTCAGGTATTTTACTGATAATAAAGTAAAAATATAGAAAGAACTTGCTAGACTTGAACTTTCTCTTTATATCCAAAAGAACATTAAGTGTTAAGGATTAAGAACTGGCACTCTGGAACCAGACCATCTGGCATTGAATCCTGACCCTCTGACTTCCTAGATGTTGACCTTGACCAAATTGCTTAGCCTCTATTCTTCTCAGTTTCATCACCTCTAAAATAGTAGTACCGTATCTACCTCATGGGATAGTCTGTGTAGTGGATGGTACAGATAAGTGCTCAATATATTATATTCTCTGTATCTATCATCTATCTATCTATCTATCATCTATTCTACCCAAATAAACCCCTTCCCTTACCCCATCCTAAACAGGAAGTTGGACCTTCTACAGCTCCTCTGTTTACACTGGAATTCACATTTATTCTCACTGAAGTCATTGTGAAATTTCAGGGAAAACATAAAAATAGATTTCATCAGGAAAAAATATGGCTACTTGCATGTTTTATAATAATTTATGATATGAGACGTGAATGTCTCTTGGGAGATGTAACACTGGGAACGTTACATCTATGAGGAAACCGCAGGGTGGGTGTACTTGGAGGTGTCTATCCTGCCCTTTAGTGTCCCAGTCCATGTTCTTTCCAAGGACTAAGTGACCCAGGAGACATAGGCCACTGACACTCCAAGCTACATGGCAGCAATGCGGTATATGGGCAGGCTGATGGGGACAGCACTTGTCACTCCCCAGTGCCCATTTAAAAATTTGCTGACATCCTTGCTGACATTTATCATACCTTTTTCTCCCCTCTCCACTCCCAACATAGATATGAGGATGGATTAATGTTTATTTCAACCAAACTGAAATTTGATAAACACTGTTCTAGGACCCGGAAGGAAAGCAAGAGTCTCAGCTGAAGTAACTAAATCACAATACAAGCAAGTACATGATTATATTAATTCATTAATTTCAGGAAGGAGTTGGGCATTTAGGTAGTAAGGTGATGAGGACTGGAGAGTCAGAAAAAAAAAGATTTAAAAGTTAAAGGGGGATTAAAAATGGAGACCTGCAAATTGAGTGGTCAGTTGCTGGATGACAGTGTTCATGGGCAAGGGGATGAAAATACTTATCCCTGAGTTTTAGATGTTGAGGGACCCAGCATTGACAATAATGTTTGATCATTTGTGACCAAGGTAGATGACTTCAATTCAGCTTTGAAGCTAAGGAGGAAATGAGGAGGTGAGCAGAAGTTTGAGAGCAAGATCAGTATGAAGAACACAGCAAGACAGCTACACAATGGTACTTGGTTGGTCTGGAGTCAGTATTTTCTTTTTTTAATTAAAATGTATTGGGGTGACAATGGTTAGTCAAATTACATAGGTTTCAAGTGTACAGTTGTGTAATACATCATCTATATATCACATTGTGTGTTCACCACCCAGAGTCAGTTCTCTTTCCATCACCATCTACAGAGGGTGACAAAAAATGTATACATTTTTGGGGGGTATGACATTATTTCCCATTTTAAGAAAGGAAAACTGTATTAAAATTGTAATACTCAATGTATACTGATAACAAAAGATGAATACAAGTCACGTTTGAGTTCTGCAATTACAAGAGGTGCTCAAAGTGGTTCCATCAGCATCCAGACACTTCTGATGACGGCGAACTACTGCTTGAGCAACATTGACCAAAGTGTCCACTTGTAGACATTTTTTTTGGCACCCCTGGTATTTGACCGAAATGCAGTGTTTTCTAATGGGATAATGGTTGGTATTCACAAATTGTTATTTGAGGCTGCAGCCACTTTAGGGTAGGAAGGAGGAAGCATCTGGGGATATGAGTTCTGTGCAGATCAGTCACCATCCTTTTCTCAGGCCCCATCATGGGCTGTGGAAAGCGGGGGTGATGAAAGGCAGCTGTGCTGAACTTAATCTTCTTGAGAGGAAAGGTAACACCTTCTAAGGTCAATACCAGACAGAAATGATGACTGATGGTCCACAGAAGAGGGAAGGTATGATAGAGAGAAGGGCATGGCAAAATGGAAAGGAGGAGAGAGGGGACGAGGAAGAGAGGGTGGGCAAGAGACGGAGAGAAGAAAATGAGTGGCTTTTCCATCTGCTGGCCTTTGTGGTTTCTGGGTAAATTGATTTAACAGCTCAGGTCTATGGAAGCTGGATAAGTGTTTTGGTATCCAGCCTTAGGCATATAATGAAGTATCACTGTAGATATAAAACCAGGCATGTATTAACCTTCAAAACTTTGCCTCTCTGTAAATTGTGAAGTGTACCATGGCTGTTGTTTCAGCCACTGGCTGCCCAGAGCAAGGATCTCAATACCTTCCTGCTATACTTTGAGATTCTGTATTTCCAGAGAAAAAGGCAGGAATACAAATTTATCAGTCTCTGTTATCTTCCATTGAAAAAGAAGACTTCACTCCAAGAAGCTGTCATTGGTCCAGGAAGAATGATTTGAAGTCTGAGAGATGCTTCTAAGGTATGTTTGTTTTCTGTGTGCATTGTTTTGGGGGTATGACATTATTTTCCATTTTATTGCATATAATTTCCTTTGCCTGGAATAGTTTTCTTTCTTTAACTCTATCCTCCAATATGAGATGTTATTTTTGTTAGATGTCTTCCCTGACTCTCCACCCCTGCCCTTGACCCATCAGGGTTGAGAGGCATTCTGTATGTGTTCACAGAGATTATTACCCACTTTCCCCATTAGAATCCTTACAATGCCATGCCATGATGGATGGCTTCTTTAATTGTCCGCCTCCCTCAACGGGAGGTAAACTCTGGAACTGCAGGGCCACGGGTGTTTTGTTCACCATTGATTTCCTAGGACACGGCAGAAGCTCTTGTACTTAGCAGGCACTCAGTGGAAACTTGCGAATTGAATTAAATCTTTTCAACAATCCACGATTCCTTCCCCTTTTCCCCCTTCTGCTTACTATCTATTGCTGCCCAGCCTCTCATCATCTCACATAGGGATTATGGCAAAACCTCCATACCCCTCCCCACCCATAATCTTCATCCTGCCAAATCATCCTATGCACCAACGGCAGACTGTTACTCCCGTATTCTTCCTATCACTTCCTTGAACAGTTCGTAATTGTTTTCGATTGCCTGTCAGCTTAAGCTCAAAGTCCTTTCATCATTCCAAGACTTTCATGTTCCAGGCTTACTTAAATAGACAAACCTGAGTACCTTCTATTCCCAAATATAAACCCCTATCCCTGGACAGGCTACTATCTAGTAGTAGATTTTCTTACTAATCTCCCATACATGCTAACATCAGGCTTTCTCATTTACTCTTTGCTGTTCCCCAACTTCTTCTCGGATCTCCCTTCTATCTTTCCAAACCCTCTCAACCTTCAAAGCTCAGGCCCATTTCCATGAATCCTCCTATTAGCCATGCATGCATGCATTAATCTTATAACCATCTCTGAAATGTATAGCCAGTTATAAAACATGAGTACTCTCTCATTTGTTTCTAATTTCATAGACAATTTCCTCAACTCAATTTTAAGATACCTGGAGCCAAGAATTATGCCTTGAAATGGTGTATCAGAACTTGACCTAGCATGTTAGATCGATTGATATAATATAATATTCTTAAGCCAGTTGACTGATCGATATCCAAAAAAGTCATACAAGAATGACATAAGGTACTTAAATTTAAGTTCTTTTAAATTAAGTGTTACCTTGTTAGCCAATGGAATAAGTAAAAGTCCTATACACCTCAACTTCATCCCAGGCAAATCTTCCTTAATGGGAACATAGGATTGCAAATTGTGACATTTGTCATGGGTCCCAAGCATTGGGGGGCATTTGATGTCACAGTCAGCAGACAACTGGAGCTTTATTTACTTGGCAACACAAAGAAGCAGCAAGCAAGGAGAGGTGACAATGACAACTGAAATGCAGCCAGGGCCTGCTGTAAGAGCCCTCCGCCCTCTGTCACTACAGAAATGGAGGATGGACTTTTTTTTATGTTTTCACGACATGTGTAAAAGAATGAATCACTGTTTCTGCCCTCTGGGCACTTAAATCCAGTAGGGGCGATACAGGAGCACACACATAGCTAGGTAGGACCCAATGTACAAGTATGTCAGGTGTGATAGGTGTGTGTCAGGGTGCAGCCCAGAACATACCAAGGTCTCAGTCTGGGATACTGAAACAAAATGGAAAGTCAGGAAAAGAAGCCACGAAAAGGAACAAAGATGCAAAATTTGGTTTTGAGGCCATCTGAGGGTAAGGCATTCAAGTAGAAATGCATTTAATTTCATTGGAGGTAGATCAGAAACTAGAGCCCTTGGTGGGACTGTCATTTGGCCAGTTGGGGGTGTAAAGATAACAACTGAAACAGGGAGATAAGTTACCCAGAGGTTGTGAGTGAGTTTTTCTCATCTGTAAACCGATGTTGATACCACTTGATTTCCACTTCATGTGAAGTTCTGCGAATTATTCTTAGACCTTGAAAGTGCTTTATTTAACTTGTACTGACTGATCAAAGGAAGTGGCTTTCCTCTGGCTGCTGAGAAGTTCCTGGGAGGTTTCAATAGAGGGGAGGGGGCAGGAAACTGCTTTCCCCTCACATGCAGGGCACTGCGGCCGAAAGGAGGTGGCGCCTTGTCTGGCTGTGACCCCAGCTGAAGGGCACTGATAGAGGCAGCACGTCTAGGACAGGTCCCAAACAATCCAGCAGCTGTACCGACACAATGGTCCTTCAACAACCAAACTGTACAACAAAGCACCCTGGAACCAAATGAAGAAAGTTCAAGGGTGGCCAGTTGGCTCAGGTGGTTAGAGAGCAGGCTCATAACACCAAGGTTGCTGGTTCAATTCCCACATGGGCCAGTGAGCTGTGCCCTCTGCAACTAGACTGAAGACAACGACTTGACTTGGAGCTGATGGGTCCTGGAAAAACACACTGTTCCCCAACAAAGTTTTAAAAACAAAAAAGTTCAAATCAACTCATATCAGCATCATAATAGTTAGCTGAAGCACAGTTAACGATGCCTTGGTCTGTTTATAGTAGAGGGCTACTATTTAAAATGCCTTTCTCTAATATACCTTATGTTTATACTTGTGTGTATGCTCTAGCTAGATAGAGCTGCTCTTTATGCATGCTTTCTATGGGTTAAGCACTGTGTTAGATGCTTTACACCCAAAAGGATGGTGGCTTCATCGGTGTGCATTTTACAGTTACATGAGACCTGGGCTCAGAAAGAAAGACCCCACACTTGGCTTCATGCTCTGCAGTCACCATCTTGAAACTCTTCATCATTTTTGGATGAGGGAGCCCCCATTTTCATTTAACACTGGGCCTTGCATATTATGTAACGGGTCCTGTACACACACTGTTTTCTGTAATCCTGACAACTACTCTAGGTGATAAGACATTCTAAGCATTTCACAGATAAGGCAACTGGCGCTCACACAGTAATTGCCAAGATCTTCAATCGCCCCCCCTCCCCGAAGCTGGTCTTTCCACTCCAGCCTGTGTGACACCACCCCCCTCCCCAAGCCTTTGTTCTCAGAGTGTGTATCCAAGTGTGCTGACAGCTTCCCTCCGTCAGATTCACCTGAGGAGCTTGTGACGTGTGGATTTCTAGTAAGCAGGGCCTGGAAATGTGCATTTCATTCACTGCTTAGGTGGCTCTTGTCAGCACACAAGCCTGGGAACTAAATCTCTACATTTGTGGCTTTCAAGCTTCCTTGGCCCCACCCATGTAAGAAGTACATTTTACATCAAGACCCAGTACACACACACATGACCAAAGTGTCATGAAGTTGTACTTACCCTTACTATGTGTGAGGCCCTGGTGATCATTTCATTCTATTCTAATTCATCCTTTAATGCCCATAGTGATTCATGGTACAGGTCACAACTTGTAATTTGGAAAACACAGTGTCTAGATGAAGAGGGAATATTACATAAGGCTTGAATCTAACCCTGGAGAGAGCCGAGGTAGAAAGAAAGCTACTCTTCCATCTGGAATTGCTTAAATTAGAGGTTTTAAACTTTTTTAACGCAACTCATTAAAATATGATTGAAATGAAGGTCCCATTCTACGGAAAAATTCACACACATATACACACACACACAGACACACACACACAGACTTTCTCATATCTTTTCAGGGAGTTTTTGGGTCTCCCTCTTTCTCAGACTCCAGATAAATAATTCTTAATTTAATTGTAGCTCTATGCAGAAGCAAGAGTAAAGAGTGGGCAACCTCCCATCATGATGTCATTGGGAGGGGGCGGGGACTCAAAGTTCCAGGAATTTATTTCCTTTTAGTCTTAAAGTTATGAAGCCTGAAACCCATTGGCTGCTCTTCATTTTCTAGTTATCTGATATCGAAGGAATGCAGTCATTAGAGAAGAACATTGCCAAAGGATAAGGACAGCTGATTGGAAGCATTTTTAAAGGCGGCAGAGGTCGTTAGCCAACGTGGCAAGGTCACTGAAAACAAAGGGTGGGAAAGAGAAAGGACATCTATGGTCCCTGACTCACTTGGGCTCCGCTGACTCAGGGTTGGGAACTGGGACAAGGAGAACCAAGAATTCCCCTGAGACGCGTTCTGCTCTGACTAGGCACAGCCATGGCATGTCTCAGGAATCCCCGAGATGGCCCAGGAGTGGTGTGCACCCTTGGAGTTGTTTGGGCAAGCCTGGAATATTTAGCTTTCTTTACAAGAAGTCCATATCTATTCCCAGTGATTAAGGAGCGCCTCAGATGCAGCTGTGACCTTGACATGGAGATAAAAGCTGAGAAGATGCTGTCTGTAACCACCCCCAGCCCTAACTGCAAACGCCTACATGCATAGTCATGTTGTCAGCATTTAGAAGAGTTTGGGGGAGGGCTCAGGAAGGAGTGATGGAGAGTTGGGGGGGGGGTGCTTAAGCGCTGCTCAAAGTATGGTCATCCACTCACCAGGGTTGAACCCCACATTGTTCATTGTTATTTGGCAATGAGCTAAGTACAATTGAGAGTGTTTAGAGGCATTTAGCATTCGACAGAGTAATTTCATGTCTGTTGAAACTAATACTAAACTTAAGCTTTTGTTTTGTACGTCTACATTTAAAATGTTTAAATTTTTCTAGGAATTCATTCTTCTTGCATTTGATGAAAGTGCCACTTTCTGACAGATTTGAAATTTGGTGTGTGTGGGAGTTGGAACCTGGCTTTTCAGCCTGGATAGAACAATAGATGCCTGGTCAGAAGCATAGGAGAAAAATTCAAAGACCCAAGCTAGGAACCGCTCCCTCAGAACTGGGCCACAAATAAATGAATGGAATTTTCAGTGGTAGTTTGGTTGTCATCTGAGAGGGCTCAGGTGAATGAGTGATCAGTACTTTATTCTGGGGACTTTTCTTAGGGCATCACAGAGATTTTTATATTTTACCATAATCAGAAGAGAGTACTTTTAAGCCTATAGTTACACATCTATTTATTTGCATTATTTGTTTCCATTTGCACTTCACTAGGACTTTGAACCTCTTCTCTACGCATTGACCGTGAAGTGAAAATGGCTGTCTTCATTTAATAGGTAGAGAAACTGAGGCGCAAAGAATAAACACCATCGAGAAATGTTGAAATCAGGAATCAGACCCAGAGTTCCTATCATTCCATCCATCTGGTATGGCTTAACATCCAGACCTCACTTCCTCCCCAGAGGAGAGGCTGGGGGGTCAGGATTATGTTCACGTATTGTTTATTGTTGAAAGCTCTTGCTATCACAAATAAATGGTCTATAAAAATAACAGACAGAAAAACAAAGCAAACATATTTCTCCAGTAATGCATTCAAGCATCTTACCAGAATGAGTTTCCACATGTTGAACAGCAAAATAATCTTGCAGTACAAATAGTTGTGGTCTTATTTGGGGAAAGAATGTCAGCAAACACGCAACAATATACATTTCAACTCTAAATTAAAATTCTATTCTGCACTTAGGGACATAGAAAGTTTTGTGGTTTTTCTATTTTGGGGGTGTATAGGCCCCAGGGAGTAAGTGCTGCTAGAATTCAGAGCAGCCCAAAGACTAGAAGAGTTGAATGGTCCCAGTGGGAGAAAACTATTAAGGAGTTGAAATGAGCAAGCAGTGGTTCCCAGCATTATTGTAAAGCCATCTCGTTTTCAGAAGCTCATGATCCTATTCGAGAAAGGGTACTGTTATTCCCATTTGGGGCAGTGTACTTCTTTCTTTCTTTCTTTCTTTCTTTCTTTCTTTCTTTCTTTCTTTCTTTCTTACTTACTTTCTTCCTTTCTTTCTTTTTTTTTTTCTTTCAAAGATTTTATTGGGGAATTGGGGAAGGGAACAGTGTTGGCGAATTGGGGAAGGGAAACATTGTATTTTTTCCAGGACCCATCAGCTCCAAGTCAAGTTGTTGTCCTTCACTCATAGTTGTGGAGGGTGCAGCTCAGCTCCAAGTCCAGTTGCCATTTTCAATCTAGTTGTCGGGGGCACAGCCCACCATCCCATGCAGGAGTCAAAACGGCAACCTTGTTGTTCAGAGTATGCGCTCTCACTAACTGAGCCATCCGGTCGCCTGTCAGCAGCTCAGCTCAGCTCAGGCATAGCTCACTGGCTCATGTGGGAATCGAACTGGCGACCTTGTTGCTCAGAGCTCATGCTCTAACCAACTGAGCCACCCAGCCACCCCCGGCAGGTTATTCCTTTTTGTCCAGTTGACAAAGAGAGTCCTGGAGCATTTCTAAATCTTCCGAGGGTCAGCCCACCCTGTCACCATTTCCTCAATGTACCAGCTCAGCAATATTCTCAAACTTCCACACACTGCTGGGCAAATCTAGGTGGGATTTCCTAATCAATGCCTTTGCTGAGTGGTGACCTGTCTATTTTTTTAAATTTTATTTTAACTTTATTGGAGTTTTGGGAAACTGTGTTTTTCTAGGACTCATCAGCTCCAAGTCAAGTCGTCTTCAATCTAGTTGTGGAGGGCGCAGCTCACTGGCCCATGTGGGAATCCAACTGGCAACCTTGGTGTTATGAGCCTGCGCTCTAACCACCTGAGCTAACCAGCTACCCCTGGCTTGTCTATTCTTCTTCTTCTTCTTTTTTTGTTTTTTAAGATTTTATTGGGGAATTGGGGGAAGGGGAACAGACAAGTTGCTGTCCTTTTGTTCTTCAGTCTAGTTGTGGAGGACGTCGCTTCACTGGCCCATGTTGGTATTATCATTGCGCTCTTCCCGGGTGAGGCAGTCGCTTACCGGCCATTGGACGGCAGCTCACGCCGGCTGCTGGCCTCTCACACTGGCTGCCAGCCACTCACAGCAGTCCACTGCAGCCCCACTGCACCCTATACTGTCACCAGTGACTCACGGCAGCCCAGATCCAGGTCAAGCTGTTGTTCACCATCTTAGCTGTAGAGGGTGCAGCGTCACTGGCCCTCATGTGGGATTCAAACTTGGGCCCTGCTGCTCAGAGCTGGCGCTCTCAAACCAACTCTTAACCAACGCGCCGCCACTCAGCCGGCCCTGGCCTGTCTATTCTTAAGTGTGCACTGATTGAAGGCCTTTATAGTTGTTTCTAGCATGACAGTTGCTTAAGCAATTTGACCTGCACCCACTAAAAGAAAAGAACTAAATTCTTGAACAGTATAGTTAGTCCACAAGCTCTCTCCCAGGCATCATTCGGGTACCACTTCTCTCCATTCCTGCATATAGCTGTGCTCCCTTCCTTACCCGCTCTCTCACGCACAAACACGTACTCCCCAGGCTGAAAGTTACATCTTTTCATGATTTCTTTCTTAATTCTAGTTTGCGCTTGATTATAATTCTAATTTGATTTCGTCCGTATAAAAACATCAAACAAGCTACATAATGCAGTTTGGCCTGGACCCTGCCTCTGGGGCCAGACCTGATTTATAGCAGAGAGGTTTACAACAGTTATGTGCATAGTTTTCTGTCCTTAATGTTCAATTCCATGTCTCAGTTGCACTTATGTTCTCATATGCAGGAGGCTGGCAATGGTTTCTAGGAAGAGTGAAATAGAAGTGACATGAGCGGTATGGATATGAGAGTCTGGATCCTTATGTAGATGTCCAGGCGTCCAGATAAGAGACCCAGAAATGAATGAAAAGAGGCCTGGGGTCTGACCTGGAGGACCCATTTTTCCAAGTTAGTTTGTTGTGAAATGTATGATACTAGGCAGTCATCTCCCCTTATGATGCTTCGTTTCTTCTTTGGGGAATGGGCTAAGAGTATTTGTTGGCTTACCAGAATTTTAGTGTGGCTTACAAGAGGTAATGTAAGCAAAGGCTTTAGAAAAATAAACATAAAAATCAGCTCTTTTTGTTTTATTTTTGTTGAGGTATAAATGACATATAACTTTATATTAGTTTCAGGTGTAAAATGTAATGACTTGATATTTGTATATATTGCCAAATGATCCCCACAAGTCTAGTTGACATTGGTCACCGTACTTAGTTGCAATTTTCTTTTTCTTATGATGAGAACTTTTAAGATCTACTCTCTTAGCAACTTTTAAATATGCAATATAGTACTATTATTAACTATAGTCACCATGCTATACATTACATCCCCATGACTTATTTATTTTACACCTGGAAGTTTATACCTTTTGAACCCCTTCACCCACTTCACTTACCCACCTCAAACCCCCTGCCTCGGGCATCCACCAATCTTTTCTCTGTATCTGTGAGCAGCTTGTTGTTGTTGTTGTTTTACAGACTCTACATGTAAATGAGATCATACAGTAATTGTGTTTCTCTGTCTGACTTATTTCACTTAGCATAATGCCCTCCAGGTCCATCCATGTTGTCACAAATGGCAAGAGTTCATTCTTTTTAATGGCTGAATAATAAATTCAGTGGTGTGTTCTTCCTTCCTTCCTTCCTTCCTTCCTTCCTTCCTTCCTTCCTTCCTTCCTTCCTTCCTTCCTTTCTTTCTCTCTTTCTTTCTTTCTTTCTCTCTCTCTCTCTCTCTCTCTCTTTCTTTCTTTCTTTCTCCATTCATCTTGTGGTGGACACTTAGGTTGTTTCCATGTGTTGGCTATTGTAAACAATGCTTCAATGAACAGGGGGTACAGATACCTTTTCAAATTAGTATTTTCATTTTCTTTGGATATATTCCCAGAAGTGGAATTGCTGGATCATATGGTAGTTCTATTTTTAATTTTTTGAAGATCCTCTATACTGTTTTCCATAATGGCCGCAATAATTTACATTCCCACCAACAATGCACAAGGGTTCCCTTTTCTCCAGATCTTCACCAATACTTATCATTTCTTGTCTTTTTGATACCAGCCATTCTAACTGGTGTGAGGTAATATCTCACTGTGGGTTTTATTTGCATTTCCTGACGATTAGTGATGTTGAGCATCTTTTCGTGTACCTGTTGGTCATCTGTAAACATTGGCTCTTAATGAAGACGATGATGATAAGTATTGATGCTCCTATATTAAGTCTTCACCTTTGCTTGCCTCTAGTACCCTTTGACACTTAGCAATTAACACTTTATTTTGTTGTTTAACTTCACATATCTTTCTATCAAGATTGCTTTTCCTTAACTGCATGAGCCATATGACCACATGTAGAAGTGATTATAAAACAACGAGGACATCTCTTAAAATAGTCAGTTTTCAAGGTTTTATGCTTATTCCAAAATGGCTGTCAACTTTTAGTATTACAAATGCTTCTTTAAAGCACGATCCAATCTGATGAATACAAGAAAATATTGTTGAAACTATTACACTTCTAATTTGATCAAATGTGAGATTATCCAATTTAATCATCCATACTACTCATCAAAGTTGGTTCTGAATGGCTCTGCACTAAAAATAAACCCTTGAAAGACAAAGACTTACCACCACTGAGAGTACACAAAGCTCATGCCACATGCTGCAGAGGCAATTACAAAAGAGGAGTTCCTTTTTGGGGTGAAGGTTCAACTCTACTTTTGTTACATAAGTCTTGCTGCATTTGTGTAAAAATTTGTTGCAACATGCTACAGTCAAACCTTGTGCACAACTCCTCTTAGAATAGTACAAAGCACATAGTAGGTGCTCAGTAGTATGCAATTGATTTGTAGCATTGTGTTAAGGTGGAATTGAGGTTTGATCTGAGACAAGTAAATAACAAAAGAAGGGTTAAAAATATTACAAAGGAAGTACACTTTTTCACATATAAGTAAACCTGGATTCTAGCCACAGTAATCTTCTGCGATGCATATTCTATGATTTTAATGCTTTTAAAAAGGGGCATTTATAGCTTTAGGAATTTGGATACTTGTGTTGAAACTAGAAAAAGAAGATAAGGCAAATAGTGGAAAAAGTTAATCTGGAGCCTTGTCAACTGAGCTATTAAGCAATGGGTGGCACTTGCCCAGGGGGTGACTATGGAGATCCAGTTTGCAAAGATTAAGGAACACTTAAACGGGGTCCTTCACTTATGAGTGGCAGGACACTAAGGTTGTCTGAAGAAATCTGGGATCTGAAAACATATGTTCAAACTCAGAGAAATTATTCGCTGTATGATTCAAAAGTTAGCTGAGTAGCTCCCATGTTCCAGGCACTGTACTGGGCCCTGGAAACATAGTATGGGAGAGAACGCTCACGGTGTCTCTCTGTTAGTCGTTCTCATAAGAGCTATGAAAGAAAAGTGGAATATACTACCAAAGTGAGTCATAGGGGGCTCACATTTTATAGCACAGAGAAGAAATGTCTAACGCTGTTTCTTCATCTGAAAGAAGTACTGCTAAAATGGCTATACACGTAGGTTCTTATTTATTACATGACTCTTGCAGAACTACTAAACTATTGACAGTTTATCGGGGACTAATGGAAATAGGAAGAAAACTACCAGTGATTGCAGATCAAGCAGTTCATAACAATGACATGTGGAAGTACACTGGTGTCAGGATAATAAAGCTGACATGATATTACAAAATGTAGATCAAATTCAAGTCACTGTGTCAGGAAGCCATCTTTATTATGGTTTTAAAGTACCCAAGTTACTTGTGGAACCAGTTGAAGCCGTTTATACAAAAGCTTATTGGAGAAAGGCCAAAATATTAAGAGAGAAGGCAATTGCCTTTAGATTGGAGGAAAGATCTAGCTACTGCAATTCATTACAAAATTAAACATGTTTGCATCTATTTGTTAAAAGAAATAATAACCAATGGTTTACACAAAAGGTTATTTGTATTGTGGGAGCCTCTGGTTTGGAACTGCCTAGACACTGAAAGTACCTATCAAAATGTAAACTTCGTGTGGGTGGGGATTTTTATCTATTTTGTCTACTGCTTTTTCTGAAGAGCTTAGATTAGTGCCTCGCATCAGCAGGGCTCAATGTTTTTAAATGAATGAGTGAATGAATGAATGAATGAAACGCAAAGGAACAAACGGTGTCAAAATTTATGTAGGAAAGAAAGAAAATCATCAAAATGCAAGTAGTGTAGCGTTTAACATAGAAACAAACAATTGGAAGGCATTGGCTACATGACATTGAGTTTATGAAATAAACTACAAAACTGATATTTTTATACTAACAAAATAAGTATGAAAATATAAGGGAACAGTTCATCCAGAACGGAGTCCATGAAATCAGGTAATCAAATTACAAGGTTGTTTAAACGGGTGTTGAGTTACATGATGTTCCATTCGTCGTGCAACTGTCAGGTGAAAGAAACTAAACTCTTACTGAGGGGTGGCTACCAGAAGACTTTCAAAGGATTGTCTTGTTTCCTATGTGACATCACCAGAATGCCGTTTGGAAGGTGCAATAATGTGGGTGTATCCATACTTTATGAGTCTTACGTAACCAATGTCCCTTTGTTTGGAAGGCAGCTATGCTCACCACTATACCACCAATGCTCCCATGTCCCTTTGTTTGAAGATGAGGCTATTGATACCAATTTTCATCTGCATTTTTTTCCATGTTGCCAAAGACCAGTGTGTAACTCATTACCAATAGTCACTTCCATGTGTCCTGTTCTTTGTTTTGCTGTCCCGGTTTGCACTGCCAACTGATGCCGTGACACTCAGTCTGCTGAAAGTCTTTTGCTTGGGAAGAGCCGCCCAATTCCTGATGCCTCCCCATGGCAGATCTGCCAGGTCTTGATTTCAGCACTCTATCGTCACGTTATTGCACTTTTAATTTTTCACCCGACCTTTGAAGTGCTTCCTCCTGGCCAGGGAAGTACTTGCTGTGAGTATACCTTGGTTTATGGAGATGCCCATTTAAAAGACTGTTTTATGAAATATCAGCGATGAGCAACTCCTTTGTGTGGATAAAAATGATTGATTACCGTAAAATCACAGAGTGGTAAAATTTAGCAGCACTGTTATGCTACTATTCTATAGGAGACAAAACAGGGTCACTTCGCTACCCTGTCAGTGAAATTTATTGGGAAGGTATTTTGTATCCCGAGTGAACTCTTACCTATTCCTATAGTCCCTATTGCAAATATTAATGGTTTTCCTGTAATATATATTCAATTCCTATATGATGCTTCTTAGAAATTCAAAAGAATGTGGAGGTGCAGGAAAATTTACATGGGACAAGTCAATGAAGGTCATTTAGGAAATTGTGGGTATCTACTCATTGCTAGGCACTGGGCTCGGATCTGGGCAAAAAGAGTTAAATAAGACGTATTCCGTTCCTTGAGTCAGCTCTCAGTCCGGTGGGTGACCAGCCAGGTACACAGTACAAGCAGAGCCACAGTGGGAGAATGTCCAGGGCGCAGAGGTGGTGCCGACAGTGATGAATTAACTCTGTGGGGGTGGGGAGGAGTAGGGGTGTCAGGGAGGCCTTCCAAGAGGAGGTTTTGAAAGGCCAACTCTGAATCCATCAGGCAGAAAAGAGGGGAGGACTTTCCAGGAAGAGAGAACAGATGACGCAATGTGCAGAGGAGTCAGCCATGTGGTGTATTTTGGGGGATCGCAAACAGGGCGACGCTGCTGAGTCTAGGGAGCTTGCGGGCCATGGAAGGAGATTCACTGTCACTTAGATATAGATGGTGTTTGTGAGGTGTGGAGTCGCCCCACCTGAACCACCCCACTGAGCTGACTGACTCCTGGGCTGACACTGACAGCTATGAGATAAGTGTAGTATGCAGAAGCACAAGGCTTTTCAGTCCGTCTGGGATTACACATACAATGTAAAAGGCAGCAGCCTCACTCTGTACTTTAAGATAAAATATACCCTTTCTCTGGAGGCCCTTTGCCATTTCAGTAATTCTACATTTTAAAAATTTTTACTTATTTATTTTTTTTAATTTGAGTTTATCGGGGTGACAATTGTTAGTAAAAGTTACATAGGTTTCAGGTGTACAATTGTGTAGTACATCGTCTATACATCACATTGTGTGTTCACGGTAATTCTACATTTTAAGTAGTGACTGTTGACATGCAAAAAAATTTACCGTCTTAACCATCAGAGAGCCACGGGGACCCAGTTTATGTTAAGAAAAGAACAGGTTGTTCTTTTCCTGACGGCCATTTACCACGCTTCTCTTTAGCTAGGGCAACGCTTTGTTACTTTCCAGAATGGCCCATCTCCTAGTTTTCCTGTGTGGGTTACATGAAAGATTGAAGCTAGTATCCTATTGAAATAAAGTGTCCCCTCAAGAAATCGTACTGACTGGCCATGTCTGTCAGACACTTGGAACACTTAAAGCACCAACTCTGAAATAAAAGAAGAGTACAGTTTTATGAGTTTATGATGAACGCTGCTGAACCCGTCACATTTGGGAAATTCTGTTTTCAAATGAGTGCGGTTAACACTCATTTGGATGAATTCACCATGTTTTTCATTTAGCTGTGTGAAAAAGAAAATTACAATACTAACTGCTGGTAACGATGGTAAAGAATATTTTTGTTGAACCGTACAGTGCTTGGCATGTGGTAGAATGGCTCTCAATAATGTTGAGTCAAAGGATGAAGTATTAATAGTTTCTAATCAAGGTCTTTGATTCCTCAGCAACTAAACCTCTTTATTCTCAGTTGTTACCTTATAGAGAAATGCTGTCCAACAGAGATACAATTTAAGTCACATATGTATTAATTTTATATCTGTCAGTATATCCACACTTGAAAAAGTAAAAAGAAGCAGTTGAAATTACTTTAATAATATATTTCATTTAATTCAACATGTCAAAATATTAGCATTTCAATATATAATAAATGTAATATTTATTAAAGAGATATTTTACACTCTTCTTTCCTATGAAGTCTTTGAAATTCTGGTGCGCATTTTATAAAAGCACATTTCAACTCATGTGACAAATTTTCATCGGAAATACTTGATCTGCTTTTAGAGCTCAGAATATGTATAGTTGAGAAGATAGGTTCATGTGCCCAAGTTCATTTCCAACGTAATTTAAAATTTTCCAGTAACTGAATAAAATATCAGCTTATAAATTATTTAACATGAAATCAAATAAAAAAATTCAGCCCCTCAGTCACACTAGTAACATGTCAAGAGCTCAACAGCTACGTGTAGTTCATTCCTACTATATAGGACAGTGTAGTTCTACAGTTTTTTTGTTTGTTTGTTTGTTTTTGTTTTTTATTGGGGAATTGGGGGAAGGGGAACAGACAAGTTGCTGTCCTTTTGTTCTTCAGTCTAGTTGTGGAGGAC
>NW_017731395.1:2831419-2834458 GCF_001890085.2 Hipposideros armiger
CTTAGCTGTGGAGGGCAGTGTCACTGGCCCTCATATGTGGGATCCGAACCGGGGCCCTCTGGCGTCCCAAGCCAGTTCTTAACCAACGCGCCACTCGGCCGGCCCAATGTAGTTCTAGAGAATTCTGCTCCATAAGGCAGATAGGTAGGCAATGCTCTTTTAGCACATTTCAGCGTGGGTTGGGCACCTGTAGATCTTATTTTTCTTTTGTTTTCTCAGTACTTCTATTCCTTTCTGAAACCTCTTTTACCCTAATACCTTAGGTTAGAATCCTCTAAATTAAACATCCCACATTTGGTTAATAACCCTAAAGAAAATTACTCAGAGCCTTAAAATATTCCTTTTGTCATTTCTTCATAGTCACAGGCACAAGAAGCTATATATAGTGATGCCAGAAAAATGTGCTCATGAACATTCTTTATTAAGGCTATGGCTAAACAGTTTCATTCAATCACAATAGTGCCTCCTGCCATTTTAAGGAGTCAGAGTTCACATAGGAGCACACACTCATTTTAAACAACACAATGACTTTTTCTAACCGATGCCAAGTGAATTTTCATTATTTAACAAGTCTACAAGGGTAGACACCAATTATTTGAATGCCATTTTTTGAATGGAGTTGTTTCTAGTCTATCTTGTTAACCAGAATTGTAGACTTGAGTTACCCACTCAATAAAGACTCCCTTTGAATTTAGCTCCACTGTGACAAACCTTTCTTTATGGGTTGATTTTAAAAACAAGTATCTCAAGGGAAGTGGGGGGAGATAGAAAAGGGTAAAGGGGGTCAAATAAATGATGACAGAAGGAGATTTGACTTTGGGTTGTAAACACATAATGCAATACAGGTGATGTATTATAGAATTGTATACTTGAAACCTATATAATTTTATTAACCAATGTCAGCCAGCCCAATAAATTTAATAAACTAAAAAAAAAAGTATCCCTTACTGTCGTTATGCAATTTTCAGTTTAGTGTCAATATGTGAACATTGTGTAGCAAATATAGCTAAGGGATTTGCCTATGACTTTGAATGTACACTTTCAAGTCTTGGAAGCAAGACACTGTGTCCGAATCTTGGGTTCTCCTTTGAGCTCGGTCTCTAATTAGCCATTATACCTTACAGGTATAATAAACCTTATGGGGTGAAGCTGTGGGTTTTGTGACTGGTGCAAGATTAACAATACCACATATTCCAGTTATTTTCTTCTGTACAATATTAACCTGGTGCAATAAGTCAGTTGAGTGGACTTTTGTAAAATGGAAATAAAAATGTTTGTCTGGGTTCACGCAAGGGTTAAAGACATAGGATAATATGTGAGTGGGCACCGAAAAGCAAATGATTCATATTCCAAAGGGGCTGAACACCCTTTCACAGATACTTGTTTATTCCCAGGTTAACACGGGTACTGTTGTAACACAAGACACTCTGGAGTGGCTGCAACAATCAGTGGTGCTGCTGACACTGCTGTTAGCAGCCCCTATAGGCAGCCCTGGCTCTGGCTGAACAGAAAAGTACAAGCTTCTGCCCTGGCAACTTCAGTTCACCTGGGTGATTCAGGATGTCCTCAGAGAGGTTGTAAAAGCTTGGCGTTCCGGGCTGCACACAGCCTTGCAGCTCCAAAGCCTGACCTCTGTTTGTCAACACCAAAGGGATCTTGTGGTTTTTATTTGCTTTGTGAAACTGGCAAGCGTTTGCAAAATAAAATGCAAAAGAAACAAATACATCGATGGTGTTCTAGAAATGAAGACACACTGGGTGAGATTTTTTTCCTCAGAGGGTCTCTGTATTTGCTATTTTTAGGTTTTTTGGAACATGTTGTAAGGGTCAAGTCTCAACTTTTCAGAAACCATCTCTAATGAGTCAGGATAAAAACCATCTGGTGCAGGGGTTCTTTTTTCCAATGTATGAACTTCAGGATAGAGGAGGAATTGCCCGTGATCTTGAGATTCCCATCGGAGGCTTATGGAAGTGGCTCAAAAATTGGATCTATACCCTTCTATCCATTGCTCCTGCCCAACCATTATCTTCCTGCCCACCCATGAAAGGAACTGAAAAAGAAATCTTGGAAAGTAGAGGAATAGAGAGATGGTGAGGTTTTTGTCCTAGGGGCTGAGCGCACAAAATGTAAGCTCTCCAATAAGGTAGGAAGCAGCAGCATTGCTTTCTAAGAGACTGAGGCGCCCCTTCTATAGGGATGTCTGCAGGATGTGAGAAGTGGTGGGTGGGTGGGTGGATGGATGGATGGGTGAGGAAGCCACCTGGAGGAGGTAGGCCAGGGCCCAAATCAGAGGCTGCTCTCCTCCCTAAACAAGCTCGCCCAAGTGACGCTTCCTTGTGTCCCAGGAAGTGACGATCAGCCAGTGTAGACATTGTGACTCCCGGGTCTCATCTACACGGGGGGGGGGGGGGTGCTGCGGTGGGCACTGGGCGACCTCTTCCACGGACCCCATTCCCAAGGGGCCTCGCCGTCCGGGCCACCCGGGCGAGCTGCCTGTGCTGAGCCCCCTGCTGGCGCTTCTAGGGGCTTTTGTGCCCTTTGCCCAACTATTAGGGTGACCCTGACCCCAAGGGCTCCCTGCAAGAAGGGGACTGAGAGAGGGCTCCGGGGAGGGCAGGATTTGAGAAAGCTTGGCGCCGGGGGCGGAGGAGAAGAACTGAAGCAAGCGAGAAGTCCCCGGGGGTAGCCCATCGGCGGTGCGGGACCCAGTGTCGGATCGCACCCGACGCTTCCCCAACGAAACGGACACACACACACACACACACAAAAAGGGGGGGTCGCTTCGTTACATCAGCGCCCTCCCGCCTCCAGCGGGCAAAACCCAACCACGAAGAAAGAGAAAAGGCCCCCGGAGCTCTGAGACTCCCGTACTCCGGGCGGGTGGGGCGCGGGACAAAAATAAACAGCGGGGCCCGAGCGCGAGCCAGCGCGGGAGGGCGGAGGAGGCGGCCCCGCATCCCTAATGAGGGAATGAATGGAGCGGCCCCGCGGCCGGCGCCCGCCCACCCGCCGGCCGCCGCCAAGTGCCTCTGGGCGCTG
>NW_017731395.1:2834860-2893780 GCF_001890085.2 Hipposideros armiger
CCTCCGCGGCCTCTTCCCTGCTCCGCGCCGCGGCCGCTTGTTGCACCGCCCCGCGGCCTGCGGGAGCGCTCGGCCCGGCCTCGGCCCGCGTCTGCACCGCGCGCCTCCGCCCGGCCCGCGAGACCCCGGCCCGACCCCGCCGCCCGCACAAAATGTCGGCCCGGACGCCATTGCCGACGGTGAACGAGCGGGACACAGAGAATGTGAGTAGCCGGAGCCGGCCCCTCCTCCGGCCCCGCGCCGCCCCGGCCCCCCGATGGGACACCGGCGAGCCGCAGGGGCCCCGCCTGACCCTCGCCCACGGCGCAGCCCGTTCTTCACCCCATCCCGCCTCTCTCGCCGCCAGGGTGAGGGTGGGGGGGCTGCGAGCGGCGCCCTCGGCTCGGAGCGGGTCCGCCCGGGGAGGATGGAGGGCAGCGGGGCGGGCGGCGGCAGCGCGGGCATCCCGGATCGCTGCAGCGCTCCCCGGGCACCCCGCCTCTCCACCCGAGCGCCGGCGCCCGGGTCCCGGACGAGCCCGCTGCCGCGTCCCCCACCTGGCGTTCCCCCCGCCCGCCCCTCCGCGCTGCCCCATGACTTGGCTGTTTGTGGCATTGTGTCCCCGTGTGGGGTCGTGGGCACCAAGGAGGGACGGTCGGGATGGAAGGGACGAGCGTGGCGGTCGAGATGGAGGCGTGTGTGTGTGTGTGTGTGTGTGTGTGTGTGTGTGTGTGTGTGTGTGTGTGTGTGTGTGTGTGTGCGCAGAGGAGTTTGCAGGGCGCGGGGACTCTTCAGGAC
Source organism: Hipposideros armiger (assembly GCF_001890085.2). Taxonomy (NCBI): domain Eukaryota; kingdom Metazoa; phylum Chordata; class Mammalia; order Chiroptera; family Hipposideridae; genus Hipposideros; species Hipposideros armiger. The sequence continues at coordinate 2,835,638 of NW_017731395.1, forward strand.
GGAGGAGCAGAAGCATTTCAGCTGCAGCTTCGCCTGCCTGTGGCCCCGGGGTTACAGCAAAATGTGCAAAAGCCAAAGGAAGCCACGGGCTTGCCGCCCCTTCCTCCAGGCGATGGTCATAAATCAGGGCAGGTTCGACGCGATCTCGCCTCCTCCTCGGAGTGTCACAAGGTGTATGCCTTTGAAGGAAGGATTTTCTGTGTTTCCGACCAACTTGCCCTCAGGAGTTTTTATCTAGATGCCAACGGACGTCCCTGGTGTTTAAACTCTTGAAAACCGAGGGAACAAGATCAGTTGTGTTTCCACCTTCTGAAAAGTACAACTGAGTGTGCATGGGTGTGCGAGCTCTTCTGGGGGAACGGTTTAAAAAAAAACAAAAAACAACAAAACCTCTCATGACCTGTAAATAGGGCCTTGGCCGATTTTCCGGCTTCTTTTAAGGAGCTTTGGGGGGGGGGTGGAGAGAGTGACAAGTTTTGGTGGCAGTCTCTCTGGTTGTCTAGTTAACTCGTTGGGCTCTCCAGCTCTTGCTGTACCCAGTGCCTTCCTAGGGTTGGTAAAATACAATAATGAAGTCCTTTGGCGTTCTTAGACAAAAGGTAGGAGGGAGAAGACAGCAAAATCACCTCTGAAGTGTGAACAGATTATTTGATCTTGGAGAGCAGGGGAGCGCCGTGACTTAATATCGTTATATAAAGGGAGAAGAAATCCTAGGAAGAGGCTATTGTTAGAAGACCTAGGAATTTATGTCAGGGTATGCTTTTCTCCTCTCTAGTGTGGTGCATTTAAAATGGTAAAGATAGTATAAGTCTGCTGATAGCATCCATTATCACTTAATTTGCATCATAGCTGTTGATTTAAAAAATATAACTGATACATAATTTTGAGAGATTGAAGAAGGTCAGGGGGAAAAGATGAAGATTCTGATTAAAGTTTATTTTTAAAGCCACGTTGGTGCAGGATTTTTCCTACAGGAACTCTCAAAAGACCCCTGTCATTCAGTGTGTCATTTCAGTGTGAATGAAAAGTAAGACCTTTGTTTTTATTAGCAAAACCCCGTGTGCGTTCATTAACCTTGGAAGGGCGGAAAAATACATTGCTTTTATTTTCTTTTGGGTTTTGAATAGTATGTATAGCTTTTTCCATACTTGTATGAATTAGGTACTTTATTCAGACGGGAGATAGCATTATAGAAATATGCACCAAGGAATAATGTAAAATGCAGCATCATATGTAAGACAAAAAAGCCTTTTTAAGCTGAGCTGTAATCGTGTGATAAATTTTGTTGGATCTTCTGAAAATGATTGTGCTGTAATAAAAGGCATTGGCTCAGTTTCTGAACATGTTAGTTCTGTCACTTTTATGGCCTCGCCCCTTGTTGTCATTACGTTATATATGTAACTATACCTACAATGAGCTTTACCTACATCCTGATTTTTTTCCCTAATTGCTGTGGAAAATATTTATTATACTACAGCTGTTAATTTATCAATAAAAGTATACACTTAGCTTTGGTTATGAGCTGGAAGCCATACAGAAGTAGTATTTAGGACAAGGCCTCTCCCCTCAAGGAGCTTACAGGAAAAGGTAAATAGAATCCCAAACAAACAGTGTATGGTCGAAAACACTGTGTAAATAGAGCTAAATTGGTTTATAAGTGCTATTGGTATTTAGCAGCGGGACCATCCGTGATGGGTATTTAAATCACCAATTTGGTTTGTCTCTCTTTATTCTCTGGTTGATAGTAAATGTCATTATCTATTCTTCCTTACCTCTCATCAATGAAATAAAGTAACAAACCTGCTTGTTAGCTAATGGATTAATGCCAGTATTGCATTCAAAATGTACATTTGCTTGTAGTCATTAACAGTTAAAAAATGGATGTGAAAAGTTACATTCGTATGACTGTGAAAGACTTTTCAGCCTTTTGGCATATTAAGGACGTAACTAAAAACATTTTATTACTGCTAGAAATTAAAGTAAATATGGTAATTTAAAAAACCATCTTGGTATTTTATTGAAATCATTTATGGTTTATATGCAAATTTGCTCAGTCATACATGAACGTATTTGGATTTTGCATCCTTGGGAGTATGTAATATATGCCCTTCCCCATGTCACTAATAGATATTGAGAATAAATTTAAAAATTCAAAAGAGTGATGTTACAGCACTGATCTCTTATATACCACTACTGTACATAGTAGAGTGAGAAAGAACTGATTTCTTGGAGAATATTCTGGGTGTACTTTTTCAGAAGGATTTTCTTCGATGTACATTATTGTGTGTGCATTATTAAGAGGCCTCAAATGGCTAAACACAACAGAACAACCAATGATTCATTTTATAGGCAATAAACACTTATCATGAAGTCGAAGAGCCATGTCGCAGATAATAGAATTAAATTTATGCAAAATGGTTTTGATTTTAGGTTGTGAAGAGTGTAAGTCCAGAAAAAGAATGGGTATTTGAAATAGTTCTTTTCCTGTCTTCTGTTAGATTATACTTGGATAGTTCCAGTGTGGATATAGATCATATATATTACCATTATTCTCATGTGCTTTTAAATGGAGCAAGAAGAAAGTTTTTTGTTCATGTTTTGAAAAAACTCTGACGATGCTAATTTTTATGGATCCAAAATGCCCAGACTGGCTTTCTGTGATGAAATTTTGATGAGTATGAAGAAAATCAATTTGACTCCTTTCGGGGGTGTTTTAAAAAGGACTTTGGTTAAAGTTATTTTGAAACTTCTAATACAGAACTCTTGTTGGCGATTCTTTTCGTAGATCTGAAACTCACTGTGATGACTGTAAAAGTAGTGGATGTCACTGAGGTGGCCAACCAGTAGCTTGTCCTCTGGGAATCATGGCTAATAACCACTACCCTTGGGTTTGCTCAGTGCCCTGTGCATCCTCACGTCACAGGACCTGTCACGCTGCGCTCTAATTGCTGATTTATTTGGCCTCTTTTGTTCTGTATTTGCCAGTGCTCAGCACAGTGACTAGGAATAATATACAAGAGATCAGTGCTGTAATGTTCCCCTTTTGAATTTTTCATTTGTCATCAAAATACATTAGTGTCTGGCTTTTGGTCTCTTAGAGTTTCGTTTGGGATCCTGATTAGATTATGTTAGACCCTAACTCCTCCGTATGCCTTAACTTCTCATTCATTTTTTCCCATGAGTTCAACTGCCTTTCTGTTCTACAAGCTGTATGATTTGTTTCGATCTAAACTCTGTGGATTTATATCTTTCATTAATTTTGGAAATGCAGCAACCATTATGTCTTTGAATATTTCCTTTCCTTTCTCTTCTCTCTAATGCTTCTGGTACGCTAGATACGCTAAAATTTCTTATTCTATCCTCCTTATGTATTAATTAAGCGCTCATTCATTTCTTCCCCTATTTTATTGTTTCTCTGCACTTCAATCTGTAGTAAAATCTACAGTACAGTTACTGTATATAATATGTTTAGGTCTATGTTTCAATTAGCCAAATTTGTTTGGCTGCATTTAAATCACTGTTAACCGCTCTGTTGAATTTGTTTTTCATTGTGGTAAAAAAACACATAACATGAGACCTGTGCTCTTAACACATTGCTAAGTGTACAGTACAGGACTGTGAACAGTAGGCACAATGTTTACATCAGATCTCTAGAACTTCTTCGTCTTGCATGACTGAAGCTTTATACCCATTGAACTACAGTTTCCATTTTCCCTTCTCCCTAGCCCCAGGCAACCACAATTCTGACTTCCTGCTTCTATAAGTTTGATGACTTTGGATACCTTGTTTAAGAGGAATCACTGCAGTATTAGTCATTCTATGGCTGGCTAATTTCACTTAGCATAAAGTCCTCAAGATGCATCCCTGTGGTGTGTAACAGAATTCCTTCCTTATTATGGTGGAAAAATATGCCATTGAATGTATATAAGAGATTCTTTACCCATTAATCTGTTGATGGACGTTTGGGTTGTTTACCTTTTTTGGCTGTTGTGAATAATGCTGCAGTGAACATAGGAGTGCAGCTATCTCTTTGAAATCCGGATTTCTATTTTTTTGAATAAATACCTAAAAGTGGGATTACTGGGTCTAGTTTTAATTTTTTGAGAAACTCCATACTGTTTTCCACATGACTGCACCATTTTCCTTCCTGCTAACACTGCACAAGTGTTCCAGTTTCTCCTCATCTTCACCAACAGTTGTTACTGTCTGGTTTTGTTTTGTTTTTTATAATGGCCACCCTAAGAGGTGTGAAGTGATATCTCATTATGGTTTTGCATTTCCCTGATAACTAGTGATGTTGAGCATCTTTTCGTATGTCTGTTGGCCATTTGTACAACTTCTTTAGAGAAACACCTATTCAAGTCCTTTGTCCTTTTTTAAAAATCAGGTTTTGTTGTCTGCTATTGAATTGTAGGAATTACTTAGATATTTTAGATATTAACTTTTCAGGGATATGGTTTACAAATATTGTCTTCATACACAGGTTGCTTTTTCACCCTGTTGATTATTTCCTTTGCTGTACAGAAGCTTTTTAAAAATTAATTAATTAATTTTCAATTACAGTGGACGTTAGATATTATTCTATATTAGTATGTGCAGAAGCTTTTTGGTTTGATGTATTTTTACCTTGATTGCCTTTGGTTTTGGTGTCCTATCTATGAAATGATGTCCAAGGACAACATAGTCAAATTTTTTTCTTACGTTTTCTTCTAGGAGTTTTGCAGTTTCAGGTATTACATTTAAGTCTTTAATCCATTTTGAGTTGATTTTTGAGTATAATATAAGAGAAAGGTCCAATTTCTGGATATCTAGTTTTTCCAGCACTATTGATGCTATTGTAAATGAGATTGTTTTCTTAATTTTCTTTTTGCATTTTATTTGTTGAAAAGACTGTCGTTCCCCCTTGTGTATTCTTGGCACCCTTGTCAAAGATCATTTGATCATACGTGCATGCATAGGTTTATTTCTGGGCTCTCGATTCTATTCCGTTGGTCCGTGTCTGGTCTTTATGTCAGTATCATACTGTTTTGATTATTTTAGCTTTGTAATGTGTTTTGAAGTCAGAAATTGTGAGGCCTCCAGCTTTTTACTTCTTTCTCAAGATTGTTTAAACAATTTAGGGTTCTTGTGGTTCCATATGAGTTTTAGGATTAGTGTTTCTGTTTCTGTAAAAAATGCTGCTGGGGTATTCATAGGGATTATGTTGAACCTGTAGGTCTCTTTTGGTGGTATGGCCATTTTATCAATAGTAAATCTTCCAATCCATGAACACAGGATGTCTTTCCATTGATTTGTGCCTTTTTTAGTTTCTCTTAGCAACGTTTTGTAGTTTTCAGTATACAAGCCTTTTCCCTCCTTGCTTAAGCTTATTCCTAAGTAGTTTATTGATTTTGATACTATTGTAAATGAGATTATTTTCTTAATTTCCTTTTTGCATTATTTATTGTTATGGTGTAGAAACACAAGTTATTTTTGTTTGTTGATTTTGTATCCTGCAACTTAACTGAATTTATTTATAGTTGTAACAGTTTGTTTGTGCACGTGTGCATGTGTGTGTGCGTGTGTGTAATCTGTAGTGTTTTCTATACATAAGATCACGTCCTCTGAGAACAGAGATACTTTTATTTCTTCCTCTCCAATTTGGATGTTTTTCATTTCTTTTTCTTGCCTAATTGCTTTGGCTAGGACTTAGAGTACTATGTTGAATGTAAGTGGCAAGAGCGGGCAACTTTGTATTGTTCTTGATCTTAGAGGAAAAGCTTTCAGTTTTTCACCATGGAAAATGATGTTAACTGTGGGCTTTTCATATATGGCCATTTTTGTGTTCACATAATTCTTCTATTCCTAGAGGGTTGAGACTTTTTATCATGAAAGCATGTTGAATTTTTTGTCTAATGCCTTTTCTGTGTCAACAGACATGATCATGTGATTTTTATCCTTTGTTCTGTTAATGTGGTGTGTCACATTGATTATCCTATGTTGAACCATCTTTGTATTACAGGGATGTATCCCATTTGGTCATGGTGTAGGATCCTTTAATGTGCTGTTAAATTTGGTTTGCTAACATTTTGCTTAGGATTTTACATTTATATCCATTAGGATTATTGGCCTGTAGTTTTCTTTTCTGGTAATCTCTCTTTTCTAGCTTTGGTATTAGAGTAATGCTGGCATCATACCAATGAGTTAGGAAATGTACTCTTCAATTTTTGGAATAGTTTGAGAAGGATTGGTTTTAATTCTTCTTTAAATGTTTGGTGGCATTCACTAGTAAAGCCATCTGGTACTTGACATTTCTCTGTTGGAAGTTTTAAAATTACAAAGTTAGTCTCTGTACTAGTTACAGATCTGTTCAGATTTTCTATTTCTTTATGGTTCAGTTTTAGTAGATTGTATGTTTGTAGGAATTTCTCCATTTCTTATAGGTTTTCTGATTTGTTGGCATATAATTGTTCATAATAGTCTCTTATGAGACTTTATTTCTGTGGCATCGGTTGCGATATCTCCTCTCTCATTTCCGATTTTGTTGAAGTCTTCTCCCTCTCTTTTTTTTCTTTTTAGTTTGTCTAACTAAATATTTGTCTTTTGTTGATCTTTTCAAAAAACCAACTCTTTGTTGACTTTTCTATTCTATTCTCTATCTCATTTATTTTTACTATAATCTTTATTATAATTTTCTTCCTACTGCTAGCTTTGGGCTTGGGTTTTTCTTCTTTTTCTAGTTCCTGAGGTGTAGAGTTAGGTTATTTGAGATATCTCTTTTTTTAAATGTAGGAATTTATTGCTATAAACGTCCCTCTTAGTACTGCTTTTGCTACATCCCATAAATTTTTGCTTATCATGTTTTCATTTGTTTTAAGAAATTTCTAATCTCCCTTTTGATTTCTTCTTTGGCCCATTGGTTGTTTAAGAATGCATTGTTTAATTTCCACGTTTGTGAATTTTTCAGTTTTCTTCCTGTTATTGATTTCTAGTTTCATATCATCAGTTTGGATAAAATACTTGGTATGAATTCAGTATAATTAAATTTGTTGATTTGTTTTGTGACCTGGTGTGATCTATACTGGAGAATGCACCGTGTGCATTTGAGCAGAATGTATTTTCTGCTGCTGTTGAGTTAAATATTCTGTATATTTCTCTTAGGTCCATTTAGTCTATGGTATTGTCCAAGTCCTCTATTTCCTTCTTGATTTTCTATCTGGATGTTCTGTCCATTATTGAAAGTAGAGCAGTGAAATCTGTAATTATGTTGCTGTCTATTTCTTCCTTCAGTTCTGAAAATGTTTGCTTCATATATTTACGTGCTCTGAAGTTGGGTCTATAAATATTTATAATTGCTATATCTTTCTAGTGAATTGACCCTTTAATCATTATATAATATCCTTTTTTGTCTCTTGTGACAGTTTTTGACTTAAAGTCTATTTTGTCTGCTGTAAGTATGACTGTGCTCTGTTTTGGTTACCATTTGCATGGATATATTTTTACATCCTTTCACTTTCAGCATATATGTGTCCTAGGCAGCATATAGTTGGATTTTTTTTCTTTTAATCTGTTTAGCCACTCTATGTCTTTTGATTGGGGAATTTAATCCATTTATATTTAAAGTAGTTATGATAGGGAAGGATTTAACCTTTGCTATTTTATTTATTGTTTTCTGTCTGTTTTGTAGTTTTTTGTTCCTGTTAACATCTCTTGCTCTCTGTGTATTTTGTTGTTTTTTTGTTGTGACACGCTTTGATTCCTTTCTCATTTTCTTTTGTGTATCTTCTATAAGTACTTTTTTTGTGGTTACCATGGGGCTTACTTAAAACACCTTATAGTTATAACAATCTATTTAAAACTGATAACTACTTCAATCTCATACAAAAATTCTACACTTTTACAACTCCTTCCTGTACATTTTATATTATGATGCCACAAATTAAATCTTTTTATATGTGTAACCATGAATATATTTTTGTTATAGTTGTTTAAATGCTTGTGTCTTTTAACTTCTATACCAGAATTAAAATACACTATCATTTCAATATTATAGTATTCTGTATTTGTTTATATATTCCCCTTTACCAGCAAACTTTATATTTCCATGTGCTTTCCTGTTGCTGTTTAGCATCCTTTTGTTTCAACTTGAATGACTTCCTTTAGCATTTCTTATAAGGCAGTTTGAGTGGTGATGAACTCCCCCAGCTTTTGTTTATCTCTGAAAGTTTTTATATCTCTCCTTCATTTTTGAAGGACGGTTCTGCTGGATATAGCGTCTTGGTTGGCAGGTTTTTTTCTTTTAGCAGTTTGAATATATAATCACATTTTTTTCCTGGTCTCCAAGTTTTCTGCTGAGAAATCTGCTGTTAGGCTTATGGGGTTTCCTTTGTATGTGTCAACAAGTTGCTTTTTTTTTTTTTTTGCTGCTTTCAGAATTCTGTCTTTGACTTTTGACAAGTAGACATCTTTGCATTTATCCTAATTTTCTCTTGGATTTCTTACATCTGGATGTACATTTCTTGTCCATATTTGAGAACTTTCAGCCATTTGTTTTTTAAATAAGCTTTCTCTTTTCTCTTTATCGGACTCCCCTAATGTGTATATTGCTCCATTTTATGGTATCCTATAAGCCCCTTAGACTTCCTTCACTCTTTTTCATTATTTTTTTCTTTTTGCTTTTCTGACTAGATCATTTCAAACAACGTGTCTTCAAGTTCACTGATTCTTTCTTCTGCTTGATCAAGCCTGTGGTTGAACCCCTCTAATGTATTTTTTTCAGTTTAGTTATTGCATTCTTTTGCTCCAAAATTTCTGTTTGATTTTTAAAATATATTTCCTATCTCTTTGTTGAAATTCTCGTTTTCTCGCATCATTTGCATGAACTCATTGAGCATCTTTATGTCAGTTATTTTGAATTCTTTGTTGGTAATACACATACCTTTGTTTCTTTAGGGTTCGCTTATGGAGATTTATTTTTTTCCCCGTGATTGGGCCATTTTGCTGTTTCTTTCTGCTCCTTGTAAGTTTGTATTAGTATCCATGCGTTTAGAAAAAATGGCTACCTATCCCAGTCTTTTAAGCCTGGCTTGATACATGGAAAGATCTTCACCATTCAGCCCAGCTGGAGATACTCAGGACTCTCAAACCTTTTCTGTAGGTGTGTCTTCTCAACTTGTGTGCATAGATTCCTGACCAGAGATTTGTGGTTTCTTTTTCTTGGGAGCTCTTAATGTCTTGCTCCCTCTGCTGTCTGTCTTCAGTACTGTAGTGCCTCTGAAGCAGCAGTGCCCTGGGCAGTCTTGTTCTCAGCAGTTCCCAGGCATCTAGCGTTAGCTGATTCCCATCAGCACCCTGAGTAGAGCTGTACAGAAACCAGTCCTTGGGTAGTTCCCAGAAAAGTCAGATTTTTAAACTTTGGTCCAGGTCTTCTCTTTACCCATCTGTTGCATTTTTAATTTTATCGTTTTTCATTTCTAAAAGTTCTAAGGTTTTCTCTCAAGTCATTCTGGCCTTTTTTATAGTCTCTTGTTTCTCACTTATTTTTGTGATTTCGTCTTCATTTTCTTAAACATTTAGTATATAGTTGTTTACATTCTGTACCCGGAAAATCCATTATCTGAAGTCCCTGGAGATTTAGGTTTATTGTTTGTATCTACTGATTCTCATTCACTGTTTCTTTTTGTATTTGTTGGTCTTTGCTGATAAACTCTTATTTGCCTGATTTTTATCTGTGTGAAACTTGGGAGCCTAAATTGAGGATACCTTCTTCTAGAGAAGGTTTGTGTTTGCCCCTACTGGGAGTCCCTATAGACCTGGGGCATTTTAGTCTCCTCTGGGGATCCTGGATCAATGAAGGAGTTTTAGGTGGACAATTTTCTAACCTGTTTATAAAACTTCCAGATCAAAAGTCTTAATACATTGTAGAAGCCATTTGTTATAATTATTAAAATGATTAGTTTCCAAGAACAGCTCATTGTCATGAGGGAGAGTTTCTACTAACATTGCTTTTATAAAAAATTTCCACATAATTGGTGGATAGATCGAAATACAAGCATCATAATTAAAGAAATGAAACCAATAATGCACTACTTTGATTTGTGTGAGGTACTGTCTTTAGGTATGATAGTCATTGAAATCAAGTACCAGTATAAACTGTACTTAACCACCAGTCCTTCAAGTCTCTGTTAAACCTAATGACATGATTTGAAAATATCAAGAAATATACTTATATATTGCATAATATTAGTAATGTTTTATAAATCACTGAAAAGTTTGTATCATTAAAATTTAATATTTCCAAAATCTTTTCATCTTTTTTATATTTTTTAATGTACATAATCTGTTAGTAAAGCAATACCTATGTAATTTTTGCATCAGCATTTCTAAAGTGGTCCATACTTAAAAATTGTTAAAGGTAGGGGTGCTTGATATAAAGTTTGAAGACCATTCTGCACCATAGAGTTTAGCATTGTTTTGTAATTCCAATGTGTGTAAACTTTATTTTCCTAACTCAATTGAAAGTACTTTGGGGTCAGGGGTTACCACCAGCATTACTTCTGTATATCGTAACAATTTCATAAATCAAGATGATTTATTCTCAAGTACAGTGAGTGTATAACCAGCTGGGGACATCATTTCAAATTCACATTTCTCTAACCCCTGCTCTCTCCCTCACTATGTTCTTCCTCAGTTGCTCTAGGGTGGGGTCCAGGAATCTCTATTTTCATAAACCCAAGGTAATTCTGCTACCCACTGGCTAGGATTGAAACCAGTGCATTATGTGATGATGATAATTATGTTGTACTGAATCTCGTCTTTTGGTTAAAATGAAACAAGAATTATGGTTGATGTTTATTATAGAAGGTGGGCTAATGATGAATCAGTCCTTTCAGCAGGTGATGAGAGCAGTAGAAAATAGCAGGGAATTGTCTGGCTTAGAGAGAATCAGGTAGACGTGTGTGGCATTTGTGGGTCTGTGATTGAGGAAGGGGTGATAAGGAATTTCACGTTCTTTCCTGCCTTCTCCCAGCTTTTTCTGGTTAACTATATTGGGAGGGGTGGGTGGCAGCAAAATAAAAGAGCTCGCCATATAATGCCTTTGGTTATGGGCCGATTCTTTTTTCTGAGAAAGTATTATTTAATACTGTTTTGATCACTGTATCAGTTTAGTTGAGGTTGTAAACAAATCAAAAGCTGAGAAGCATCCCAAGTTTTGATGAACTCCCTGTAAAGGATATAGTAACAGGTTTATTTTAAACCTTTAAAGCATGAGTGCCTTTCTTTTGGGGATCAACAGTGCTGCTTTCACAATTTCAAAAGAGGGTTTGCTTTTATTTCCTTTTCTGTTTGTTTCATCTCAACTGGAGATGGTAGGGGTACAAAGGCCAGTGAAACCTGTTCCCTGCTCTGGAGGGACTCAGAGCCTGAAGACGGAGACAGACACAGAGACAAACAAGTGCAATCGAGAGTTCCAGTTCCTTGTCATCTGAGTGATCAGAACACAGAATACAGAAGGAAGGGGACACGGGAGGGAGTGCTCCAGAAAGGTTCATAGCCTCTGAACCGAGTAAAGCTTGAAAGATAAGCTCTCCGTTGCCAAGTGGCTGTGTGGAAAATTGAGTTGGTGGGAAGAGGAGACTACTGGGCAGAAGGAGCGGGAAGCACAGAGGCCCTGAGTGTAAAGTTCAGAGGAGGGGACGGGGGGGAGGGCAACATTTAGTGAGAGGTCTGGGCAGGAGACTAGGCAGGGGCCAGCATGCCTTAGCAAGAATTGTTCCTGGAGGCAGTGGTCACCATTGGATGATTTAAGTAGAGGGTCAGTAATGATTAGATTTGTATTCTCTGTGCGCCTGTGTGCTTTAGAAACACTCCAGCTTTAAAATTTCATGGCCTGCTTTCTGTCATGACCCACGAAAGAGTCTTTAATCTAGTAGTTTTTAAAACTTTGACATCTTGGGAGAAGGGTTTGGTGGAGGGGAGATGGCAGTGCTAGTGACCAAGACTCGCACCTTGATCCTAGTTCAGTTAGGCTCCTCTGAGTCTTCTTAACTAGGGTTTAACCTTGGCCTTCCTGCACAGCCCAGTCTTAACAAGGAATTCTGCTAGTCCATTGTGAGATCAACCCACCCTTGATACCCGGCCACCCTGGATATCTAATCAAGCTCCTCGTCCCATACCTTTGCTCTCTTAGTTCTAGACCTGCCTTCAGCAAAAATCCTGTTACGCTAGTTTAGCCAGAATTCCCCACCCTCCATGTCTTCCTGTTGTAATTTTCCAAACACTGACCCCCTTCCTCTGCACCTTGGCCATAAATCTCCAGCTGTCATTGCTGTACTCAGAACTTGATCCCTCTCCCCTGTCGTAATACCCGTTGCAGTAATCTTGAATAAAGTTTCCCTTACCATTTTAACAAGTGTCAGAATAATTATTTCTTTAACACCAGTTAAGAAAAGAGTCACATTTTTTGATGAAATCCCATACACATAGTGTAATATGTATTGGGAGGAAGTTAGAGAAGCCCATGGTAACCATAAAACCATTAGTAAGCCAGAAATTAGAGCCTCTCCAGATATAGAGCAAAAGGCATGTGATCTCAAGGGGCTAGGACAAGGATTTAGCAAATGCTGGGACTGGCAAGTCATTATTCTTTTATGACATCCAGTCTCTGTGATTTTCATCAGTGGTGAATATAGTTGACCTAAGGGGAAGGTTATTTAGCTGCTGAGTCACTAGCTAGTTTGTCATCACTTGCTGTTTATCATTAAATGACTTGGGTAAGTCATTTAACCCTGCGTCCTTCTGTCACTTACTGGGTCCTCTCCTTTTGGTACTTATCTATAAACTGGCTTGCATACTTTTCTCTATAGAAATTATTTATTGACTGAATAACACTGCTAAATCATGTCATTGATCTTCCTGGCCACTCTAGATTCTTTCTGGTTGCTGTTTAAATATCAAAAACTGGAGGGAAATAAATCACGTAACTATGGCCACTTTTTTAAACCTGGGGAATAGACTTTCTAGTAAATCCTTACCTGCTAGTGCCTAAAGGACATGCCTTGAATAGAGAAGAAGACTGCTAGGAGCTTGTGGATTACTTCCACCCTTTTCTTCTACCTTCCTCTCCAGAAGGGGAGAGAAACCAAAGGGAGGAAGGGTCAGTCAAGGAGGGGACTCTACTCTCCTTTCTGCCGGAAGTGAGTATTTGTCACATTGATGATCCTACCTGGTATGCACTTTGCGTCAGTACTTTCACACTGTACTGTAATTTTCTTAAACCTGCCCCGCATTTAATGCTGCAAACTCCTCGAGGGCAAGAACGCCATTACTGCTTCCCAAATGGGTCAAGCAGTGGCGCCTGGCATGATTGGCTTTCAGAAATTTTCAGAACTGCTTGCTGTCTTGTATTAAAAACAGCAAGAATAGATCAGCAACATAAATTCCCCCTCCTAACGTACTTTAGCACAGTGCTGTGTGCATAGTAGCTGTTCGATGAATGTTCACAAAATATATACAGCTAAGGTTCGCTCATTCTCTGGAAAACTTTGGAGTACTTTAAGAATCTGAGGGGGGCTATGGAAACACAAGATTTGCTTTTTTAAACTCTAGTCTTTTTTTTTTTTTAAATGAACTGTTGAGGCGTTTTCAAGAGAGATTTCCGCTGAATCCCTCATATTCATGTTCGTAAGTTAAAGTCATCAGTTAAAATTTGACTGTACTCCAAAAAATTTATTTAGAAAGTGCATTGACATTTACGTTGATATGATTATTAGCTTCTATTAGGGAGTAATTACTAGATTTTGTTATGTTTATGTATATGTCAACATATTCGAACTGAAAGTCTTAGAATAGAGCTTTGACTACAAGAGTGTTAAATTCAATCAAATTTAGTGATTTAAGGACAAACATCTATTGTAATTTCTGGCATGCTGTAAGGTTTTTGTACTTGTAGGAGTGAAAGAACTAGGAAGTTTCTAAAAGAGTTTAATGCCATATTTTTAGATATAAATTTAAACCAATGTTTTCTTTTATGCCCTGGGGACTCAGTTGATGTCTTCTGGCAAGCAGTAGTGAAAGACCTCCCAGAGGATTTTTGGGGGTGTACAGGAGAGTATTTTAGGGAAGAATGCCTCTAAAAATAAAACACAGGCTCCTCCATTCTCTGTCTGCCTCCTGAAGAGGGGTGACCGCCCTTAGTACACCTCAGTTCAGTCACAGGCAGTGTAACTTCATGGTCAAGGCATGTGCTCTGAGGAGCTTCAAATCCCAACGCTGCCATTTGTTAGCTCCATGACCTTGGAAAGCCAGGTCATTTCTTTATGGCTCAGATTCTGTACCTGTAAAATGGAATAACAGTCGTGCCCACCTTGCAGGGCTGTCATGAGGTTTAAATGGTTGACCACACACAGTGCTCGGTGCCTAGTAGAAGCTGTGTGAGTGTGTTCGCTGCTGCTGTTATTGTTGTTCCCTTTAGATAGAGGAAGCAAATATGCTGAAGTTTTAAGTGCTTGCCTCAGGGTTGCTGGATTACACATGACTTTAATTTTTAAAAATTTCTGTACTCTGAGTCATGGGTTTATGTTCCTTTTTACACCAAAAAATCTTTGTAAGTGTATTAAATTTTAATACAAAAAATTGTATTAAATTTACAATGTGAAGTGAACTTTCTGGTTTGCTGGTATGCTTCCACCGAGTGTAAGAAAACCAAGCGAGAAGCTGAGTTATCTGCAGGTGGCATCGGGGTTCTCAGTGGCAGTGGCCATACCTGTGGTGTTGTGTAATAAAGGGCACAAACATTATAGCTTGTGACACCCCTGGGGTTGGTTTATCCCCAGCTTCAGTCGTTTACAAGGTGTATGACATTAGGCATCTTTCCTGACCTGTAAAATGAGTGTAATACAGAATCTGGTCGGAAGGGTGGTCGGTTTCAAGTTATTAGGTGTATATTGCATATTTTGGTAATGCTACCAAAGGAACAAAGAGTCAAAACCAAGGTGATGAGAACAGTTCACAGTTGCTCATCAGGATATGCTCTTTGTCCTGCCCTGCAGTGATGGAAGCACTCGACTAAACTCATGTTCTTTGGGCTTCCCTTTTCCCCAGGCTTCACATTTTCTTCATGTCAGTACATTCCTTCTTCAGACTGAACAGATACCCTTAGACTTGATTACTGCATTAAACATGATAATGGAATCTCTCTTGAGACTGCATTGATCTAACCCCAAATATAAAGGCAAGTCTTAAGTCAGGCATTTACAAGTTGAAGATAATTTTGATAATGTCATTGTGTATACTGGAATACAATGTTTTTTTCTATTGACTGTTCGGAATCCTAATGTTTATATTTTGGCCCTTCAGAAGTTACAGATAATGGCTTGATGAGCAAGGTTTTGGTGGAGTTCTGAAAAGCCCTGCTAATTCTGTCTTTGTCCTTCTCTGTTAAGGAAACACAGTTCTTGTCATTTTACTAAAAATGATGCTTGATAGGTTTTTTTTTTAATTCAAAGGAATTAATTTCACCATAGTCAAGTTTATGTAATAGTGACTTAAACTACGAATACAGTCCCATGTTCAGCTACCTTTTAAAAGGAAGACCATTGCAGTTTTGCTGTATTATATCATCTGAGTTCAGTCCTGGAAGCAGGATCCTGTGTGCTGTATCCATGAAGGCTTTCCCTGTGGGGTGAAAGTCACATTGTGGGAACTGGTCAAGCACTCTGTATATGGGTGTGCTTTGGAGTCTGGTGTGAAGAGGCTGAAATCCGCAGAGCCGCCAGGCTGGAAGGAAAGATGACTGGGAAGTGGAGAAGAACAAGTCGTTGGACTCTGAGGACAAAGTGGACCTCGCATCTCTCTCTCACTGCTTTCCCACCTCCAAGAGGGGTGCCCTGCAGGATAAGCCAACGCCCTTCATCACAGAGCTGCACAGATACCTGGACCAGGGTTCAGAGCAGCTGGAGAAGGTGACCCAGTGGCAGCCGAAGGATCTGCGGGGCCTGGCTGCTGCTCCGTGCCCACAAGACGTGCCAGCTGATCATCAATGTCAGGCGTGACCTGCAAGTGTGCCTGACCTTCGGAGCATATAAAACGCCGCTGTTTCAGTTCTGCCTTCTAAACCTTGTGCTCATTTCTCTTTGGCCAATACTAACCCAGGGCCGTGGAGGGAAGGGAATTCTGGGACATACAGTTCCAGCTTAGCTAAGTTAACATGTGCGAAGCCACCACAGCCTTTGGTCATCATCTCATGTCACCTCGGCCACCCCTTTTAAGTATGGGATGTGGCCACACTTCTCTTAACCATACTTTACTTCCAAATAAAGATAAAAATAGCAAAATTATGCTTTTGCCTAATAGGATGCAACTACCCTAGGTATACCAAAAACATGTTAACCCTGTCCTCAAAAGAAGATATGAAGTCCCTTTATTCATCTTTGGATGAGGTTCATGTCTCTTCTGAGTGTGACCCTCCTTTTTATACCTTATAACTTCAATATTAACATAAAAGATTAGCTAATGCTAACACTTTAATATTGGGTGATAGGGAAATGGGGCAAAGGAATAAAAAGAAAGAAACCATTGATGAAAATATATTCATAAGGAAGAAATATAGCTGTTACCATCCTTGTTTCTGCAACGGGTCACATGGTCATAGATGGCACTTACAATGACCTTCTTCTACGACTAACCCCGTATCTTCTTGGCCCTCAGCAAACACGTGAGCTGATTATAACTCCTTGCCTGTTGAGGTAACCCACACCTTCATTCCTGAAGCGCCAGGGCCATCAGAAGTCTTGCCTGTATTGGGTTATTGTACTTTTCCATGGACTTACCTCAGGACCTGGGAGTAATGAGAGGTGCCCCAGAGGACCCTGCATTCAGACATACTCCTCCTTACGCCGTTGTGGAACGGCAACCCAACTTCCCCTTGATGGCCAGGATCAGTCACCCTGGCCAGTATAATGACCCCCTTCTTTGCCTATCGATTCACTGCCGTGAAGCAGTCCCAACTTGCAGTGTAAGGGAGCATCGCAGTGATACCGGCTGGAAGCATTCCTCCCTCAGGTACTGAGACCCCTGTGCTAGTAGAACCCAAAGCTGCAGAGATGAGCAAGAAAAATGTCACTGGTGGACCACTAAGGATCCTAGTGAGAGGAGCCACTGCCATTTGTGGCTCTTGATTCCTGGACCTATGTAGCCTGGCCATGGGGGGAATGGCCCCATGTCCTACTCACTGGTCCCGGATGTGCATCGCACCCTGGAGGATGCTACCTCAGCTCTGCAAGGTGTCGTCACCCAGCTGGCATCGTTAACAGAATCTTTCAAAGGCCATTCTACTAGTTTATCAAGCCAGCTGGTTCAGAGTATTGGGGAATATAAGACGACCAGTGAATCCTTCAAGCATGAGCCCACAGCCCCGCTTCATCTGCTGTAAAATCAGTTCCCTTCTTAGAAGCAGTGATGAGTGGAACAGCACGATGCCGAAAAATATATTCTGTACGGCTGCCCATGGAGGCTTTGCCGTAAGCCTTATGGACAGGGAAGGCAAATTCATACCTACAGCAAGAGTCTCTTCCAGTAAGAGCAAAACATCGCCCCTTCTTTGATGAATGTAGTCCAATTTAACCCACCTCCCACCAGGTAACTGACTAACCTCTCCTCTTCCTCTTAGGAATCATGGCGTCATTTGGGGAGCTCAGTATTATTCTGTGCAATTGGTTGTTTAGCCTTGGTCCATGTTGCTAGGAAGGTGGGTGGTAGGTATATATCTACAGCACCACTGTCCCCTCATGCTGTGCTCATTCAGGGAGATTTAGTCACATATTTCCTCTTAAGTGTCAAATCATGTTCCTTCTGAGTCCTTGGTCATTCAGCCACGCCACGAGCACCAGTCTCTGAATCTCTGTAGACCCATACTTGACACTTTTTTCTGTCTTTCTGAGCAAAAGAAACAACCAGGCGTGCGGCTTAAAGCTCCGCCCACTGGGGAATTTTCTCTCCGTCATTCTTATCTATAGGGATGGCATGGCTTTGCTCCAAAATCTCAGAAGTCTAGACTCTGATTCGCACGTAGGGGCCTGTCAAAGGCTCAGTACTTGATTTCTGTGTCACAGATGCTCTGAGCCCCAGTGAGTGAGTCGTCTAGTTCCAGTGGCAGAGCAGTGTGACAACTGGCGCAGACCTGTTACTGACTAATGACGATGTGCGTTTTTTCATACTCTCATTGGGTATTTGTATATATTTTTCTGTTATGTGTATGTACAAGTCTTTTGCCTATTTTAAAATTGGGTTGTTTGTCTTTTCTGTTCTTGATTTGTAGGAGTTTTAAAAAACTATATTCTGGGTATAAGTTCTTTGTCAGAAAATATGTCCGAAATTCAAGGAAGGGTCACAGTTAGAGATAAAGGTTTGTGAGTCACATGGTATAGATAATATCGAAAGCCACGTGACTGAGTAAATCCACCTGGGGAGAATGTGTAGCTAGCAAAAAGAGGGGAGTACCAATGTTATAGTGGACTGAGCTGACATGGCTCCTTCTTGCTACAAACACATTGACAGGAGTACATTTGACAAAGTTTATTAATTGTGTAACTGAGCTTTAAAGGAGGTGGATATGAAGAGACATCAAAGCCAGAATGGTGAGCACAAGCCAGCAGCATGACAGTCCTTGGGCTTTTGCAGCCAGTGTTAACACCGTGAAATGTGGCTCCAGCACCCTATGGGGACAGGAGGTGTGACATGAACACCCCCTGTGCTGCGGTACTGGAAACGAGCCTTCTATTGAGATGCAGCCTCAATAGCTGCATCTCTAGGCAAAGAAAACTTAAGAAAAACTCTGCCTCTTGGTTGGGGGAGTTGACAAGGAAGCTTGTCACCTGCCCAAGGCCTTAAGTATAAAGGGGAAAAAAAAGTTACTCTAAGAAATAAGAACTCCAGCTTTATGCTGTGTGTGGAGTGGAAACCCCAAACTGAGAAATTAATGTAAAAATAGTTTCATGACTATGGTAGACTCTGGTAGGAACAAATGAAAAAGTGCCTAGTAGAATTACTTTAAAAATCTGGAGCTCCTAGAACTATCACCAAAAAAATTTTTTAATGGATTACTTGAAGAAACTAACCATCTTTGAGTAGTGTCAATAAATACAAAACAATAACAGCAGCAAAAAAAACCCAACCAAAACCCAAACAGAGAAATGCAACTCTAAGAAGTGGCAATAATGACACAATCTGAACACTCGGAAATGAATGAGAATATAAATTTGTTTAAAATAGTTGTTTAAGTCAAGAATAAAAGCCATAATGAAGAAGTGAAAAGAATAAGCTAATTAGAAAGAGAACTAAATACAAATTCTAGAAATGAAAGACATAATCGTTAAAGTTGAAAACTGAATAGAATGGCTAAGCAGCAGATTATACCTAGCCAAAGATAGACTTGGTGGACTGACATATAGATCTGAGGAAACCGAATGAATGAATCATAGAGAAACAGACACTGACAGCATTGAGTAATTAAGAAATAGGGGGCATAGAATAAAAAAGTACAACATACATTTAATAGACATTCCAGAAGGAGATAATAGATGAAATATTTGATAGGCAATAATTGAGAAGATGTTGGCTGAAAATTCTTCAGATTTGAAGAGATGTATGTCTTCAGATTGATGCATATGGAATAACTAGCAGAATAAATAAAAAGAAACCCATACCTAGTGGAATTGCAAGCTCAAAATAGAAAAATGTGAATAGCAGTCAAAGAGAAAACATGATTTCCAAAGTAAAAACAGTTAGATGAACAGTAGAGTTCTCACCAGCAAAAATAAATATATTAAACAATCGGATAAAATCATCACATATGTTAGAGAATATAATGTCAACCTACATTTCTTTTCTTAACTAAATGATCCTTTAAGAGTAAAGGACAAAATAACGGGATTTTATGATCAATGAAGACTGAGATTTTTCTACCTACATTTCCTTACTTCTTGTACTACCAAAAAGAAAATGTAGTTTAGGAATAAGGAAATAGAATCCAAAAGAAAGTAGTTGGATGTAAGAAATTAAAATAAGCAAAGAAATTTCAGGTTGATAAAATAAATAAACACTGACTGTAAAACTAACAAAAAAAGAGCAATTTCTTATTTTTAGGATGTTGGGAAAAGTGAACAAAAATGCTAGATAAGAATAACATGGAAAATGACAGAAGAACGTTGGAGCTAAAACTTTTGAGGTCTTGGGTTATGGGAAGAGGATGGAAGATGGATTATTTTTACATGTGAGGCATAGTGTGCAGCTTAAATTCTAACCAAAAGAAATACAGTATATATCAGCTTGGAGTGGGGAGGAAAATTAAACTAAATCTAGTGGAAGGAAGAAAAAGACAAGTTAGGTAAAATAATCACAAAATAAATATAAGAGGATTCAACTCTCCTGTTTAAAGAAAGGGTTTCTCAGCTTGTAAAAAACTAATAAAACCCAATCTAGCTATTTAAAAGTGAGTAAAGCATAATGATAATGAAAGGTTGGAAAAAGTGATAAATACCAGGTATATTAGTATTAATATCAGACCAATAAGATGAAGGACATTATTAGAGGTAAAGATGGGCATTACCCCAAATAATCAAAGATTTTCATAAGGAGCTATTTTACTAAATCTCTTAAATATATAACAACATGGTCCCCAAATATATAAAACAAAAAATTTGATGTATTAAAGAATTAACAAATAATAAAAAAATACTTTTAACGATGAACCAAACAGAAATAAAATTAGTAAGAAGAAACAAAATTTGGACAAGCAAAGTAAGTTTTATTCAATAGACACGTATTGAATTATATACTCAAAACAATATACTCTTTTCTTTGAGCATATATAAAATATTTCAGCTAATGTACAATTAAGATGAAAATTTTCTACCCTGACTGCACATATTAGAAAATAAGGGATTAGTTAGCTAATTTTAGAAAGAAACTGAAATAGGTTCAAGTTAGTTTTGCAATTTAAAGAACAAGTTAAACATAAGGAAAGTAGAAGGAAGGAAATAGTGAAAATTAGAGTAGACATTAATGAAATAGAAAAACAAAGAAAAATGAGAGAAATCAGTAACACCAAAAACTGGCTTTTCAGAAGGATGAATAAAATGCAAGCGGTGCTAACGACAGGGCTCTGGTGTGCCGACGTTTGTCGCTAGAGAAGAGAAGCAAAGGGCACCGCGTAACTGTTAGGTTAGAAGGAGCATCTGGAGAGTGGTGTGCTGCAGAAGCCAAGGGAATAAAAAAAAGAGAGGTCAGCTGTGTCAAATGCAACTGCTGGATTTTTCGACAGAGACGCAACTGCTGACCTTGACAAGACTAGTCCCAGCGGAATGGTGGAGACAAACATGGTTGGAGTGGGTTGAAGCAGAGATTGAGAAGTGACAGCAGCAGCTTCCAAACAACTACAAAAACTTCTTTCAAGAACTTTTTATGTGTAGGGAAGCATAGATCCATAGTTGGGAGGGGATATTTGGTCGTGGGAGAATTTTCTTTCTGCAGATGAGATACAAGGGTATGTTTATGTGCTATTGGATGAAGTCCATTTGAGAGGGACTAATTGATAACGGCAGGGGCACTTCATGAAGGTTGTGGATAGGCTGTTGTTCTGATGCGGACGCCGATTGGCTCTCCGACTATCTCTTATTACTAGTGAACTATTTATAAAGCAAAACATCAGTTGGCAAGCGAGGGTATAAGGAGGAGGGAGGAGAAGGCATGACGGGGAAGCTTTAGAGAAGGGTATGTGAGTATACTCAAAGTATAGAGGATTGTCAGGTGGTGTTGAGTCTTCATTTGGGATTTCTGGCCAAAATGAAAGTGAAATGAGGTAGCCCACTTGTATATGTGTCTCTGGGGATGTTAAGCTGTTTAGGGGCAGGTGTGGAGTAGTATGATTGAGTTTCACAATGGTGGGGGTTTGCCAGACAAATATGAAAGAGGGAGTGGAAAGCACGGGAGTTAAGGATATTTGCAAAGGAGTGGCTATAGGAAAGGATCATGGCGTGTTACCGAGTAAGGAAATAAGTGAGGGCGGGACCCCCAGATGAATGGTAGTGAGAGCCGGGAGGGGTCAGTGGATTCCAGATTTTGAGGTTGAAGAACACTGAATATTCCATTGTGAGGCATTGGGGACAAGAGTTAACTGTCTCATACAAAAGCTGTCAAAGCTCTCAGCTTCTCTATGACAAGTCTTAGAGGATACGTGAAAAAGTAAAAAAGTCACAAAGTCAAGAGCACAGTTTGATTATAGATTATTTCTATCAGTGCATGACAAGATGTAAGCTTTTTCTGGAAAGGTTCATACTATTCTCAAACACAATTTTGTTATTGTCTCAGTTACAATTAAGGTCTGCTGGAATAATGTAGACAATGGTTAATGAAAATTGGGTTTGAGTGAATGAAGAGGCAGTGTGTCAAGTATTCTGCATTTGGAGTTTGGCTAAGCAGCTGTTAATTGTGTCCTGTTTACTTCTAATGTCCTAGATTTCAGAATTTCACTGGTAACATAAGAAGTAAACAGATAAACAAAAGTTGAAACCTTTTGGAAATGGAAGGAGGTTGCCAACTTTTTGTTTGTCAAGTCAGTGGGGGAAAACTCACCATGAGCCATCAGCATAATTACTTGAAAGAAAGGCCAACTTAACACCAAGGGAATAGACAGACATGACCTGAAAGAAAGGATGGGCCTTTTATGAGAACGTTTCGCAATCTTATACTAACATACATGTATACATTTACATACACGCCCAAATATATTGCCCTTAGTTTCCTGAGGACCTGTATAAATTTCTATCAATTTGGAATGATTTCAGAAACACCTGACTTGATTACTGAAAACCTGGGCAGTCACCTAGTTTGCCTTTTGGTGATACTATCTGTCAACAAAACCAGTAGCCAAGGTAGGATTTTAGCCATAAGGAATTAAGGAATTTGAAGGTCCACATAGAACCATGTGAGGATTTCCATTAAATGGTCAGGACCCTTTCCAAACTCCTACCTCCCCTAACCCAATTACATTTTGTGTGTATCCATAGCCCTCCTCACACACATTTAAGCAGGTAACTTGACTAGAGGCAGGCAGTAAAATAAGACACAAATTACTTGGCTACCTGGGCTCGGCAGTTCCTAACGGTAGAAGGAAAAATCCTTTCAGACAGTAGTAAATTAACGTAATTTTTGATTTTGGTGAATAGTAAGTAAAACCTGCAAAGAGAATGAAGAAAATTATTGGAAGAGATAACACAAAAGCTTCAATTATTTACATGATAATCGCCTGAATAATAATGGCTAACATTTATTGAATGGCTACAAAGTACCTCCGACTCTATTGTGCATTATTCATCCATTTACTCAACAAATATTTATTGCGCTCCTACTTGTGTGTATTGGGCACTGCTTCTAGGCACCTGGGATATAGAGGTAAATAAGACAGTCAAGAATTTGACTCTTGCGGGGGAGGTTGTAGGAAAACAGGCAATTTTGAAAACTAACAGTATCAGAGAGCAGTAAGTGATACGAAGAAAATAAAGGAGAGTTAAAAGATGGAGAGAAACTGGAGGGAGGCTGTTTTAGAAATGGTGGTCGGAGAAGGCGCCCTTGTGCAGTCAGGTGACAGTGGAACATAGCTTGTTAAGTAGGTCCTATTATCACACCATTTTCTACTGTGGTAACTTGGGAGTCCCCAAGATAAATATCCTGCCCAAGGTCACGCAGCTAATAAGTTGCAGTGCCAGGATTCAAGCCAGGCAGCCTGACTCCAGACCCATTTCTCTTAATCACTGTGCTAAAGCCTATGGAAATGAATAATTAAATCATGTTTTCAATGGAAATGTTGTATTTGAACCCAGCCTTTTTTTTTCCTTTAAAAAAATGGATAATCGTGTTTATACAGACTGAATGTACTCTCTCAGTGTGTTGTCTTCCTTTGGGCCATTTCCTTGTAAATCAGCACATTAGAGGACAGAAGCAGAAAAGAGAAAGGTTGCCAAGTTAAAATGGATTGCATGCTTCTTTATTAAAAACCTAAGTTTGGTGAAGAACAAAGTAGAAACCATTGCATTAAATGGCTCGTAAATAGCCCGTGGATTTAATTTCTCTCTGTTCTCTGTGATTTTCATTTAATACACATACTTTAGGATTTCTTGTTTTATGATTGTTTGGTCTGTAACTTCTTTTTCTGGCTTGGAGTGAAACGATATTTAACTAGAGGCTGTTTCTCATCTGATGAGTATTAGAGACAGTGCATCAAGGATACCCATTCACAGATCTGTGCAATGATCGCTCATGCATCCCACCCACGAGAACCTGTCAGAGGCCAGGTATCTTGTACAAGGTGTTCTGCTTCGCGCAAAACAAACAAGTCAGCACTTTTTACCTGCCCTCTGGAAATGGACAATGAATTATTTAATTATAGTGACAATTGCTAGAAAGGTGGAAGACAAGATGTATATATATGCAAGTTGCTTCCTAATGTATTATCCAGATAATACGTATCCGGATAATATGGATTACCCACAAGGTAGGAGATCTACTGAATGACGGGTCTGGTGGCCTGAGAATAACTGCTTCATGTTTGCAAACAGCTCTAGCTGACAGAAAAGCAGCACTCTGTGTACCTATCTTGTTAATTACCATTTCATATCAAAACTGTTTGTATTCGTTTTTCTCACTAGCCTTTAATATTTAGGGTCATTTCTCATCATTATGTTTATTCCTCAGCAGTTGTCGGTTCTCCGTTGACTATTTGTTAAATTCAACTAAACAGTGTGATGTTGAAGTGGTTCCATCTTATTCCTGAAGTAATACGATTTTTTTTCACCCAAAAGAGTTTATTCAAATACCAAAGAGGAAATTGTCCAACATAATTTCCTCTTTATTTTCATCCTCTTTTTATTTATTTATTTATTTATTTTTTTAATTGGGGAATTGGGGGGAGGGGAGCAGACAGGTAGACAAATTGCTGTTTTTGTTCTTCAGTCTAGTTGTGGAGGACGTTGCTTCACTGGCCCAAGTTGGCACCATCATTGCGCTCTTCCCGGGTGAGGCAGATCGGTCACTGGTCATTGGTTGGCCGCTCATAGCAGCTCCCGGCAGCTCAAACCAGCTCACACTAGCTGCCGGCCGCTCACATAGCTCACAGCAGTCCACTGCAGCCCTGCTGCAGCCTACACTGTCTCCGGCAATTCACGGCAGCCCAGCTCCAGGTCGAGCTGTTTTTCACCATCTTAGCTGTAGAGGGCAGCGTCACTGGCCCTCATATGTGGGATCCGAACCCAGCCCTGCTGCTCAGAGCTGGTGCTCCCAAGTGAGCTCTTAACCAGCTGAGCCACTTGGCCAGCCCTTCATCCTCTTTTTAGAAGATTACATTTTTTCCTTTTTTCTCTTTTTTTTTTTTTTTTTGAGGGAGGAAAATTCTGCATATAATTTAGAACAGCACAACGCTACTTATTTTATGCAAAAGGCTGTGTGTACCAAGTGTGTACCATTCTGCTTTTCTATTTCAGTAAGGCATTGCACCAGCTCTTCACTAAGAATGGAGTAGTAGGTGTGAAAAACGAGTCGAGTTTAAGGGGGGAAATTAGTACACTTAATCACATCCATCAGATATTTTTCCATTCCGTTCTCACTGAGCATTTACCCTGTAGCGTAGGTGACCATTTTCCTCAGCAGTGACCATCGCTTGGGGCCTGTGAATGTCTGTCACGAGCTAACCACTGATTCTGATGCCATATATATAGTAAGGTCCTTCTGGGAGCCACCAGTATCCCGATGGTAATATCCAGAGAATTCTGTGTTAACACTTGCTTGGGTAACCTGGTCCATAATCTCAACTTGGTGAAGTTGCCTTCAGTGTTTGAGAGGAACAGAAGGAAACGCTGAGACACAAGTGTGCTGTGCTTGCACTGTTCTGTGAGGTGGACTGCTTGGTGAGCCCCTGATCTTGGATCTGTGGAAAGAGGGCCATTTGAAGCAACAGAGCATGAATGGGAATGGGTGGAGGCAAAGGGCTGCCCAGCCCAGAAGCTCTGGCCGTGGATTCTGCCGGGGACTCTGCCAGTGTCACGTGGCCAGTGAGAGATTCCAGTGGGGTTTCTCCTTGTCTGTGTCCTTACAACTCCCTCAGCAGCTCTTTGATCTCTTCTCTACCATCTTGTTTTTAGTTACGTGCAGACCCGGGTAACCACAGGCCTCTGGTTACAACAGAGCCTGCCTTGCACGTGGGTGAGAGCCGATCAGGGCACATGTCCCCTGTGGACACTCGGCTCCATAGGGGAATGGCTTCTGGTGTTTCCAGACACTGGGAATGCTGGGTAAGAGGAAGGGCTAGGGAGGTGACGCAGCACTTAGTGAAGAGCATAGGCTTTCGAGCAAGACAGACCTGGCTTTGACTCCTGGAACTGACCTTGGCTAGCGGTGTGGCCACTGGCAATTTGTTTTACTTGCCAGGCTTCTGATTTCTCATCTATATAAAATGAATAGTGTTATAGCTTCTCAAGTCTACACTGAGAATTCAATAACGTCATGTCTAAAAAAGCACTCATCATGGAGCACGTTGTCAGCGTTGAGTAAATGATGGCTGCTGTTATTATTATTGGACTGGCGGTAACTTTAGTCCTGTTTTCGGGGAGTACAAAATAGTTGTCCACGTGCTCTGGTCATAGAGACAATGAAGGAGGAGGGGCCAGGTGAGAGAACCACCATTTAAGACATAAATATGTGCTATTTCATCTTGACATACGTATACAGGGGGTGCCAAAACATGTATACAAGTGGACACTTTGGTCAATGTTGCTCAAGCAGTAGTTCGCTGTAGTCAGAAGTGTCTGGACGCTGATGGGAACCACTCTGAGCACCTCTTGTAACAGCAGAAGTCAAACGTGACTTGTATTCATCTTTTGTTATTGGTATCTATTGAGTATTACAATTAAAATAGTTTTTTTACCTTTCTTAAAATGTGTATACATTTTTTTGGAACTCTCTGTGTATATGAAGAGCAAAGGGGAATGTGTATCAGATAGGTCAGGCTAAGCCTCACTGAGGGGATAGGGGGCCAGGTTTTGTTGGGCCTACCTAACAGGCCATTATGAGGACTTTGATTTTTACTCTGAGTGCAGTAGGGCAAGGTTAGATCAGGGTGACATGATACGAAGCTATTAGGAGGCTAATGCAATAATCCAGGTAGCTCAGTCTTGGGTGGTAGCAGTCGGGAGGGTGAGAGTAGCTGGATTCTGGATATATTTTTAAGATAGAACCAACAGGATTTCCTGGCAGATTGAACGTGAGATGAGAGAGAGGGAGGGGGTGGGGGTTGGAAGGGTCTGAGTTAAAGATGACCCCAGAGGTTTTGGTCTGAGCTCCAGGCAGGATGGATTTGCCGTCAGCTGAGATGGAGAAGACTGTGGTGGAGCAGGTTTTGCAGGAGTTGGGGATGGAGATCAAGCTGGGACACGTGGAGGCTGAGAGGTCAGCAGGCATCTAAGTGGACATGTCACGGTGGCGGTCTGGAGTTCCGGAGAGATGGCCCGAGATAGAAATTTTGCAGTCGTCTGCATTTGCATGTTATTTAAAGCTGTGAGGCTCGATGGGATCACCAAGGGAGTTAGTATAGTGTAGACAGAGAAGCCGGGAATACCAAGGTCTGAATTCCTGGGGCCCTTCACTGTTAGGAAGTTGGGGAGAAGGGAAGCCAACAACAGGGTCTGAGACGGAACCATCAGGCAGGAGGAGAATGTGAGCCAAGTAAACAAAGTAAAGGAGGAACAATGGATCAGCTATTTCCGAAGACGCTCGTATGTCAAGTAAGATATTTTTCCTCTGTCCTGGTCTCTGATTTTCACCCCCCATCCTCCTCCTTACTTTAATTCTCTCGTTTGAGATGTAGTCTAGAATAGTTGTGAAGAACATGGCTCCTGGACCCCCACTCCCCGGGCTTCAATCCCAGCTCTGCTATTAGAGAGATAGTTGAGCAGCCCTGTCAGGCTGGCTGCTGTGCTCTTTTGTCGCAACTTCATTAATAATTGCCAGCTTTCTTGCTTCTGGCACAGAAGCAGGTTTATCTTGTAAATCTTCTGCCCCCTCATACCTGGAATCAGCCGTTTTTCTCAAGAGGGCTCCATTGTAACTCGGTTGTCTGTGTTTCTACACCTTTTTTGTAGACAGAATCAGGAAATAGGCATTTTGTTGAAGTTCATACTGATATTTCTCCTTCAGATGTAATCTTGCATGATTTTTACTTTGGTTTTTATACTAAAAATTCTAAATAACATTAATATATAATTATTTTCTTTATCTTATATATGTACATAAAATATAGTCTCCAAATAATGTCTCTCTTGATCAGACTACTGATTGATAGTGAAGAGTTCTTTGTCTCTAAGTATATTCCATTAAGGATATACAGGCAAAATGCAGCTCTAAAGTCACTTAAAATAATTATTTCTGGTTATACTACCAATTTAACATATAGTTAAGTTTGTTTCATTTTGTTTTAAATATTTCAAGATTACTTTTTTTAGTTTTCATTTTGTTTTTTGAATGTTTAGACTATTGACATGATTTTAAATTGAAGCTATATAAAATGAAGCTCTATATAATGAAGCTATATATGAAGAATATATAAGGTATATTTATAGAAGTCTTATTTCCCTGCCTGTCTCTCATTCCTGTTCCCTCCTCTCCATGTAATGATTTTCCTTAGTTTCAGCTTATCCTAGTATCTGTGGGTTTATTTTTGCAAATATAAGTAAATGTGTATATATGTTGTATAGTACATTTGTCTAAAGTGTTTTTTTCTTTCCTGCTTCCTGGAGTAATTCTCTTTCATGATTTCTTCATCTGGCTATCCCTCCCTCCGCCATCCAGCATCGAAGCATACGTGCACTGTTGGAATCCCTTACGTATAGCTCATCCTCTGGGGAATTTTATCTAGACTTGCTATTTGCTCAAGGATAATGTAGGTGGATTCTCCTCGATTCACCTCCCCATTTAGTGGAACTAGAACTTGAGCTGACTGCCGGGTATAAGTGTTCATAGGTTTGTAGTCTCTTTTCAGTTTCTCAGCAGCTTGAGGTAAGTGGTGAGTGGGAAGGGGAGGTTGGGGCAGAAGGGACCGGGTGACCTCAGGTAAAGGCGTGCAGGTAACCTCAGGTACAGTGTATTTCCTTAGAACAGTTTCACTGAAGATTCAGGGTTTTGGAGTCATATCTAGCCCATAGAGGAATGCACCTTGGATTTTGGCCTTCCTTTCCAGAATGAGCAGATTGACAGTTCCTCTTACTACTTAGGAAGTTGAGCTGGAAAAAGTTAAGATGATCTTAACCACGTGGTTCTTTGTTCAGGTACCGAGTAGCCTGCCCGCCATTTGTCCTGTGTTCTGGTCATCATCCTTGCTGGTTAGGAGTTATTAATTAGTAAGGCCCCTCCGAAGCCATTCACTTGCCATTTTTTACTTAAGTTGAAGTTTGAGAAATGGGGTTGTGGCTGCATTAGTATTATACTATAACTTGTTTCTTTCCAACTTTGTTAAATTTTGGTGGATTCTACAGAAGTTATACAAATATGCTGTCATTCCGCCATTTGCCCCCAAAAGTCTACTTCAAATTTTAGCTTTTAAAAATATATCTCAGACTATGTTTCTAGCAATAAACATCTGAGTTTGAATCCCAATAATGCAACTGATTATTGGATTTGAGTTTGAGTAAGTTATTCAGCCAGTCTAACCCTGTATGTCACGTAATAGACACTCAGTAAATGCTAGCTCCCTCTTTCTTCCCTGTGCCTGTTCTCTTAGACACATTTTAAAAGTCACTTGTTTCATTATAGTGAAGAGTTAATATATGTGCATATAGAACACCGTCCCCAGTATTAATAACGATGCATTAGAAGAAGGAAGTGTTCCCTCTGCTCCCATTTTCCAGTCCCCTAGTTCCCCTTCCTAGAGAGAACTTACATTTTATCTCTTGTGTAATCTGCTGGAGATATTCTGTGCTTCTCAAAGCAGGTAGATGCACGGATGTGCACTCGCACACACACATTTATAAAGAGCATTCCCTGCGTATAACCCATTTCTTATTGATGGCCATTTATGCTTGTTTTATTTTTTGCGATTACAGAAAATGCTGCAATAAATATCTTTGCATGCAGTCATTATTTTAGCTCATTCGTGACTATGTCTGTAGAATACATAACTAGAAGTAAAATTTCTAGTCCAACGACTGTAGGAATTTCTTTGATATTGTAAAATCCCTTTATGTAGAATTTCTTTTAGTTTTCACTCTGATTTATGATATACAAGTGTGCCTGTTTCTATGATAGCTTTACTGACTAATGCTGTCAAACTCTAATCTTTACTAATCTGATTGATTCATTTCAGTGTAGCTTTAATTTGTATTTAATTTATTATGATGACTATCCTTTCATATGCTTCAGAGTCATGGATACATTCTTTTTCGGTGAAATATCTGTACCTAACCTTTGTTTGTTCTTACTTTCCCATTGAGTGTTTTTTTATTGATTTGTCAAAGGTTTTAGGATTAAAAAATTAACCATTTGCCTGCTACATGTTACAAATATTTTTCTCAGTTTATTTATCTTCTGTGATTTAAGGAGAGTTAAAAAAAAACAGGTTTTTTGTTTTGCTTTTTTATGTCAAATTTTTTTTATGGCTTCTGTTATGTGTCACAGTTAGGAAGGTATTTCCCATGCTGAGACTATAAAAACAATTGCTAGCTTGTCATTTATTTTTTCTAGTGCTTACTTTTATGGCTTCTTAGTCTTTTGTTTTTGGGGTTTTTTTTACATTTATATCTTTAATCCATTGGGAATTAATTTTGATGTAAGGAGTGATACATCGCTCCTAGAGAGCCAACTTAATTTTTTTTCTAGTGGTTACAGTACCATTTGTTGAATAATCTCTTAGTTCCCCATTGATAGGAGATACTGACAACATCGATGACGTATCACTAATTCTCCTTTGTATTTGCATCTATTCCTTCAATAAAATTTTATAAAAATTTTGTCACGTGGAGATTGTGTAGAATTTTGTCTTATTGTTTTGTCATTCATGAGTCACAATTTAACTGTAATGGTTTTCTGGTTTTCAGTAAGTTGTGATTCTAAAAATTTCAACCTTCTGGAACAAATCCAGAAATAAGTGGGAAAATGTTCCTTTGTATGTCTCCTGTGTCCATCTGAATTACTGTTTATATGTGAAGTTAAAATGAAGAAAAATTGGCTGCAGTGATTCAGACAGTATATTACCTACACCACACACCTACTTGAAACATTTTTGCAAACTAGAAAAAGTGAAGCTAAGAAAGGGAACTGCAGGGATGTAAGAAATGACCATAAATAATGTAACCAGTGAACATTATTGCTAATTAAAAATAATTTTCTAATGTGGCTATGAGGTTTAATGCAATTCTTTAAAAAGTTTTAAAAGTAGAATAGGCACATGTTAAAAAAAATCTGAAAAAATGCAGAACAGTTTTTGGTGGTTTTAACAAAACATCCTATAGTGGTAGCGTCTGGTGATTGTCCTTCTGGTGTCACTAATCCAGTCACCCAGATCTCTGAAGACCAGCACTTCACCACTAGCAGCTTTCTCAGCTAGTCTTGCTGTGATTATTCTCTGATCTCATTGGGCGCTCCAGTAGATCGGCCTCTACGGCTCCCTAGCCATCAACGCTTTTTTGTGTTCATTTCCTTCACTATCCAGCTTAGATTTTATGATCTGTCATTTCAATAACTCACCAATAACCTAACACGTTTTGCCACTTTCTCTTTGTTGGGTTACACCTGTTTGGCAAACTTCAGACCGGGAAAAACTCATGTATCTGCTTCTGCAGACCTGTCCATGGGCACGAGTATTACTAATGAAAATGAAACAACTGGACAGATGAGAGCCGCAATAAATTCATGGTCGCCAATCTCAGCTAGACTGTCAGTACTGCCCAGTAGCCCTCTTGGGCTTCTTCGGTTAACTTGTTTTTCCTTTATAGAAATTATTTCAGATCCCTTCTACTCTGCAAACCGGTGGCCCCTCTTCACTCAAGCAGGTGACCTTACCTCCAACCACACAGAGAAAGTACAAGCCATCAGATTGGAACTACCTCGGCTTCCTACTATCAAATGCACACACCTTTCTGCATCTAGACCTGATTTCTGTTCCTTTCCACTTGCTATAGAAGAGATGTCTTTCTTCCTGCATAAGGGCGATTGCTCCATCTGTGCTCTGCATTTTCTCACTTTCCACCTTCCCAGGAACTTTACTTATCTTTTCCCGCTCTTGTCTCCACAGCTTCTCTCTCTCCACTGGATCCTTCTCTTGGGATTTAAACATGCTCAAGTCTCACCCTTCTTAAAACAAGCAAAGGAACAGTAACGTCCCCCACTGTACCCCTGTCACCCTGTTGCCTCTTCTTCAAAGTCTAACGTCTCAGGAGAATTGTCTGCCTTCGCTGCTCCATTGCCTCATTTTCCACTTTTCCCCAGCCCACTGCACTTGACTTTTACCCTTAAAATTGTTTAAATAACCACCAACAGGATAGACCCTGGAGGCAGAGCTCCCAAATCACTAGAGGAGAAAAATAAGACCAAAGAAAATCCAGTGAATATAGACAAAATAAAACAAAACACTTAAAACACAAAACAAAATTCAGAAATAAGACCAATTATGTCCAGGATTACAATGAACATAACAGGTTAAACTCTATATGGTGTGATCTAGTTTTCTAACATTCCTGAAAAGCAATAGTATCAGAAAGCGGAACAGTAAACGGAGGGCATCGACAGCAAAGGGGCACAGGGAACATTTTGGCGACATGAAATGTTTTACATATTTACATTGCTATGGTGTTTCATGACTTTATGTGTTTGTCATAACTCATTGTATACCGAAATTTGGTGAATTTCATTTTGTGTTATCTATACCACATTGAAGGTGACAAAGTTTAATAGAAGCATCATACTATATTATTTGGCTTCCAATGAGTTAGTATTTACAAGTCATCATGTAAACACAATACTGTTTTTTGTTTTTTAAAGATTTTATTGGGGAATTGGGGAAGGGGAACAGTGTTGGGGAATTGGGGAAGGGGAACAGCCAAGTTGTTGTCCTTCAGTCTTAGTTGTGGAGGGTACAGCAAGCTCAGCTCCAAGTCTAGTCGTGCTACTCAGCTCAAGGTGCTGTGTTCAATTAGTTGCGGGTGGGCGTAGCCACCATCCCATGCCGGAGTTGAACCAGCAGCCTCCTTGTTAAGAGCACACACTCTATCCACTGAGCCACACAGACGGCAGCTCAAGGTGCAAGTTCAGTCTTGAGTTGTGGGTGGGTGTAGCCCACCATTCAAACCGGCAGCCTTGTTGTTAGGAGTATATGCTGTCACCAGCTGAGCCATCCTGCCACCTGTTGGCAGCTCAGCGGCAGCTCAGCTTGGGGCGCTGACACATGTGAGAATCGAATCAGCGACCCTGTTGCTCAGAGCTCACACTCTTGGGCAAGCTCTTAACTAACTGAGCCACTCAGCCGGCCCCAACACAATACTTTTTAACTGAAATTTTAATTATTTTACATTAGGAGGATGAGAAGAGGGAAGACGGGCTAAAAGATCTTAATCTTAATTGACCCTAGTAGGAAATGGAGAGAATGTCTAAGACCGATGAGCCAGGAATTAGCAATGAAAGCATTTTGTTTAGAAACATCTAAGCAAATGCTAGAAGAAAAAAAGGAAGGGAAAAAGGCTTGGGAGCAGGCTTGAAGTCCGGAAGGGTGTTACAGGGGACTGATATTTTTTCTTAGTAGTCTGTTAGAGTTACTTGACATTATTGACCATGTGCATATATCATTTTAATAAAAATTAATTTAAAAATTGGAGGCAATGAATTGCTAGAAATTACTATAACAAAACCAAAAACGGGCACCAAACCCAGCTTAGGTGAGGGGGGAATAGGCACTCTGACTAAATGTGTGGCTTTTCCTGGGTGGTAATGTCTAAGGTGAATATCAAAGGGTGAGTTCAGGGTTCACCAAATGATTTTTTCCAAATGTAATTGATTATTAAGGCTGTTTCCTCCCTCTTACAACTTTGTTGAACTCAAGTAGCGCTTCCAAAAAGATTGCATTGACTTACTTGCATTTTCTATGTTTATATTCATGCCAGTGGTGGAAAGAGAATACAAATAAATCTTTCCCCTGTCTATTTTTCTCCTTAAAAAGCACTGCTCGTCTATCTAGCATCACTATAATGTTGAATGAGAGTGTTTAATAGGTTATTCTCATCTTGTTTCTGTTTTTATGGCTTATCACTCAGTGCTACTCTATGATTTTCAAATTGAGGTGATAAACTGTAACATTTTTCTTGTATAGAGTTAACTTTGCCTTCTGGTCATGACTTAATTTAATCCTGAGCTGAGTTTTTAAAAAATTAGGAAGTAGTGACATATAGAAAAAAGACTGACCTTGAGCCATGCTTTGGATGGGACTGGTAATGGGGCGTCTTTAATAGTGCCTTTAAGGAATTCCTCATCACAGATTTTTAGGTCAGCCTTGGTCATGTAGATGGGACAACATAAGTCTGAATTAGTTATTTTGCAAATAAAAGATATTCCCTTCTTTTGCTAATTTGTTTACTCACCTTCAGCTATTTTTAAGATGCCAGTTAGATGTACAGTGCAGTGGTCGGGCATCTGCACAGCCCAGTGCCCATCTGATGCCCTACGTAATCTTTACAACATAGGCAGCTGGTTGGTCAGTAGCCGAGTTACATGTCCAGCAATGAAAGCGTGGACATGACAAGGATTTGGTCTAGTTTAGAGAAACATAACTGGACTCAGGAGGTTTTGTCTTGGCATCAGAGGTGTTTTAATGAAGAAATCCTGGACTACGTGTCATCTCAGCCTGAAGGGGGTAACAACACCCTCAGGGGAGTGATGGCCTGCGGGGCTCCTATCCGTCGAGCCATTTACATTTTTGTAATCAAAAGCATAGAACTAAAGCCGTGCAGAACATTTCATTTTAAATAGTTACTTACAGTCCCCCTGGCAGAGGGAGCTAACGTCCAGTAGAAATTATAAATAGAACACGCAAACTTTAAAATTGTGTAATACAATGTACTTCCATTGAAGATGAATTAGTAGTGAAATTATTTCTTGTCTTTTTAACTGTCCTTTTATAATGGAATTAACAATGAGCTCTTGTAACCTTTCTCTTAGCATACATCCGTGGATGGATATACTGAACCACATATTCAGCCTACCAAGTCAAGTAGCAGACAGAACATCCCTCGGTGTAGAAACTCCATTACGTCAGCAACAGACGAACAGCCTCACATTGGAAATTATCGTTTACAAAAAACAATAGGGAAGGGAAATTTTGCCAAAGTGAAACTGGCAAGGCATGTTCTAACAGGTAGAGAGGTAAGTTTTCATGATGTCTTTTAATATTTACTTGGATATTGAATATTTACCTCTCCAGAGTCTTGTTAAAAACCTTTCCGATAGCTGATGCTGGAAGTAAATGGCAGTTGCAATATGGTAAATAATGGAAGATGTGTGACTGGAACACACACAGATAGAGCTGTCTCACAGCATAAAAGGTTGGCCTTTTTACATGTAGAAAAGAATCATCTGTACATAGCAGCATCTTAAAGATCAAGTCTGATGCAAATGTGCTTTTCTCAGACTTGTCTTTCATTATATGGTTTCTGTAAACATTTCTGGTTACCTTTGCTACCCTACCCCAATATCAGGGCTAGGGTAGGTTCTTAGTAATTACTCCTTAAGATAAATTAGGTATAAATGTGTAGAAAGGAACCCACTAATTTTTATCTATTTATAGACCACATTGAGCAAATGTTGTTTTTCTTAGGTAATAAGAGAATTGGGGTCTTAAAATCCCATGTGTTTTAAATTGTGTATGTGGCAAAATTTTACATATTTAATAATAGCTATTAGTAACATTAATATATTTAATAAATTATATGTTAAAGGTTGCAAATAGCTAAAATCTAATGCTCTATTTTACATAATGTTTATTGGATCCAATTAGTACATTATGAAAAATCTCCGTCATAAATGTTTTCATTTTGCTCCATATATAGTATTATTGTCACTTCTAGTTCAATTGAGTCCTCTCTTCCATTCTGACCCCAGGAGCTGTCAAATACAGGCAATATTAGAAAAAGACTAAAAGGACCTTCAAATCCATTTTGTTAGCCTCCTATAAGTCAGCTTGGGTGTCCAATTTCTCTATCCGTGTAATCATTTTATTTACTTAATACTTAAGTTACTGAAAGTTTATAAGCCCCTCCCTTTTGATAATTGTAACTTATCAAGATCATGAATAAAAGATTAAAATGCAGATGATTTTTACTTTATAAGAGGAAACTTAGAAGAAATAACAAAAGTGTAATTTCACTGACTTAGAATCAAGTTAGGTTAAAAACTTAGATCAGTGGAATATATTCTAAGGCTGCCAAATTATCAAAACTTTACCATCCGATTATGTGAACCAAATGTATAATAGCTAAATTATATCTAGTTAGGAATGAAACAAAAGATATTTTCTTCATAAGTTTTTATGCATTAAAATATATATTCTCAAATACAGTTTAATGATTCTCTTTTTTAGGTTGCCGTGAAAATAATAGATAAAACTCAGCTAAATCCTACCAGTCTACAAAAGGTATTTCATTTTTTTAATAGTAAATAATTAGAATGTTGAGTTTATTAATTAATATATGAGTTCTATAAAGTCCTTTATCCTAAATTTCTGATTAGGTGCAGCACTACATTTCATCAATATAGGAAGAAAAGATAAAACATATTTATAGTTGATATCTAACATTTATCAAGTGCTGAAAAATATCTACTACTGAAATACATGGACCATACGAGGGGAATTTATGTAATTCAATTCAGTAGAATAAAACTTTGTGTCAAATATTTTGAAGCATTCAAGATTCTGTTTTGTTAAAAATCTATTTGTAAGTTAATATTGTCCATAAATGGGTTTCATTTTAATTATTTCACTGACTTTTTTTTCTTTCCCATAAGAACTAATCTTTCAGGTAACTTACTGTAAAAGATATGAACATTTCTTAGAAGGGTGAAAATATAAAACAACAGGGGGAGAGAATATAAAGCAGTTAGAATGGGGGTTGCCCTGGTAAACCTGGTAAAGCTGTTTCATGCTGCTTTAGTGATTGCTTACATGGGAAAACTTTCTCAGATAGACGGTTTAGTTGTTTATAAATAAAGCACATATTTTAACATTCCTGCCATATATGTTAGGTTTGTGTACAGTGAGATAATATACATTGTGATTTTTTTAGAATATGAAAGGATCATAGTCACATACGAGTATGTCAATGTTACAGAAATAATTTGGATTCATAAAACAGAGCGAAATCGTATAAGAAATTTTTAGTATCGTGTGTTTAACTACACCTGCTGTGACTCATTTAGATTAAAAATTTGTGTCTGTGATATCTAGGCTTCCCGCTTGGCTTAGTGCCAGATAGCTCAGTTTAGTTTATGTATTTCTACTTAGGTGCCTGCCTTTGTACTTACTGAGATTCCTTTTAAATTTGACAACCAATGTAACTCTTCATAGCATTGATATTTCTGGTCTGTGAGAACACAAAAGGTTTGCTGGACTCTTGTTTGTCTGTGAGTGTGAGATAATATGCCTTAGGGATGTCTCCTGGGAGAAACTTCTAGCACCAGTCTCTCAGCTAACCACTATGCAGTAGAAACAGTTACAAAAGGGCATGTCCCTGGGCGGATGAATTCTCCAAAGATGCTGTTGTTTCCTAAGCTGGAGCCACAGGGGGTCTAATTTTTCCCACCCCTCTGCTGGGAATCCTCTAAAAGGCACAAACTGCATAACTCTGCCCCGTGGCCCTGTCCATGGTGCATTTAGCTTTTCCACTCTTCCTGGGTTAAGCTGTGGGTTCCTGTGGTAAAACTGAGTGATTTTAAGTTAGAACGATTCCAGGCCTGTTGTGTTAGTTGGCTACACAGTAATGTAACTCCCACTCTGTCTTCCCCAAGAGGGCCCAGGGAAAGCCCTAGAACCAAAGTACTTGTGGAAACATGCAAACATGAAGCTGACTGGTGATTTATGTGAATGACTAAAAATTGTACTCCTTGGTGACAAGAAATTTCTCTTACAAATTGTGCTAATCTTGCTGATAAAGTGTTGCTTTCCCAAACAGGCATATAAAGAACGAAGTTTTTGTTTTCTTAAATCTGTGAAAATATAAGCAAAGACTGAAATTCAGTAAATGGAACCAGTCCACTGTATGTCTGTTGTTGTCTTTTAAATAATTTTCATTTATGTCGATAGATTTGGTTTCTGTTAAAAGTTTTGGAAGAAACAGCTAAAGGCTTGATTAGTTCTCATGCACTGTGGAACATTCAACTTTTGGCCTTACCCGTTCAATGCCAGTAGCATTTCCCAGTCAGTCATATCTAAAAATAAGTAATGGAATAAAAAGTAACTCAATTGTTTTCTTTAGCATTGACATTCAAGTCCTATACGTAAAATATAGTAAAATGTGCTCTGCATATCTTACGTGTGCTTGTTAAAGGGAGATAATGCTAGCACGTATATTTGAAATAAGGATTCATTTTAATCTTACACCCAGAAGTGGTTGGTTAAATCTTGTCCTGGACTTGATCTGAATTTAAGCTAATTCTCCTCTATTGGCTTCTGTGTATAACATATTTATAGGAACTATTACTTCCTTTGCCAACATCAATGATAGATAAGAGTAATCTAAAGTTGATGCCCCAACTGTTCAAAACCTATAAAATACCAAGATCTTAAGAACTGTCTGGTCTTTGGACTTGTTAAGCGTCTTTGTCTTGAACAATTTCACACAATATGCTCCTATTGTTTGTATCATATATTTTGAATGAATGGAATCCAATTTAGAAAGTTTTCATAGTTTTAAAAGTATTTGTGTAGATGCCGTATTTACTTCTTCCTCTTTAGAGCACTAGTCCCACCTCATATATTAGTATTTTTTAGAGCAGAGTCTATTAACTGGACTGGTGATTCTCCTGGTGATCTTTTAAGCAGCCGAGTGATGTTGGAGGAAAAGCAAAACAATGAAGCACTTTTATTCATAATTCAGACACTTGAAATGGAAGATTATCATTTTCTCAGAAATTCCACCAGGTGTTGAAACTTAGAAACATTAATGTATACACAGATGACAAAGTTCGTGTCAGCCTGTCTCAGCGCAGAGTCTCCAGGGTGCAGTGTACCTATTTTCTGTGTACTGTTTATTAATTTGCACTTTCTATGTCACATTACATTCCCAGTTCACAGAAATGACTCAGTGGTTCAAAAGTGATTTGCTGAGCAGTAAAACCATAATGAAAACAGAAACAAGACTGCAACAACTCAGAATTATGTCATTAAATAAAAGAGGGCTGTTGCATTGAAGTTATAGAGAATGTCAATCTTTGCGCTAGGACGGCGATTTTGCATAAGCAGGGGAAGTGTAAGAAATGTCAATAATTGACATCTGAAGATTGGACTTTATTAAATCCACTTACTGTTGTATATGGTGTTTTCTGTTGTGTAAAATGTTGTCAAGTGGCGACCTACACCATTTAAACTTTGGTGAATTTTCAGATAAAACCAGTAGGCCTCTCCGCTAAGCTAGTTAAGTTTTCTAGAACATCTGCAAAATCATCTTTGTCATGTTGATAGATTTGGCATTGAAGGTAGAGGAGGAGGACAGAACTGTGAAAGCAATATTCAAGTTAATAATTTAGCAAATTATCAAGAAATGAAACTTGTAAAATCAATCACTAAATTGACAAATATTTTGATCAAGGAGAAAGCAGAAAAGCCTCTTTGGCAGCATCCCTTCACAAACATCCCTGATGGACATATGTTGAACTATCATTTACTCTCACATCTGCATGCTTTATAGCATGTTGCGCTTTATAGCGGAGCAAAACCACTTAGGCGCTGAGCACTTCTTCCATGTAGCTCTTTTCATGTGTGTGGATCATTTGATGGAAAAGTCTTGACCAATTCTTCTGTGGGTCAAATGAAAACCTACATGATAAGAGAAGAGTTAGCATTTTGTGAGCTGGGCTGTAGACTCTAAGAGTTGTCTTCAATCAATAATGGTGAAATGTAAGGGCCGGCCGAGTGGCTCAGTTGGTTAAGAGCTCGCTCAAGAGTTTGAGCTCTGAGCAACAGCGGTTCGAGTCCAGCCCGAGCTGAGCAGCCGCTGAGCTGCCAATAGGTAGCAGGATGGCTCAGCTAAAAAAAAAAAAAAAAAAGTGTGAGTTCTATAGAAAAATTAGAAAAAGAGGCAATCCATCACACTCTTAAAAAAAAATAATGGTGAAATGTTAGGAGGGCCTTTTTTGTTCTCTGCAAGGAATCATACTGCCATGTGAATAAATAAGATGACACCTAATGCCCAGTCACTCATTGCTTCATCCTCCATGAAACTGGTGGTCAGCAACACGCCTCCGATCTTGATTTGGTTTGGAAAGAAATACTAAAAACAGATTATCGTAAAATTATGGTTACTGAAAGATGTGTCTCTTTAGCCTGCAGCGTGAAGAATTGGCAGGAAGTGTATCTTCCACACTGAAATATGACAGATTTTGAGGGAAAAGGTGTTAAAACAAATTTCTTTTAAAAGGTGATACCAGGGGCCGGCCGAGTGGCGCGTTAGTTAAGAACTGGCTTGGGATGCCAGAGGACCCTGGTTCAGATCCCACATATGAGGGCCAGTGATGCTGCCCTCTACAGCTAAGATGCTGAACAACAGCTCAACCTGGAGCTGGGCTGCCCCGAGTCGCCGGCGAAGGCGTAGGCTGCAGCCCCTGCTGCAGCAGGTTGCCATGGGCTACCATGTGTAGCCAGTAGCCAGCGTGAGCGGCCGTCCAGAAGCCGGCAACTGATCTGCCTCGCCCGGGAAGAGCGCAATGATGGTGCCAACTTGGGCCAGTGAAGCAACGTCCTCCACAACTAGACTGAAGAACAAAAAGGACAGCAACTTGTCTGTTCCCCTTCCCCCAATTTCCCAGCGCTGTTCCCATCTCCCAATTCCCCAATTAAAAAAAAAAACTAAAGAAAAAATAAAATAAAATAAAAGGTGATACCAGTAATGTTAGTGTCTAGCTAAAATATCAACAGTTTAAATGTAAGGTAAGATAACCAGATTTTCTGAAAAGACTAAACTGTGTTTTAAGCAGTTTACTGACCAAAAATCTGACTTTTCTAAACCTTGGTGGTCCTCTTTAGTTATTGGAGTCATTTCTTTAGGGAAACCCTTCCCGTCTCTACGACAATGTTAAATTACCTGTCTTCCTGAAAATTCAGCACTCATAACCAAAGATTACACATCAAGAAGCACTTTAGTTTGTTTGGGGTTTGGTAGTAGTTTTGTTGGTTTTTGTTATTGATACTTGTATTCTACCTCTGATGCTTAACACCTCTGCTCTAATTGCTTGACCTTTATTGGCTGGAAAGCTTACATCTATTTCTATATTCTCTAGAAACTATATAAGATTCACTGAAATAAATTTGGAGGAACTTTTTCTTGGAAATGAAGGAAGCTAGGAATCTTTAAGTCACCTAAGAATTTTAGACTAACTGTCTGGCTGTTTTAAAAGTCATGTTCTCATATAGTTATTTGAAGAGTCATACTTGTATTTTTTTCTAAGTTGGGCAGTTTGTTGACATAGTAAACTAGTCTATTTTTAATTTTTGGATGGGGACTTCAAAATGTCTTTTCCCATTTTTAAAAAAGTTGCTTTCTCATGATATTTTTTTTCAGACTAAAATGTTTCATTTCTGTTTTGTTTTTTGTTTTTTTTTTTTTTTGAGAAAACTGCAGATACAGTTGAAGCCCTATGTGTCAGTTTTGGGTTCTGTTTCTATCTTTTCCTACCTCGGAAAAACTACTATTCTGAATTTGATCTTTTTTATTCCCATTCAAATTTTAAAAATTTTTCACATGTGTATCTGTATATAAAATACTACATATTGTTTATTTTTAAGCTTCCTATCCTTCTGCATCTTGCTTTTTTCATATAACATTGTCTTACAGCTTTATTCATGTTAGTCTATATAATTTAGCTCATTTTTTTTACTATTATTGTGTGACTATGCCACAGTTTACCCATTCTCCTTTTAATAGATATACTACAGTTTGTCCATTTTTCTGTTAGTGGATATTTAGATTGTTCCTGGTGTTTTTGTGTTTCATTTTCGTTTTTATTCCTAGTTAGTTAGCATTTTGTTTTTGCTGTTACACACAATGCTGCAGTGATCATTGTTACATACATCTTTTTGTGAAGACGTATAGAAGAATATATCTCTTCAAGTGAAATCGCCAGGTTGAAGGGTATGCATATTCTCAACTTGACTAGATATTGTCATATTGCTCTACACAGTGGTTGAACCAATTTATACTTCTGCTAACAGTGTATGAGATTTACTGTTCCTCCACTTTCTTGCTCCACTATTATTAATGTTTTCCAACCTTATGGATGCCAAATGGTATCTTGTTTTCATTTCTGTGATTACTAGTAAGGTTGGCCATATTTTAAAATGTAATCTAGTCTATGTTTAATATCACCTCTCTGAAGTTATATAATTTGATGTCGCAAACAATTATATTTACTTAGCACCAGTTTGAGCCCACAGTTGTGTAAGGCCTTGGGAATGGCTTAAGCAATATAAACTGGTACCAGTTCATAAAAAATTAGGATCTTATAATCTATCTATGAAGATAAAGCTTTGGGAAAGTGGAACAGCCTGTCATTTAAAGAGTATTTTCTTCTATAACTTTGCAATGTATAACTGACTGCAAGTTGTCAAGCGTGGGAAGTACAAGTACTACTGAATAATCATTTTATTTGTTTTAGTTAGAAATCATCTCCTATATATTCATTTAATAATATTCAGATCTCTTTTTCTGAACTACTATTTCATGGGAAGAACCTAAAAAGTTAGCCTAAGTTGTTATACTGCTGTGAGCAATAATTTTATAAAATAGTTGATGTCTGAATAAGATGTCTGAAGGCTGAAAGGAGCAATATGATGATCCTAGAAATTAAAAAGCAGAGACTGTAATCTCTAGGGTTCCATTAATATAGACACATTATATATTAAAATCCCTCATTGAATGGTACCTCAGAGAGTTTAAACAAGGTCCTAGCAATCTCTTGGAACTGAATGTCAACTGCAGGGTAAAGCAGCACCCACACTTTACAGAAACAGGCCAGTAAGGTGCTGTCGAAGATACAGATAGGATTTTTACAAAGCTGACAATGAAGGCAAACCCAAATCAGAGCAAATATAGCAAAACCTTGGATTGCGAGTAGCCCGGTTTGTGAGTGTTCTGCAAGACGAGCAGACATTTCTAATACATTTTAATTTGGTAAACAAGCGATGTCTTGCAATTCGAGTAGTTTGTTTCCGGAACAAACTATGCTCGCAAACCAAGGTATTACTGGACTTGAAAGGCCAATGAGGCTGTGTCGAAAGGCACAGAAGGTCTGGATGTCACCCTCCTTCTGAGCCCAGTTTACTGTGACTGCTGATAGCCTGGAAGAGCTTGCCCCATAGGAATGAGCTTGATGGCTGCCTTTGTCAACTTCTTCATGGCCACAGAGTTGTTTTCTGCATCAAGATCAAGCAAGCAGCGAAGAAATCCTGTGACATTGACAAGGCCAAGGGCAACACAGTGAGCAGGTCTGGGAGAGAGAATGTGCGTTCGACTGGCCCCTGACTGCGATGCTCTGGGTGATTGTCTAAGCCATGTCCACTTGTCTACTTAGGCACCAGGCATGGAAGGAATAGTAGTTGAGAGGAGAAAAGGAAAATGCTCACAATTGACGCAAATATTGATTAACACTGATACAGTTTGGCTAATCCTGACCCAAAGCCCTAAGCAGGTAGGACTGAATTGAAAAGTAAATACCTCTTCACAGAATTGAGGGTGGTTTACTAACTTCCATTATCTGGAACAAGGCCAAGAACCAAGAAGGAAACAGAGGCCTCCAAACAACCAGAAGAGCTGTCCTCAAGTCCGAACAGTAAATCCTGCCTTTTAGTCACAGACGACCCATCTCAAGTCTTCACGGAGAGCTTATCTCTCTAATTCAACATGCAGTTTTAACAAACTCCGACTTCTTTTCCAGCCCTCAGCAAAGTTGAAACCATAAGTTTGCAGGGCGCTAATGAATTCAGAGCTCACTTAT
Organism: Hipposideros armiger; assembly: GCF_001890085.2. NCBI lineage: Eukaryota > Metazoa > Chordata > Mammalia > Chiroptera > Hipposideridae > Hipposideros > Hipposideros armiger. The sequence goes on from NW_017731395.1 coordinate 2,879,894, forward strand.
TAAATTGATGTATGACATCATGATGTCATGGTTTCAAAATGAGAAAGAAAAACTAGAGAATTAGAAACTCACATGGACAATATATTTAACATATTTGCAAACCTCTATGTTCCTTACTTGTGCCTGGACACGTGATACATACAGTCATTGACTTTTTAAATCATAACTCCATCTCAGGGTAGACTTCTTATCACGGTCTAAATGTTCAGCTCTCCTCCCCTCAGCCCTCTCCGCCTTTCCTAAGGAAGAGCAGGCACTGATACGATTGGCCCCCTTGCTGGTAAGGGTCTGCACTGGGTTAAAAGATCACGTGCACGTGCGCGCGCGCCTCACTGTTGCGCCCTTTTCCTGCTCCTTTTGACGCTGCAGTTGGCACAGAAGACTGATATTAGTGTAGTCTGTCCCCTGAGCACCCATCTGGAATATTCGAGTTTAGGCAAGGGTTCAGGGGAGGCATGGAGAGGAGGAGACATCTTAGGCCTTTACTGAACCCACATGCTGCTGTCCAGTTGGCCCAAATTCTCTAGATTTGGAGTTCATGACCCAAACAAACCTAGCTAACAATTAAGTGCTTCTTTGAGAGGAAGGGTGATTGATAGGTCAGGATTCTGACATTTCGTTACCCTGAGTCAGTATAGCACTTAAAACCCCCTAATCACTTCCACTAGCATCTACTTTTCCTCTTTCAGAATATCAGTAATTGGTTCTATTTTCTAGAACTAGTTGCTTGATTTTGAATCTTTACACATACTCAAAGGCAATATAGAGTAAAAAAAAAAAGAAAAAGCCAAATCATGCTTTTAAAAATGGGCCTTATATTGTTTAAAAGTAAAATAAAAGGAAGGGCAATTTTAACATTCATATTTCAAGTGACTTCTTTTCATTTTGGTTTTATGTGAAGTGGTAAATATATTTTTATTTTATATTATTGCACAAGCTTTCCTAAAAATGCTACTGAAAAGTGTTTCCCTTTCAAGTCTTATTTAAACAGGTTTATATTATTTAATCTTTCATGAAATACCTGATCAACCAGAAGAGATGAGTAGGGTCAGACCGCCATCCCCCAAGGGAGGTTGTTTTTAGATAAAAATCATGTGAAGGATCATTTAGTATCATTTCTACAGTATTTTCCTTTTATTCTTAGTTACTGAAGAGCAGTCAAATAAAAGTTTTATTTGTATATATTTTACACACACACACACACACACACACACACACACACACACACGAGTTTACCTACCAGGTTCCTATAGTGTCTTATAAGCAGATTAATTTCTTCAAATGGATGTTTTCATTGGTTCTCTGCTTGAGTGTTCTTTTTTAACAGAAGTATGTCTACCTGTTTTCTTTAACAGTTGTTTCGAGAAGTACGAATAATGAAGATACTGAATCATCCTAACATAGGTATGAAATTTATGTGTAAATTAATGATGAAGTATTTTCCTTCATTTGAGGGTATCTGAAGATACAGTTTTAAGGTTGTTATATATAAATATTGATAGATGAAAAGTGATAACATGAGAAACTGATACTTTGGGTAAAAATAGATTATAAAGAAGTTAAGTGAAGGCTACAAATTGCTGTTTTCTACTAGCTTATTATCTTTTGCTCCCTCACTAAAATAATGGATGTCACTTGGAGTTAATGCATATAAATGTTTTTTGTATCTCCTTAATCATTCTCTCTAAAGAGAGATTTCATGCCATTTAGATTTCATTCAAAAAATGAATTCCAGATAATTTATTTGATACTATGCATTGTGGTTTGATCATAGTTTATAGGCAAGATAACTAATTTGAATTTAAGAAAATAAAGAGTTGATTTCAATTTTAGTGAATTTATTTCCATAAATAAATATTTACAAATACATTTATTGATTACATATGTTATATGAAGTCATTGGATTTTAAAAAGAGGAAAGCAATTCTTTTAATCTGTTTATTTTTGAAACACTTGTTGCACATTTAAAAATCTTTTGTTTATTAGAAATATTAATGTGATCATTTGTGGTGTATAATTTGAACTGTATCAACCTGGTGATTTAATAGTTTTTAACCAGAAACTTTTATAATATATAATTGTAGAATTTTTTTGTGTGTCTATACTAAAGATTAACATTTTATGATAAGCTGATGATAATATAGTATCTTTTAAAGCTGTAATTAGAATTTTATTCTAAAAAATTTTATTCTGATTTTAAGATTTTCCTTTTATTACCTTATTCTAATTAGAAAAAGTAATGGTTTTTTTAATCCCAGAAACTTAACTCTCTTTTGACCCACCAGTTGGTTCCAAATCACTTTATGGTAAGTCATTTTCTTCCACAGTAGTAATAACCCTTGGGAAAATTTTTAAATTTCAAATTATAACTAATAATCTTTAATAAATATGCAGATTTGTCACTGGTTTAAGTGTTACCTTAAATTTTATTAAATCATATCCAGTATGTGCTAACAGTTACAGAGTTATGTCTCTAATTTCTTTTTCAGTAAAATTGTTTGAAGTTATTGAAACAGAGAAGACCCTCTATTTAGTCATGGAATACGCAAGTGGGGGTAAGGATAAAGGGGATTGAAAAGCTATCTGTGATGAGACAGACAGAATTGTCAACACCTAAAGGTTCCTCCTAACACTTTTGTCTTTATTGTTGTTAGTGAATCTGTAGTTTTATTAAAATGCCTTTAAGCAATATCTTAAGGAAAAATCAGTGTCTGCTTCCAAGACCTATTGATCTTACATTTAAGAGTTGAATTCTTGGCTTATTTAAAAATTACTTAGGGACATTTTTCAAAACTAAATTTGTACTGTCACCTAGGAATGTTTCCATTCTGTTATGTAAATATTACAACATTATCATATTATGATGATGATTAGAAGTTCTTGGCTATAAGCAGGAAATCTCAAATTCAGAATGTAACTAAGTCTATGGTAAGAGCATCTTCTAAGTCAGATATTTATTTCACTGATTGTTCGTATATGACAGATTCTCAATATACATGCATTTTTCAAGATAATCCATAAAATGGTTCCGTTTAAACAAGTGTTGATCTATATATTTTCTAAGAAGACCACGTTGACAGGGAAATAGTAAGATGCATTTGTACTAAAATGTAATGTATGTTTTGACTACATAGTGTCAAAAATAGGAATGACTTTTAAACATTGATATGTATAGAAAACCATTTTCATCTGCACTTTCCCTCAAATGAGAGATACATCGGCTCAAAATCACAGCTCTCTTAGGCATAGGACTTAACTTTTTCAGAAACAGGTTTAAAATTCATGGAGTTAAATCATTCAATAAGTAAAAAAAAAATACTTGAAAGTTTTAAGGGGTCAGAAAATTTAAGCAATTGACGAAAAAGGAAGGCAGCTATAATTATTTAAACCACTTTGGCTGATTAACTTTTTTGCTAATCAACAGAAAAACTTAGTGTTGAGTCCTTTTAACTAATAAACTGTATAGATTTTTCTGGTGATTCAGATTTTATGTAATTAGAATAAGAGGATTTATTCTAGTCCATAGCATCTAAGTTATATAATTTTATGCTGTCTCTTAGATTTCAAAAAATTTTTACTACAAATATTTAATATATTTTAATTGCTTTTTCAGTTTTTTATGCAGATTAAAAGTTTTAGTAGATTTTGTTTTTTGCAGAGCTTTTTTCCATCCTGAAAATACTTCAATGTAGGTTTTTTGGCTTAACCTGAAAACCTATGTTATTAATATTTATTATTATTGGATGTAAAAAAATTATTCAGCCATGCAAATGTACATAAAATGTAGGCCTATAATACAACTAATGAACCTACAAATACCACATTCTGAACTATTACTCTATTTTTCTATCCTTCAGTTAGATTTATGTAACAGTTTGTCAGTGTGGGAACCCTGAATGTTATTTTTAGTTTAGTTAGACTTTTTTTCATTTTAGTCATCTGAAGTCTAGAGAAAGGGGCTAGACATGCTTTGATATGAGAAATTCTAGACTGCTAAAATTCTGTGGACTCCATTCTGTTTTTATGAAGGTCCACCACACATAATATATATGTGTTAGTACGTATATGGTTTGAACAGTGAAGGGTGAGTACAGTCAACTCTCTATTGGTGCTAGTGAAGGGAGCAATGGCCACAGGAATAGTGAGCACCCCGTGTCCTCCCTGCTGTCCTTCAGTAGCATAGTTGGGAGGGGTGGGGCGGTGGAGTGGAGAGAGACGTGTCCTGGAATTCAGCCCAAACCAGAATCCAGTGGTCCCTCAGTCAACCCTGATTCCTAGTGATGCGTTTCCTTTGGTCTTGTCAACGATCCTGGAATGAAACCATCATGGTTCTGGCAGAAAATCTAGAATCATTTTCTTGCCCTTTTAATCTATAAATGGCAAGGTGACTCTGGAAAAGAAAACACTTAATATTTGTCCTCCGAAATTTCCAGACATTTTGGGACTGAGTCTGCCATGCACAAGGAACTCTAGTATGAACGAGAATGGGGCACACAGCGGCCTATTTGCCAGGAGTGGATCAGTTGGTGCTGGTTCACTGATGGGACATAAGATTTCCAGTGATGGAAGGCAGGGAGCGCCCTTTGATTTTGAACCACCTTTTGTCTGAAAGAGCCTATTAAAAGAAGACGTGAAGGCTGCTCTGAATTGGTGTGTTTATTCCTTCTTTCGTTCATGCAAACAATATTTACTAAATGTTCACGGTAATATTCTGGGTGCTAGAAACATGTGGGTGAACAAAAACAAAGTCCCTGCCATCAAGGCGGTTACCTTCTAGTTGGGGACGCAAACCATAAACACACGATATGTAATAAGTGAAGGACTGAGTCACGTCCATATTTGGGGTGTGAGCATTCCAGGCAGAGCTTAAGAGCAGTCCAAATTTTCGAACTCTTGTGTCTATCTTTCCCAGCCTGACCTCACATATCTAGAATTCACCACTATGGTGGGTCATCTAGAGCATTGCTTCATTTCTCTGTTTTCATCATCCCATTAAATCATTTAAATATGCTTGATACAATGTGCTGTCTGACATTGTAGATGTATTAGTTTCATCTGACATGCACCATTATACATTTAATTTTTAATATTTATATTCTAGGATTGATACTGCATATATGTATATGTAATATATCTGTATACCTGGATACAAATATATAATTTATTGAGTGCTTACTATATGCTAGTCACAGTGCTAAGCACATGCATTATTTCATTGAATCTTCACGAAAGCCATGTGAGATAGACAATAGGTAGAAACTGGGTCTTAATAAAGTTAAGAAATCTCCCTAATGTCTCCCAGTAGCTACTTATGGCTAAACCAGGATTCATACCAAAATTGGTCTGACTATAAAGCCTGAGTTTTTAACCACTTTGCTGTACAAGAACCCTTTAAGCCATTTTGTGAGGTTTTTTTTAATATGCATGTGTATCTATGGTACAAATTGTAATTACAAGAACACAAGAAACAAATTTCTCCCTTACATGGAGATAGTTTGTTTTTAATATTGTAACTAAACATTAATTTGGTTTTCTTAACTATTTTTGACTAGAGAAAAACGAAGAAACTTACAGACATGTGAAGTAATGGATCTAGTGGAAAGTTTCTACAGTTTCTAGTTGTCTTTAAATTATTTCAGCAAATATGTATTGTCTATCCGTTTTGTGTTCTGCCATGAGGATGGGGATACAAAGAAAGTGCCGATCAGGGCCGGCCGAGTGGCTCAAGAGTTTGAGATCTGAGCAACTGCAGTTCGATTCCCGGCCTGAGCTGAGCTGCCGCTGAGCTGCCAACAGGTGGCAGGATGGCTCAGCTAAAAAAATAATAATAATAGATAAATAAAAATTTTAAAAAATTACTTTAAGAAAGTGCCGATGTGATAATGGTGTTCAAGTAGTTTGCAGGCCATTTGGGGTAATGGGAGATGCACATAAGGATGATTTAATTATGTGTAATAAGTAATTAAGAGCAGAATAGATAAAGTGAGTCTGGGGAGAGTTGGAAGGAAAAGAAAAAAATCAATGTGTATGAAAGTAGCAAGATGGAATTTGACCAAGATTACATGACCAGGAGAATTTAAAGGAGAGAGAGCCAACATAATATGACTTTTGTTACATTGTTTGAAATGTAGACCCCCAAATACAAAACCAAGTATAATTTTTGATTGCCCGTGCTGTGGCTTCCCTTTATTAGAACGGATAATAAAGAGTTGACTGTATTTTTTTTTTTTACATAATAATTGAAAGCAGAAAGCAAGTTTTCTTGGTTATGTTTTAGGATTTATTTTTAAAGAGTTTTGCTAAATCATAAAGTTGCTATAGGTACTCAATTCTGTGTGTAATTACTTTTTTTTCCTATTCATGTAGTAGTTTATGATTTACATAGAACTATCAGAAAATTGTGGGCCAAAAGCTTTTTTAAAAACAAGGCAAAAAACTCGACATTGCGTATATTGTTAATTGAAAATCTATGTATATTTTACCGCCTGCTTTACCTTTCTGATTCAGGTGAAGTATTTGATTACTTAGTTGCCCATGGAAGAATGAAAGAAAAAGAGGCCCGTGCAAAATTTAGGCAGGTATGGAAAGTAGTTTTCAACTTTGTTTTGCTGATATTTTTTAGTGATGTACAATGGACAGTGTCACAAACTGGGCATCAGGGTACATGGTATTTTAAAAAGAAAAAGTTCTTATACTTTTTAAGAATGGAAAATTGAAAAGCAAATCTGTTCTTCCTGAATTTAAATTGAAAAGAGTTGCAAATGGTTATTTTTAGATGACCTTAAATAGTGAAATGTTGATAGGTGAGACTCATTAACTTCTTTGATAGCCTTAGAAATATAGGCTAGACTGAGATAGAAAAGAAACAATCCTTTATCCAATAAGTGTTATCAAGTATTGTTTTATATATACAGTATACTTGTATATGTGTACTGTTTAAAGAGGTTATTGTGTTATTTTCTTCCATAATTTAAGATGTCTTTGTGTTAGAACTCATATTTTTGTAGATTTAAAGACTCTGGTCAATTTTATTTAGTAAGGTAGGTAAGGAACCTTGCAAATGTAGAAGAGGAATATGGTAAGATATTTATATTTCCAGTTCAATTTGAATATGACTTGTTACAGAAATGATAAAATAAGAAAAAGTAATTTAAGTTTAGCTAGCATTTTATTTTTAATTTTTAGGAATAAAGGGATTAAAATATAGATTATTGGAGAAATGACAAATTCATGACTTGTAAATTGTTCATAAAATTTACTGAAATAAAGTTTCAGCAGACAACTTAACTATACCCAAAACTTTGGGATTTTAAATATTTGGAATTTAAAATATTTCATTTAAAAATAGCCACTACCAATTCTGTAAGCAGGAACACTGATTCTACAATTAGAATCAGGAGGTTTGGGAAATATCAGATTGTCTTCTAAGAGATTTTACATGCATGTTTACATATAAATAGGTAGACAAGTCCTGAAGAAGGGGAATAAAAAAAACCTGTTTAACTTTTTGTCTGTCATAGCATTCTCCAAATTGATCATGGAGTGACTTTGTTTTGTGAAACCTCTGTTAGTACCTCACAGACTCATGACTTTTGGAACACAGTTTGCAAAATGCATTATTCCAAAGACATGCATAGCCCTTTTATTCCAGATAGATTCCTAGAAGCATTCATCTTAAAGTAGCTGAATCTCAACACAACCGGTGATAAGGAAGCAACACTGAGAAACTGAATGGTGTTCAGCCACACACTGTTAAATTCTTTCCCTTCCTGTCCAGACGTACCTTAAGTAAAGCATTACCATCATCACCTTAAATGTCACTGTTCTTTCAGTATCAGTCAAGGTAGGTTTATTTAGTAGCTGACCAGCAAGAAAGTTCCGTTTGGCATTAAATATTCCCACTGGGATCTTAATAGATATTTTAAAAACTGTTCCTACCCACTCTTATTCTTTTTAGTAGCTGGTTTCATTTATTGATTGAAAAATGTATAGAAAACTCGACTGGCTACTATATGGAATTAGAGAAGGTGGAAGTGCCTGTCCATCTTCACTGATGGGTTGGAGAGAAATAAGAGGCTGGGGCATAGATATTTTCTAAAAGATCCGAATAATCACTAATCGGCTTTTTAAAACAATAAAGTCTGAATTATTTTGAAATCGGCTTCATATTCCTCATGGTGCTCAGGTTGAGTGTCAAATGAGTGCTATTTAAAATGTAAAACAATGGGGAGTATTTTCTTTCTAATTATCCATTTATTATAAATGTTAAATGTATTTACTATCTATCTATGTTTCCTCCAAATACAAAAAGGTAACTAACTCACATTTATTTTAAAACCAGGGATACACACCATATATACACCATTTTTGTAGTTATTTAATAAAAGGTCATATTTGTTTTTAAGTTTATTTTTGAGGAGCTTATTTTTCTTTATAAATTTAATTAAAACTCTTAAAGAATTAATAAATGTACATTTTCTTTTATTTTTTTTCACTCTGTATTTTATGAAATGACTTAAAACATTTTTAACTGTGCAGGAATGTACTATATTAGCAAGGATATACGTCTATACGTCCTTGACTCTGCTATTAGATACTAGGACAGCGTAAGACCACGCCAGCAGTCATTGAACATACAATGCCTCTGCATTCCTTAGGACTTGAGGGAGTGCAAGAAAATTACAATACTGACTCACCTTCTCCAATATCAAGGCTATTACTTCAAGGTTGGGAATTCCTGACTCACTTATAAGTAATTGCAAAGCAACCTCAACAATTGCACCTCACACCAAAACTGACATGGCTGGTCTTAGGGACTGTGCAGGGCTGATTGTAAATCATGGTTTCAAGACCCAGAACAGAAGGACCATAGGGAAGTTCCTACATCCTGTTGATGGAGGTGCAGAAGGTTTTGAGATGGGAGGGTCTGGCCCTAGAAGAACGCAGTAAAGCCTGGGCTTGCAGAGTCAGAGACCGAAACTTCTCTTCCAGAGCTGGATTGGTGCTCTGCTACCTAAGGGTGGTAATATTATCAACCACTGCGTTTGACTGCTAGAGGTCGGAGGTCGTAGAGTGTGGGGAACATTCTCTTTAGTGATCTTTCCATTCTTAAGGCTCAGGGGTTTTTATTCCAGAAGTGCCTGTAGAACTGCTTTCATAGACGTCGTTCTGTCTAATGTGAAATGCATGTTTGGTAACCAAATCATTATCTATCACGTGCCTTCTTCACTGTATCAAGACAAAGACAAGGCCATTATCAGTAGTCTTCTGTCATCCATGATACAAAAATGGCCTTATAATATGAACATCGATAGCCCATATATTATGTTCAATAAGGTGTATTAATATTTACACATAAATGTGTATACCTCTTGGTCAATGAACATATTTTAATGAAAATTGGATATTAGAATTTTGAAGCATACTGTTTAAGAAAATGAATACTACAAATATTCATTGTAAGATTCTGCTATATTATTGATCATAATTATTCACAATCGCTCAGCTCAGACACATGGAGTGGTGCTGTCATACCTGCTTAGCTGAGAGCCCAGAGACTTGCCAACCTGTCTGTCAAGGTTTACTATTACCATTTCCCCACCCACTTTTCAAATACATTGTGTTGCCTCCACATCAGTGCATTTCAATCCACCTTCCCCCCTACCTCCCCATCACCAGATCCCCATGTCTTAAAATATTACTGTCCTTCAAGGATAGCTTAAATCAAATTGCACCAACTCCAGGAAGCATTTCTAACTGGATTGATTCTCTGTTTTTTTTGTGATTCCCTCACTTCTTAGTTTCTCTGCATCTATGATTCTGCCTCATAGTGTAACTCCTTATGTACCTGTTTTCTCCCCCTGATCGACTTTGAGCTCCCTAAAGGCAGGGTCCCTGTAGTAGTGTTAGGGTTTGTGTTCCCCTACAACCAGCACATTTTCTTGCACATAGCAGGTACTCAATAAACGGTTGAATCAAAATAAATTTAATTGAATTACATCTTACTCATTGTGTGTTGATTTTGTTTTGAATTCATGTCTTCTCTGTCTTCGAACCATTTATATACATTAGAATAATTTTATAATACTGAACTGTCAGTTTCACTTCTACTTGGAAGTTTGTTTGTTTTTTTAACCCATATTCCTATTATCATGGTCATACTTCATATCACCTTTAGACATTTAAATATCTTATTTCTCTTTTCATTTGTAAATGCCAGACCAATATTCAACATTCAAACTGTGTTTACCTTTAACCGAAACCACAGAATTGAATGTTCTGCTGTGCATTAAAATGGTCGTCTTCCTTTACATGAGATAGAATTATATGAACAAAATAGCTCTTACTTGAATGCTGTCAGAATCTTTTCATTTCTGTATGTAATGTGGTAAATAACTATCAAAGAATTGTTTATAACCTATTTCTCATTTGTATCTGTCGTTCTTACTCTGTTTGGTTCCTTCCTGTTTAGCCCTTGTCCCCAAAGAGCCCTATGTAATGGTTGACGACACAAAATCTAGTTACAGGTATAAATTACTTGGCCCAGCTGAGTTAATAACAGGATTAAGATTAAATTTCATTTTCCCTTCTTTTCTTTTGATAATTGGGTTTCTTTTTAAGGCACAAAAAATTTCCCATTTCTTTATATATGAACAGACAGATATAGGATATTGCTAAATACCCCACTGATAAGTTCTTAATAAATTGGCCTCAACTAAAGAAACGTGCCTTGAACACATTTAATGTAATTCCTAAAATATAGTTTTGCTTTTTGAACTTGAACCAACTGTCTTGGAATACTGATTCATATTTGCTAAAGCTCTTAGTCCAAATAAATAAATAAACCATTTGACCAAAACTATAAATCATACATATTTGATCATGTAAACAGAAATATAACAACACATAAAAATCCTCACAGACCCTGACAAAGAAATATTTTAGTGTATTTTAGCAAGAGAATACTGCTTTTCCACATTTTCAACATTTAACAGTGAAAGTTTCATTACTTTACTATAGATTCTTAAAGGAACAGTGAAATTATTTAATATTACTTTGAAATCTAGGTAATTTATCTAAATTGGAGGTGATAATTGGAGAAAGTTGTGATTTTTTTTTACCATAAAATAATTTTTAATCTTCTATCCAAATATTTATTTCAGATTGTATCTGCTGTACAGTATTGCCATCAAAAGTGCATTGTTCACCGTGATCTTAAGGTAAGCCACTGATTTCATAACATAAAATTCTTAATTCTTAGCGGATAGTTTATAATATTAGAACTGTCTTCAATCGCCTGTCTAATTGTGCCAGGCACTATACAAGGAAATTCCTTTTTATTTAATCCTCACAGCAACTTTATGAAAAGCAATATTCTCACTGAGAAAATGAAGAAACTATAAATGAGATGTTATCTAGCATTAAAGGCTAAAGGATTTGATTTATCATTAATAAGCTTATTTTAATAGATAAATGTGGGACTTCGTCCCAAACTAAAAATGCCTGAGGTCCCATTCGGTCAGAAGCAAGGTCAGGGCACACATCCAGGTTTATTTGATGTAAGAGCCAGTGCTCATTGTTTACATATAAAGCCCAAAGTAATAAGGAAGTTATTAAAATGTTTTTATGAACATCAAATGCGTGTGAATAGTATAAACTAGCATACTTTGGAATAAAAAAATGTATGCTAGCCAAGAAATTTTGTGGCAGTGAACGTGGAAGCGCACATATCACTTTGAGGTACCGATTTCATTTCCTTTGGGTACCTATCCAGAAGAAGATGGCTGGATCATGGGGTCTTTTTTATTTTTAGTGTTTTGAGGAAACTCCATACTGTTTTCCATAATGTCTGTACCAATTTACATTCCCCTCAATAGTGTACAAGGGTTCCCTATTCTCCACATTATATTTTTGATGATAGTCATCCTAACAGGTAGGATGTGATATCTCATTATGATTTTGATTTGCATTTCCCCAATAATTATTTTGAGCACCTTTTCATGTACCTGTTGACCATGTGTATGTCCTCTTAGGAAAAATGGCTTTGGCCATTTTTTAATTGGGTTGTTTTTTAGTTGCAATTGAGTTGCATGAGTTCCTTAGATAGTTTGAATAGTAGCCCTTTATCAGTTGTGTTTTATTTGAAAATTCTGTCTTAAACAGTATGTCTACTCCTGTATTTTGGCTCCATTTTTCTGAACTTAACAGATTTTCTAGTTCTCCAGATTGTTCTAGTTCTCAGCATCCTCCTTTCACCTATTTTAAGGGGAAATCACTTCCACAGAGAAAGAGAAAGGACAATTCTCCTGCCTGTGTGTTTGACTCAGTTTATCACCTCATTTCTTATATGAAAAAAAATTCAAGAATCATGTTCAACACCCGGTGTTCTCCCTCCAGTCCAGTGAGGGGTTTCCATGTGCTCCTGGAAGGAGCAGAAACCCCCCAGCTCCCAGAAGCACCCCCCCCCCGCTCCTGCTCTCAGAAGCCCCCCCAGCTGTCCTCTTCTGAAGCAGCCTGGATACTTTGATATCCATCCAGACATCTTTAGAGAGATCGAGAAAAGTCCAGTTTACTCCCAGGTAGCCTGGGAAGTTTTCAATGACCAGGCCCTTACATCAAGACATCAACATAACCTGGTTTTGTCACGCAGTCCAGAAATGTTCTGATTTAATATAAATCTCCTAAATTTATTTGCTGGTATAATAACTATGTCATAAATCATACCACATTTTTATATGTTTTTGGGTGCTAGATATATCTCCATTTTCCAAAATGGTTATCTCAAACTAGCATACCTTAAAAGAAGAAAAGCGGAAGGGGGAGAGGAAGGGAAAAGCTACATGATGTGCAGAGAGCCTGACTGATAAAGAGAATGCTGACGTTCATTTTAGTCAAGTTGTACTCCTTCTTGGAACCTGATAAAACACATCTGCCAAGTAACCTATAACTTTGTTAGCCTATCAGTTGTTAACAGTTTGAAACAAAACATATACAAAAGCAAATCCTTTATTGAATTGCTTGCATGTATAAAAGGCACATGAAAAAATTTCTTCTTTGAGTGATTCTGATTTTGGAAAACCAGCATTTCAAAACATAGAGGTGGTGGGGATCATTGCTTTCTACCATATTACACAGCCAGAAGAGAATCTAGTTTTAAAACAGCAAAAGGAAGCTTACAACAGACAAGATCTAATGGAGTCTATATTACATTGTATTGTTTTATTGAAAGAACAGAACTTTGTTGAGGAAGCAGTCTATAAGAGAGGACAAAGGACTACATTCAATAGTCACAGAAGCCCTGATTGGTAGTTGCCTTAGGTGTTAGCCTCGCCTTCACCAATGATACTCTAGTAAAATAAATAGAGCACCTTTGGGTAAACTTGGTGGTTTAAGCCCCAGACAGATTAGTGTTATGTTGGCTTCTGTTCTTCAGAATAGATCGTATTAAGATACAGTTCCGGGATGTTTCTTACCTTGAAGAAAAACATGGGTTTAAAATACCCTATGGAACATAATCGGTTTTAAATAACTTTTCTTAAACAGTTGCAGCTATGCATATAAATGAGAGCTTTCCTTTTACGGTGTTAGCATGTAATCTTCTGTAGAGGTAATTCTGAATAGATACGCACGAAAGCACCATGCTGGCCTTCTAAACTTGGTAGGACCTATAACAATGAGAGGCAGGACATACATGCTTGGGATCTGAAACAGTTATAATGAGTGCTTTCTGATATGTAGGCTCTTTACATTGTCCTTTTTGTTATTTTCCTCTTAGGCTGAAAACCTTCTCCTTGATGCTGATATGAATATTAAAATTGCTGACTTTGGTTTTAGTAATGAATTTACAGTCGGGAACAAATTGGACACATTTTGTGGAAGCCCCCCCTA
>NW_017731395.1:2897580-2900924 GCF_001890085.2 Hipposideros armiger
CAAGGACCTTAAACATAGTGAAGGAGATAGACCTGTACACGACTAGCTGGAATAAAAGGTGGACTGTAATAATAGTGACAATAAGATGTAAACAGTTCCAGGGGAACACAGCGGAGGGACAGATGAGTAATGCACACTCATTGAGTCTATACATATGTATCAAGCATTTCAGTGTTGGGTACATTAGGTGTGGATGTGCGCCACTGAACAAGTGACCTGGGTCATTCTTTATTTGGGTTTATGGTCTAATAGAAAAAATAGATAATTAACAGGTAAACATTTACCTCATGAAATGTTGCATTCAATTGGTAGACAAAGATTGGAGTGCCATGAAAGAGAGGAACAGAAGGAACCAGAGTTTGTGTGGACCTTGTAAGATAAAAAGGAACTTGGATGGAAAACATAGGGGAAACATTCCAGACAGATGCCATCATCCTTTTCTCCACTAAGAAATACAAACCAATAGTCATGAACTCTTCACAGCCCGCTGCCGTGCTCTGAACATGGCTGCCTGGACCCCAGTCATTCCCTTGGGTCTCTTGTCACAGTGGAGAGGTGCCTTTTCTGTGGTCCAGGACCTACCCATTTATTCCCGTGCTGGGTACCTTACCACTTGAGTAAAGCTTTCTGTCCTGTGCCATCCAGACCTCCCCTCTCCTGACGCCTTTTCCTCAGCCTTTACACGTACTGAAATACCTTCCATTCAAAAAAGGCATTTCATCCCCACAGTCCTCATCCAGTATTGCCTTCTTGCGCCTCCCCTTCTGGTCAGGCTTTTTAAAAAAGTCACCAATTCTTTGCCTATCCATTTGCCTCCAAGCATTGCCTTATGGCTCCCAGCTCCACTGAAACTGCCCCCAGTGGAGTCACCTGACCTTGTTGCTAAGCACACGTGGCCCCCCACACACATGGCCTGCTGTTGTTCTCCCGTGGCCTCCACCCCTGCCATTGCCTCTGCCTGGGTCCTCACGGGTTTTTGGGTTGTTTTTGTTTGTTTTTTTGCCTCCCTTTCAATTCCTTGTTGCATGATTAACTTTCAATGACTCTTCCAGAATCTAACTTTCACATAGGATTCTGTTGTACTCTTTGGAAGTCTCATTCCATCAGCTATTATTTTCAAACTCTTAGGTTTATCATCTTAAATTTGAGAACATTACTGAGGACTTAGTTTGAGTTCCTTTGAAAAACCGGACGTATTTATGTCTAGCTTACGTTTGTTAGTTTTCTTCCTTGCCCCATCTCATTCATCATAATAACAACAAACATCCAGTGAGCTCCCATGAAAAAGTAACGTGTTGGTAAGAAACCAGATTCCTTTGTTGGCACTGACGTGTGTGTGTGTGGAGAGGTGGGATTTTTACACCTTTATTTTAAACATGTTTATAGGTTCTCATTTTTAAGCACCTGAGCTGCCTGCTCCGTACGCCTCCCTTGGTTGCCGCGTCTGTGCAGTCCAGCTATAAAAGGAGGTAAATAAAGGTTCAAGGAGCAGATGGGCTGGATTAGAGCTTGACAAGTACGGGAGGGATTGGAGGTGCTGCGTAGCCGTCCTTACGGAGTACGTGCTATTCTTTGAGGATTTTTATTTACCTTCCAATCAGGAAATTCTGCCAACAACAAAATTTTGCTTCTGCAGATGCTGGCGCCTGNCGGAACCATGAGTCTATATTGGAAATATTATCATAATATTGCAGATATCACCATACAAAGTCTGGTCTGCTTCACAGTTCCCAGAAATGACTTTCCAGAGAAACCTGACACCATTAAAAAGAAAGGAAAAGAAAAGAACTATTTCTTACACCAACACTTAAGAAACGCCCCTTGAAATAGCAGTGATGTCGAAAATTATCTTAGTCTTCACTTTTATTTTTCATACCAACTTTACTATCAATTTTACGACAAAATCCATGAACTATTTAAAAACAGCTGTTTTCTAAACACCAGTCGTTAGTGTATAAACATAAAATATTTTACAGTAATGTTTTCATGTCATTTTTTTCCCAGTAAATTTTTTTTTTAATATAAAAGTTGTTAGTATGTACTTTTTGCTTTATTCTAGGAGTGAGCTCCTTTCTGATCAACAGCAAGGTTGTTGTCCTTGGGTCATGTATCATAATTTATTTAACTATTCCGTGCTTATTGAACATTTGTTTTCATTGTTTTTGCTATAAATAACATGATATACTTTTTTTCCTTTGGGCTATATGGTTAGCTAAATTCCCCAGAACGTAGTCACTGGGTCAGAGGGTACAAACAGTGTGATGGGTCTTGTGTTTCATTGCCAGAAGATCGTGTGTGACCCAAGGTCTTTGAAGGTAAAACATTCCCCATAGCTTGATTCAGTATTGGATATAATAATTTCTAGTATTTGATTCCTTTATGGTAGTCAAATCTAATAAAAATAGTAGTCAAATAGAAAAATATATAGTTTGCTATAATTTCTTTAATGTGTATTTATTTCAGTAGAGATAATGCTCGATATTTTTAATGAGTAGGTTAATGGCTTTTCTTCGTGTACAAGCTCTTTGTGCCTCTTAACTGCTTGTCCGAAGGGGTCTGGTTAATCAGCCTTGTAGCTTTGTATCAGCTTTATGCATGTTCATATGAAATATTTGCTGATAATAATTCCCATATTTAAAAAAAAATGGAACTTTATTTTTTTTCGGTGTTACTTGACTCTCATGAGCTATTGATTAGACTAAAACACTAGTCTTTCTTCACTATATAATTTGTTAATGTTGAAATTGATTTAGAGAATCTTGTATGGCTACTTATTGTTTTACTAAACTTATTTCACTTATTTAACACCTTCCTGTTGCTTCTCAGATATGACTGCATACTTTATTAAAGTATGTCTTAAAGCCTTATCAGTAAACTACCTTATTTACCCTCCCATAAAAAAATAATGAAATTAATTTCACATTCAACTTGCTTGACATACAACTGTTTCTAGATCTAAACAGCTCTATAATTTTTTCAGGCTGTAGATAGTGTAAATGCTGGCAGCTCTTCTTAATTACACAATAATGGGACTAATAATCTTTTTCCTATTTATTGGAATGTTGATGTGTATAGATTTTTTTTATTAGAAACCCAAAAACTTTTCTGCTATCCCCTCAATGTATATCTTCTTTCATTTTTCCAGTCCTTAACCAGGATGGATAATTACCTTTCAAAATAATGCAAAATTTGAGCTAAAGCAAAGCTTCTTATTGACCTTTCTCTGTCATCTTCGGTTGTCCTAAAAAAGTATTTATTTTTACTTCGAATATCCTTTTCAGCTGCTGCTAAGATACTCTTAAATACCTTGTTGAAGTCTGCCCAGTACCAGTGACAGTAAAGCA
>NW_017731395.1:2907322-2914154 GCF_001890085.2 Hipposideros armiger
AGAGGAAGATGGGCACCCGGCCATTCTGCATTGATAAGTATGGTGAGTATGTGAGACTATAGTCAGCGTTGTCCTAAGATATATAAGTGTGTCCCAAAGTCCTACACCTCGTGTTGACTTGCTAATCAAACTGGAAAGAGTAACTTTAGTTTGAAAACATCACGTGATTCTTGATGACTGAGCCAATAAATGTCACATTTACTAAAATAGAGCTCATTTAAGGGGTTGAATGTTCTGGTTGGCCGAACATAATGTAGAATTTATTTCCTAGCAAATAATGAAAGATCGGTGGATGAATGTCGGTCACGAAGAGGAAGAACTAAAGCCATATACTGAGCCTGAACCAGATTTCAATGACACAAAAAGAATAGGTAAGTGTTTAAACATTGTGAGAGGTGTTGTCCCTAGGTGTAAGAGTCCTGTAGTCTACCAAAGTAGAGTTTGAAAGTATATATGGTAAGCAATTGAAAAACGCTTGCATTATCATCTTTTCTTTCCCCAAATATACACTGACCATTACAAATTTCAAATTCTTTAGTTTGTTCTCATGCATATTATAATCTAATTCAACTGTTGACAACAGTGATATGAAAATTAACATTATGTAGATAGAACTCATTCTTTCCTTTCAGCAATTCGTAACAGGGGGAATGACTTATTTAGGTATCTGCACTGACCAGACTGATAAGTGCTAGCAAAACAGCATGTATTTTAACCAAAAATGTAGAGGCCCTGAGTTAATAGGGAGAAACCTGTTAGCTCTCTTTCTGTTTTCCACTGTCTCAGCAGGGCCCATCCTCCCAGGCCCAGCCAGTGCTCCACCTGCAACCTGTTCTCTGCAGGTGTCTCTCTTCATTCCCAAAGCCATCAGGAACTCACAGCTGAGTCGTCTCTGCTCCGCTCCTGTCTGGCTGAAGGGCAGAGGGAAGAGCATTCGAGGGTGTGAGGAATCTGATCAGAACAACTGTGGCATTCAAGCTGCCCTCAGATCAGAAAGCAGAAATGGCTGAGATGAGAGAGCCCACTCTATGAGTGGCTGAGGATGTGTTGAGAGAATGAGAGAGAGAACAGAAAGGGATTTTGTGTGTGTCAGAGAGAGACAGACATTGTGTCCCTGGCTGCACATAGGAACTCAGCTCAGGAGTGTGCTAGGCAATGAGAAATGGAGTGCGTCCATGACTATATCACTCATGCTATAGATACGTTCTGTATGAAAAATGGTGAACGTACAGTATCTGAATATATGGTATGTTAAGAATCCAGAAGTTTTTATAATGAATGTTACACTTGAACATTTCAGAACTTAGTTTTCATATCTAATGATGGCAAACTTGCCCACTTTTGTTGGTTTGTTTACTAAAATAAACTCATTTTCAGAAAATTTGCATTTTATTTTATTTTTTTAACTTCTAGACATCATGGTCACCATGGGGTTTGCACGAGATGAGATAAATGACGCCTTAATAAATCAGAAATATGATGAAGTTATGGCTACTTATATTCTTCTAGGTAGAAAACCAACTGAAGTAAGTGTCCACCTTTTTAGATTAATGTAAATCATTTCTTGTGCTAGTGGCAGCTAAGTATAAGATACAATGTTAACAAATATATTCTGTGTGGTTTCAAAAATAATATAAAGACCCTAACATTCTCATTATTAGAATTCAAAACTTAAGATGCTAAGCTGTGAACGGACTTCATTCCAAGTACTAAAAGAGGTTCTGTTATGAAAGAGCTGTACTAGTGCCTTAGCTCTGAGACGCCATTCAGTCTAGTTTTTGAGAATGGCGCCTGCAGAGTTGTGTATCCAAATGCAGCAGTGCTGCCAAAGGAAATTCAGTTATTCTGGGTATGCAGGAAAGATAGTGTAGGAAACAAGAAGAAGTGACAGCATTTACAAGAAAGTGTATGTCTTAAGCGATTTATATAGGTGGGAACCCAGGAAAAGTTCGGTGATATTTTACCTTATACAGTGTCGAGCGGCTTTGATACATACATTCAGTGGGGGAATTCTCAAGGCCAGGACAAATCTATACTAAGGAGATAGATTCAGGAAATAACTGGGTGCAAATGGTGAATGAACCATAAAAGCTAATGATCCTTTGGGACAGCAAATATAAAGATAAATCGAGAGGCAAGAATACAGCCCAGAGCCCTGACAATTTGTTGAAAATTTGACATCTGTGGGAGGCATTTTATAGGCTAGGTTGAAATTATTTATAATTAGATAGTAACTCTTAGTGAAGCAGTACATTCAGCTGGCATTTGTTGAACCCACTCGGTACCAGAAACTGCTTGGTCCTGTGAATAGAAAGACGAGACAGTATCTGCTCTCAGGAGCCCTCAGTCTAGTGGGGGCACAAGCAGTGAACAGTATGGTGCCGTGTGGTATGTGTGTGACTGGGGGGAGAGGTACAGGGGCGCCTGGGAGCTTAGAGGGTGGGCATCTGCAACAGGCCAAGACTTGGAAGAGGCAGAATTAACAGTACTCGGGCCCCCATCGGAAATGAGGGATAAGAGACCCTCAGATTTCTAGCATAGGTGATGGGTTTTGTGAGGTTCATTTGCCTAGACAGGAAAAGAGTGGATTTCAGGGGCAAGATAGGAAGTTTGTTCAGTTTAGGGTGGTTGAATTTGAGATTGCTATTGGACGGAGCCATCTGGTAGACATTTAGATAAAAAGAGCTGGGTCTGGGGGGAGTGATTGGAATAACATTAGTAGATTTGGGAGTTCTCATCAGAGGAGCACACAGTACTGTGCCAGGATCTGTTTGGAGGACGTCACAAGCATTAACTCATCCAGTCCCCTCCACCTACTAGCTAGGTACTCTTATCATGGTGGAGGCGAGGAGACTCACTGGGGAAGTGGCATCAGAGAAGCCAAGTCAAGAGAATTTTAAGAAGTGGGAAATAGTACAAACAGTTATTTCTGAAATCTTCGAAGCGTTTTCTACTTAGATTTTAGGTTTCACTTCTGAGATCTTTCATTTTCCAATTAATTTAAATATAAAGGAAGCACTGATTCTACAAGTATATTATCAAGCCCATGCATGAATTAAAATGAAGTTTGAGCTATCCTGGATATAAGCTAAGGAGGCTACTGTAAGCAGTAAGAGGCTGAACTTTGGAGCCGGGTTCAATGGTTTAAATGCCCTCTCCCTCCCTTCCCCACCCCAACCAACCACTAACTGTGCGACTTAGGCAATTTACTTCATTGCTCTGTGCCTCCATTTCCTGGTCTATAAAATGAGGATAATAATAGTACCTACCTCTTAGGGTCACAGAGGGTTAAATGTGTTAATACTTCTAAAGTCCTTAGAACAGCTCCTGTGTTAGCTATTGTCTATTATCATCTTCGTCATGTGTCATTCTGCTATTTGTCGTTAGCATCTTTACATATGAGTCTAGGTTTCCCATTGGGACGCCAGTGATTTAGTTAAAAGTTTGCTGACAGCAAACATCTTTCATGTCACAGACAGAAGGATGGTGCATCCATCCCCAGTGTACCCTGCTGAGTTCTAAGTCGGTGCAATTTCTTGATCAGAGCTAATAAACCAAATGTCGTTCTGTAAATGTAGTGGAGGAAACAAAACAAAACAGAAACTATGTGCACATACGTGTGTGTATAAAGCTGAAATTTTAGGTTTTATCTTGAGTTTGAATCCAGAGATGTCCCTTGGCTTCTCAATTTTTCCATCTATCAAGTGCAGGTTAATAAATCATAGGCTTTTGTAATGATTAAATAAGTCATTTATATAAAGAGCTTAGCACGGTGCCTGGTATATAATAACCATTCAATAATTGTACCAATTGTTTGGTGTTTCAACTAAACCAAGGCTCCAGAGCATCCGGACAAGGTAATAGAGGGTCACACGTGCTCATAGTTGCAAGTTCTATCCTGTTCCATGCCATCCTGTTTGCCAGCCTGCAGTTCTGTATCGAAACTCCTTTATTTTAACTTCTGATTATTCCTTGTATGGCTTGGAATAGGTTAGAAATTCAAGAGTGCGTATTAGTCGCATAAACATTTCGGGGTTTCCAATGCCGGTGGTCTTTCTTCTTCTTACAGTTTGAAGGCGGTGAGTCATTATCCAGCGGAAACTTGAGTCAGAGGTCACGGCCCAGTAGTGACTTAAACAACAGCAGCCTCCAGTCCCCTGCTCACCTGAAGGCCCAGCGAAGCATCTCAGCCAATCAGAAGCAGCGGCGTTTTAGTGATCATGGTGGGGGAAAAGTCAATTAAGTGACAAGCCGGACCGAGTCTGCCCAAACTTGTGTTTTTTTAAGCATTATCCATCACATCTTCATGTGCTTATGTCATGCCAGTTTCCACAGATTTCTATTGCTGAATGATAAATATAATCCCTTTTACAGGGAGTGACCTCATTTTTGTGATTAAACAGTTTAATCTTACTTCAGAGTGTCAAATATGCAAGTAAAGATTTTTTTAATACAGCTTTTGCTTGTAAGAAGAAACTATGTCCGTTGTTTTGTAGCTGATTATGCTGTTTTAATTATTATCATAGCTGGTCCATCCATTCCCCCTGCCGTATCGTATACGAAAAGGCCTCAGGCTAACAGCATGGAAAGTGAACAGAAAGAGGAATGGGACAAAGATGTCACAGCTCGTAAACATGGCAGCACAACAGTTGGATCAAAAAGCGAGATGACTGCCAGCCCTCTTGTAGGGACAGAAAGGAAAAAGTCTTCAACTATCCCGAGTGTGAGTAAATATTCTGGTTTATTGCAATTTGGGGTGGTTATTTGTTGTGAGAATTTTTCGTTTAGAAGATTTCTTTTTGAATCCTTTATCTTTTTAAAGAAAAGTTTCAAAATTTTCATGCATTTAATGAACATGCAAAAGGGGCCAAGCTTTTCATCAATGCAATTTAAGAACAAAAAATAAACCAGGAATTCTTTATATCACATTTAACCTCACCACAGAATTGTATTTTAAACTTTCCTGCCTCATTTTTCCTGTTGGTAATATTTACTTATTATATTGGTGCATTTAATTTTACATTTACAAATAAGCTGCCTGATGAAGGCAGACTGCTAATAATTACTTTATAAAATTAGCTCACATTATTCACTTAAAACAGCAAACCAAAAAAAAAAAAATGTATATAATGGGAGCTTGAAGAGAGATTGAGACGTTCTCCTGTAAGGTAGCAGGAAAGAATAAAGGGATAGAAAATATAAAAGAAAACTAAGATATACAAAAGATAGAAGTAGAATTGGTGACATTTAGATAAGAGGAGTTTAGAAAGGAAAGGGAACAAACTGAGGGGAAGAAATATTTGAAGAAATAATAAAGAATAAAGGAAGAAAGAAAACTCCATATTAAAAGGACTCAGAAAGGCAAACAGAGGCCTGAAGGAAAACCTACTTTTGGACTCATGAATGTGGAATATTAGAACCAAGAACAAAATGCAGAATGTTTAAAAGGTTCCAAAACGAGACAGCAGATGACCGCGAAAGGAACAAGATTCAGACTGACATCAGGTTTCCCAATAGTTATATGGATGCAGGAAGATAGATTAAAAAAAAAAACCACATAGTTTTAAAAAATATTGAAAGGAAAACGCACTGAACCCGAAGTTTATATCTAGCTGAATTGTCTTTTTTTTTTTTTTTTTAAGCTGAGCCATCCCGCCACCTGTTGGCAGCTCACGGCTGCTCAGCTTGGGCTGACTCGAACCGCTNGTGTTTTTAGGGAAATTGCCAAATCATCGAATTTGTCTGTGTTTAGAGCTAAACAAAGTAGCGTGATTCTTTCACTACTCAAAAGTTATCGCTGTGGGTTTCTCTAAGTAGTGTTATCTCTTCTTTGTCCTGAAGTGAAGTATGAAATTAAAACAACATAGAAATAGGGATAAAGTTGATTTTTAGTTAGCGAAGGAGGAAAAACTGGCAGAATTGCTTGATCCAATACAGAAACCTTGTATTTAGTAGGTACAAATATTTCAAAGGTAAAAGAAGATAATGAAAATTGTAGTCCAATAAATACTTCATGGCTGTATCCGAAGTTAGTATCTGATGTAAAACGAAAAAATTAATAGGAATCTCTCAACATCAGTACAAAAAATTTACAAATATTTAAAAATGTCGAACATATTGACAACAGGTATTTCATTTCTTAACACACTGTTGTGTTGCTCCCTTACGTATTCCATATGTGACATTTTTAATAATAGATTCTGTTATCAATATACAAAGCATATTACAGCAGAATAACATCCTGATACTACAGTTAGAACCATTTATTTCTGAAGTATTTTGCCCATCTCTTTCACGGGTGATATTTTAGCCTGTACTAACATAATGTCCAAGATTCAGCATGTATTGTTCACTACTACTTTTCTGTCTTCATTTATTTGCCTGAATAGTGAGGATAGAAAAATTCAGAGAATGAACCTGATTTAACTGTACTTTTTTAGTGTAGCAATGAGGCACAGACTCCCTGCTGGTTAGGAGGCAGCCTTATAGTGAACCATCTCTGTGTGCAGAGCTCTCAGGTTAGTTTGGGCTTTGTAATTGTATTTCTGCAAGTATTCTTCACTAAAAGTATATTTAGATGAAAGTTAAGGGATGGTGACTTCCATTGGGAAATTATTTTAAATGCTTTATATCAGTGAGTCAATTATCAGCTTTATCTTACTGAATTATTTGTTTCAATGTGATTAGTTCCTTCCTATGATTTTTGGTGGTTTTTTTTTCCTTTCGGGTGGCAAAGGATATGTTAATTGTGCTTTAAAAGAAAAACCTGTTTAGTAGAAAAGCCCATTTTCTTTTTTTTTTTTTTAAGTTGCAGAAAAGGAGTTTATTAGAA
>NW_017731395.1:2916052-2922638 GCF_001890085.2 Hipposideros armiger
TCACGGCTGCTCAGCTTGGGCTGACTCGAACCGCTGTTGCTCAGAGCTCAAACTCTTGAGCGAGCTCTTAACCAACTGAGCCACTCAGCCGGCCCTGAATTGTCTTTTAAAGGTGAAGGTATGCTAGGCAAATCCTCAGGCATAAAATATCTCAACTCTCTTGCTGCCCAGTGAGTGACCCCATCTGAAAACACTGCACCATTAGAGGAAGTATAAGAAAGCTGTATCTACAAATTTGCTGTATAATGTATGGGAGTTGAAAGTGATCAACTAGCTTATGAAAGTATACTCGTAGATGCGGTAACATCCAAAAACCAAAAAAAATGAAAACCCAGAACCAAAGTTCGGGACAATGCCCAGGAAGTGAGGCTAGGGGTGGAGATGAAAGGAAAATGAAAACATGCGTTTGTCCACAGAAGACGGGAAACACGGATAAGTTTACGAAAGCAACAGTAGTAAGCAAACATGAGTTCAGAAACTTCAGAGCAAACAAAGTAAAAACAAAAATAGGATTTATAACTTTTAAGCTAACGGAGGCAAAAGAAATCGATCCAGCCTGTGGAATGGAGGAAAAGAGACAAAAAAATTTTAAAGTGTTTAAAATGTGATGCGATTTATCACCTCCTACGCCAGCGGTTCTCAACCTTTCACAGGGGTCGCCTAAGACCATCGGAAAACACATGTTTTCGATGGTCTTAGGAACCGAGACACCGCTCCTCTATCCATCTCCAGGACCACATGCAGAAACGCCCACATACGAGTACCCGGCGACCCCTGTGAAAGGGTCATTCGACCCCCAAAGGGGTCGCGACCCACAGGTTGAGAACCGCTGTCCTAGGCTATGAAATACATATGCTGATGGCTATAAGCACTTACCTTTCAACTGATGTGTTTGGAAGTGATTTAACTAGAACAGGGCTTAGGACCTTGTTTTTAAAAGTCATTTTCCTTGGCAAGCCATCGTTTTCCCTTATCTAAATGTCACCTAGAGGACAGTTTCTAGAGCATCATCACATACCAGTACAAAACAGGAAGAAATAATTTAGGCCCTTATTTTCTGCCACGCCCCCAAATGAACCTGTCATTCAACTCAGCTTGGCCCGAGTCTTACCTAAAAACTGTTTTTAATAACCTTAGCGTGTTTTGCTGCCATACTTGTATAGTTTTTAATTTATGTTTTTTATGGAACTGGTGACAGAATTCTTTCCACCTAGGATCCCAAACTAATGAAAGATTTGGAACCTGCCTTACACATTTTGTGTATATGAGCCTTCTTGCCTTCTCCAAACTTAATTCAGGCATATATCTATTAACTTTCTAGCCCTCATGATTAAACAGATGTCAGTTACGTATCTTAAAGAATCGAGAAAGCTGGGTTAGCGAAACAGGGAAATTTTTGTCTGTTGGAGTAAGGATTGAGCGGAAGTACCTTAAGAAAATCATTCCTACATAGTTTAGTCCTTACTAGCAACCAGTCAAGATTGCGGCAGGCACAACGGGGGTTGTGCGCGCGGTAAGGAGAGCCTGACCCATGGTAAGAGGAATCCACCCCTTTTGGCTGCTGCTTTCTCTTTTCTCCAGAGCTTCTCTGACTTGGCTTGCCTCCCGGCTGGAACCTGAAACGAGGAATTATTCTCAAACCTGAAACGAGGACATATTCTCAAACCTGAAACGAGGACATATTCTCAGAGTGCAGTGCCCGCACTCTGTTGGTGGCCTCCTGCCTTTGACCCCGGAGCTTTATTCTCCTTAGCGTTACCCGTTACCGTTGGCTGTGGGGCTGGGATTCCCAAGCAGGGGAAGAAGGGCTTCCGGGTGGGCCCGCCATCTTCTCCGCCACCCGTTTTCTGTTGGTGATGATATTTCTGTGGCGGGTCTCTCCCTCCTAGTCCCATAAAGTTGCCCATACCTCTCGCCTGCCCGTCTTTCCACCCGCCACTTACAAAGGAGAGCATACAAACCAACCCAGCTTTCCAGCTTCTTCCAAACAACTGCTGCTGCTGGGGACGGGGAGCTGCCGGGGGATGGGGAGCTAAAACGTAGTGAGCTTTTTGTGCTCTGCCTGTTACTCCTACAATCTGAGAAAAGAGCCGGAGAGAGCTGGATAGTAATAAGATTCTAGTAAAGTAGAATGCTACCAGGGTTTTTTTCAGTCACTTGCAGCTTAAATTCATTTCTTTGACTCTCACAACTACAGTTGGAGTTTTAAAATGGCTTTTTTTTCTTCCTAAAGAACAATGTGTATGCTGGAGGTAGCATGGCAAGAAGGAACACATACGTCTGTGAACGGACCACGGATCGGTACACGGTGCTGCAGAACGGCAAGGACAGCAGGTAAGTGTCGGAGTGCCAGTGAGTGCCACCTCTGTCCTTGTCCTACCGAGTGCTCTTGCTAAAACAGAGTGCTCTTGCTAAAACGCCTGTTTTAGCGATGGGTCGAGAGGAAAGGAAAGACAAAGCAGTGAGATGCACCCAACTGTTCTTACTAAGGCATCTCCTTCTGTACCAGAGGGGGTGGGTGGGAAAATATTTCAGAAAAACAGGAGGTAAATACCTTGAGAAGCTCCAAATAAAATATTTTTTACAATAATTTCCTATTTGCCTATAACAAAGCAGATCATACCGTCCTAGTCTGATCTTCATCATTTGAGTCTTATTCTCTTATCTACCTGCCGCTTCCTTCTTACCTGCTTCCCTTCCCCCCACCACCAAGTCATCACTCATCCAAATAGGAAGGGCTTCTAAAGAAATGCGACCAGCTCAGGTGATCATTGAGAATGATAAAGTTCTCAAAGTGTTTTATCTTAGACAATGATAAACTGTATTGTTTTTATTATTTTAAAATTTGAGCTTTGTCTCATCATGAGTTGTAACACAAGACTATTCATCAATCTAGTACAAAAGGCCAGGGGGCCTATTCTAATAAAATTCTATTCTCAGGTCTATCCCTAATCCTGTCAGTAGACTGGACAGGCCATTCTTACATTTGTTTCCTCTCCACTAATAGACATGTCAAGTAAGTGTTATTATGAGGCCTAGAAAGGTATCTTCCTTGCACATAACATCCTTTAGGCAAGAAAGATAATTGGGAATTGATTTCCAACTTGCTCTTTTTCCTATACTAAGCCCTAATCTGCAGCTCCTGTAATCTGCAACAGTTAGCCTATCGATTAATGGTATGAGCTAAAAGTGTTTTAATAATGTTTCCGGCAATAGTATTTTTGCTATAATTATGAATTCTTATTGTGTAATGAACAATGAACCACAGCAACACATCACAACGTGAATTTTGGAAAGTTAAATATGTCTCTAGTCATAATCATTTACCCATAAAAATCCTCTCAGATTCATATAGAGAGGACAAGTGTGTGTGACATCCTCTCCATGGGAGGTGGCGGCAAGTTCACCCTCTGCATTTTTAACAAGAACATTGTTTTGTTAATCATTAATAATGCCACTGATGTTAATTTCTTAAGTGCTTCAGTCATGAAAGATGTTAAGTCAATTTAGATTTTTAAAAGGCCTAGTTCTTAAATTCTAGTGAACGGCATCTTTTCTTATTTCTTCCATTTCCATGGTCTTCTCAACTGTTTTATGCCGGAAGCCTTACGGAGATGTCCGCGAGTAGCTTATCGTCTGCCAGCTCTGCTATGGCCTCTGCTGTCCCCTCAGCGCGACCCCGCCACCAGAAATCCATGTCCGCTTCTGGTCACCCTATAAAAGTTACACTGCCGACCATTAAAGACAGCTCGGAAGCTTACCGACCCGGGTAACGAGATGGCTGCCTTTCGTTGGGTTTGTCGTTAGGAGTTTTTAAAAATACCGCGCCGTGTGAAAAACATGCTGGGCCACCTGCCACTGGGAGCTTTGTGCAAAGGTGCAGGGTGTGTGGCAGAGGAGAAGCTGAATGGTAACATGAACTTACCGTACCTCCTAGCTGTTTTATAAAATGTTGTTTCTGATTTAATGCATTTTCTAGAGGAATTTTCTTGAAGGATTTTATTTTAAACTCATTCGTAAAAGTGAAGTGTTGCTGCCTAAGTTATCATTTGGTTTAATTGAGATGGTTTAAAAACCAAAAAATGACATTGGGAGTTGAGTCCTCTGTGCAGTCGTCCTGGCTCCTGGCGGTTACTTATTCTTAATAAACTGGCCTTTTTGTTTCCCTGTTGATGAAACAGATGCTCCTAAAGAGCCCTTTCAAATATAAAATTATATGATTAGTTTTTTCTAGTATTTGTCGATGTTAGGATTTCTCCACTTCCGGAGCATCTTAGTTAGGTTGTTACTCACGTTGGTGGAGTCACTGAGGCCGAAATTATAAATAGGGAGTGATCCCGTTGAAATGCTTTTGGACAAACAATACCATTCATGTTCCGCGTTGCTGAATGGTGTGGCGTGATGCTAGTTTTGAGCACAAGTGAAAGCTTTCTCCGTCGCTATGCTGGGTAATATATCTTCATTTGCCCCAACAGCACAACCCAGAGAGTGCCTGCTGCTTCTCCATCTGCTCACAGCATTAGCGCCACCACGCCAGACCGGACCCGTTTCCCCCGGGGGAGTTCCAGCCGAAGCACTTTCCACGGTGAACAGCTCCGGGAGCGACGCAGCGCGGCTTACAATGGGCCGCCCGCGTCGCCGTCCCATGAAACGGGTGCATTTGCACACGCCAGGAGGGGAACGTCAACTGGTATCATAAGCAAAATTACATCCCGATTCGTGCGCAGGTCAGTACCGATGTGCGGAGGCGTTTGGTGTCCTCCGGAAATTATAAAGGAAACCGGGTTTTTTTCTTTTATCCTGATAGTGATTTTTCCAAAATGGTTTCACGACTTTTTATTAGAGCTGCATTTTTTACAGAAGTTTGAAGGAAAAAATCGAGGAAGACAAAGTCTCTTTCCTTAAGAGAAAGAAGAAAAGAAAATGGACAGCATGAGAATTTAAAAATTCTATAAAATGGAGTGGAAAGAGCAAAACTTGACATCAAAACTGTGTTTTAACAAAAAGATGCACCTCTACTTAAAAGCCTTGATTTAGAAAAAGGAATAGTTTGCATTTATTCTTCAAATAATATTTCTTAAGAATACTTTTAAATTGCTCACTAATAATATATAGTTTTCCTTTTTTCTTTCTTGTAAAAGGCCTATAGACTGCAGTCACACAGATTACTTATATAATTTAACATCATTAAATCTTAACAGCAAAACATAGTAAACACAAAGTGAATACTAGTAAACTAATAAAATAGTAAAATTGCACCCTTTTCTAAAACATAAGCATAAATCAACATACGCTGATTGTACAAGTTGCTGAACACAGCGCAGGTTGATATGAACTTGATCTGTTACCAGGTCCTACTAAAAGCCTCGTGAAGTCCTGCGTGTACATAGCGCTGTGCTAGGTGCTGAGCAGGCTACAAAGATGAATGAGACAGCATCCCTGTCCATACAGTCCTGAGAGAAGCAGGCCTATAAACCACCAGCCATGGTGTAAAACCAAACGTGTGCTGAAGAACACGCGTGGGCAGCGTGCTGGGGGCTCGGGGGGATGCACGCTGTTCCCGTCTGGGGAGAAAGTTAGGGCTGCAGACCGGGTTGTTACTTGAGCAGATAAGAAAATACGGGTGAGAAATCATACTCGCTTTCCAAATATTAATTAAATACTTTTCGGTGTTATTAGTGTTCCTAGCATTTCAAGGAAGGGGTATGGAAAAAAAGAGGCAGCTCATGGACCAGTTTGTCCAGGATCACACAGCTGGATTTAAAACTTTAAAGACTCAATGCAACATGGCTTCCTAAGCAGATCAATCAATGATTTCGTCCCATTTGGGCAATTACCAGGTAGCATGACACCTTGCTGGAGAAGGACCTAGAAGCTCCCAGCAGCGTCAGCATAACAGTGAGACAGTGGTGCTGGCCGACCCTCTGCTGGGCACTAGCAAGATTACCAGCAGCTCCAACTGTTGGAATTTGGATAACCATTTAAAGCCATTTTTAAAAGCCGGTTCTTGCTCATGGTTAAGCGAGGATTAATTTTAAAGTGGAGATAAAATAGGTTTTGAGTTCGATGCGTGGTTACTAATTGTGCATTACACATTGTGCAAAATATTTCTCTTTGCAATAAAAATGAAGATTCTAGAGGGAAATTAGGAACAATACACGAGAAAGAAGTCAGGACAGAATGTTAGAGCGCGAAAGTGCCATAGAGATAAGTCCGCTGGCAGGTTAGGATAAGGGATTGCCATAGAGTCGTTTAACAAACATGTGAAAACCTACTGCATGCTCAGCACTCTGCTAGGTGCTGTTGATCAGCAGTGAGTGATCAGGAAGGGATGGGGCCGCTCACTCCTGTGAGCAGCTCACTCCCTTACAACATCCCACACAGTGGGAACACTTTCTTCACTTGGCTTCTGGTCTTCCTCCTGCCACTGCAACAAGCGGTCCCTCCCCAGGCGCATTTGCTGGTTCGTTCTTTCTTTCTTTCCTTCCTTCCTTCCTTCCTTCCTTCCTTCCTTCCTTCCTTCCTTTCTTTCTTTCTTGCTTTCTTGCTTCTTTCTTTTTTCTTTTAGATTTTTTTTTAATTGGGG
>NW_017731395.1:2922912-2955393 GCF_001890085.2 Hipposideros armiger
CCACTGCCACAGGGGCTGCAGCCTATGCCGTTGCCGGCAGCCCAGCCATTCACCATCTTAGCTGCAGAAGGCAGCGTCACTGGCCCTCATGTGGGATCTGAACCGGGGCCCTCTGGCGTCCCAAGCCAGCTCTTAACCAACGCGCCACTCGGCCAGCCCTGCTGGTTCTTTTTAGATCCCTTTGCCTTTCCCCCAACCTCTAACTGTCAGGCTGGCCCAGGGCTCAGTCTGGATGCACTGTCTCCTCTGCTCATCCTCACTCTCTGGGTGATCCCATTCAGGCCCATGACATAGAATTCCACCTTCCGTTAGCAACTCCCTAATGTATACCTTTAGCCCAGATCGCGCCTCTGCACCACCGACCTGTGTACCCAGGGGCTACGTAGCCTCTCTGCTTGGATCTGTAATAGACTCTCAGACAGAGAAGATCAAAATGCTCTCCCCTCCCCTCGTCCCCAGATCTGGCCCTCCTCCTCTGCCGTTGTGAGTAATGGCAACACCACCCTTCTCGCTGCTCAGACCATGAGCCTTGACGTCTCCCTGACGCCTGCTTTCTCATCCCACACATCAGCTCCATCAGCACGCTGAGCTGTCTCTGCCTTCACAGCACTTCCAGAATTGAACTGCTCCCGTCGGTCCTGGCCCTGCCTTCCTAATCTAAGCCACTGCTCATCGCCCGCTTCCTCCCTCCTACCGCGTCTGCTAGCCTCTGTCCTTCCCCTCCTGCTCTGCTTCCAACAATGTGAGTCCTCAGTTTAAAGCCCTCGGCTTGCTCAGAAGACCACCCAGAGTCCTGGCAGTAGCCTCCGAGCCCTGCGTCACCTGGCCGGGCACCCGTTTCCGCCCTGACCTCATCTGCCCCCGCTCTCCCCTTGCCAGTTCCACACCAGCCCCAAGGGCACCTGACTGCGTCCTCACCACCTGGTCAGCACTGTGCTCTCGCCATTCCTTCTGCCCGCAGTCCTCTCCCCCCACGCCTGCACGGCTCCTTCCACACCCGCCCAGATCTCTGCTCCGGGGCCTTCCTCTGCGAGGCCTTCCCCAGGCCCGTTTAGAATCGCAACCTCTTCCTCCCGACGCCCCCTTCCCGGCTGTGTTATTCTCCACGGCACCAGTGCTCCCTGACAGATGTATACGTTCACTTGCTTGTCCATTGCCTGTCTCTCCCCGCTAGGAGATGGTCTCCATGAGAACAGGCACTTGTTTGTTTGTTTGCTTTGTTTTATCCTGAATCTTCTGAATACTGAGTGCCGACGATGACACGTAAGGAAGCATTCAGTAGACATTATCGAATGAGTGTATGAATAGCGTGGAAGACAGTGTCAAAAGCAAACAAAGAAGTAAGGTTATAATAAATGCTGGTAAGTGCTGGGAAGAAAGCAGGTCCTGAAACAGAGAATGAGTTGGGGGATCGGGGTGTTCAGAGCTAGCCTCTGCGGGGAGCTGGTAAGTTTCCAAAGGTTTACAATGCTCTTATTAAACGTTAACGATGTCATTTAGTAGAGGGCTTTTTGGGAAGGGGGGTAGGAGGGAGGGGAGAGGTGATTTGCGAGCCTTTGTCAGCAATTTGGTAAGGTTTTTTCAATGTCTTGATTTTTAACACATTTTAATTAATTCTGGATTTAGTTGGAGAAGAGAAAAAAATCTCAGTTTTCCTCCAAGGTCACTTGTCACCATGTGAACAGCTTTGTTTACAGACGTGTGTGTGTTCACTGCAGGGCATGAAGTCTGCCCTTACGTAGCATTTTGTAGCTTGAGATTGGGCTGTATAAGCTACCACAAGTGATTTAATGCAGGAAGGCAAGCACAGCATTGGTTTCAGTCCCAGCAATGAACCCGCTAAGTTCCTTAGCAAGTGACAGACTGGAAATACCCTTGTCCTTTCTGCCTTCACAGCATATTGAACTTTGGGGATGATTGGAGGCGTGGAAACAAATGACAGCCTTATTATTTAACATTCTCCACTCGTTTCTCGGGTTATCTGTCCTTCCCACTTGTCTCTTCTTAAGTCCATCCGGGGCTCAAGCCTGGCCTTTCCTCCCTGTCCCCTTTGCCTTCCTCACTTCATGTACCTAAAGCCTGTAGAAGTGGAACCCGTAGGCTGACACCCCGTGTGCCCAGCACCGGATCTGAGGGTGCTCAGGCGCAGGGCTAACTTTCCAACTTGGGAGCCAAGACACCTTACAAACTTGGAGACCAGCCGAGTCAATGTGGCACTACATGCTTCAGCAGATGATTTTATAGGGGACAAAAGTAAAGGAATTTGGGTTGTTAAGCTTTAAGAAGGGAAGGATAAAGAATAATCTTTCATGTACTGAAAAACCATTATTACCGAGAGGAAGCCAGTTAGTAGTTCTTGGCCAATAAGAAGACTATATGCGAAAGTGAGCACGTTAGAGGGCTGTTTACCAGTAGGAAAGCGATTTACACTGGAACTGCCTATCAAGAGAGGCAATAGATGTACTCTTTCAAAAGTCTTTATTAAGTATTATAGCCTTTAGACCCATTTGCTCTGGATAAGTTCCACGTAACTAGTCTTTATGCTGGGGATTATATCAAACCTGATGATTTTTTTAACCCTAGCTCGCTCTTATATAGGGGATAACCTAATTAGTAATTGATTATGTGCTATATATAAGATATTTGGCTTTCTTAAACATTTGAGTGTTGGAGAGCCATGCTACCCTGCTGTGCTGTCTACAACCCAGTTGTGCTGTCTACACCCCCAGCTGCCTCCCACGTGGGTGCTTGCAGCTGGCTCACTGGACTATTTAAAACCATTACCAAGTACGGGAATTCTTCCAGTCCCTATTCCTAGTGGCACCCAGGAAGGCAGCAGGAACAGGGCATGGAAAACCGTGTGACAAGTCAGTTGCTATTTCCACAGCTGTAGCAGGGGAGGTACCATCAAAGGGGCATTTCCTTCCTAACGCTGAAAGTTCAGCGGTGTGGAGCAGGTGTCTTGTCTGCTCACAGCAATTTACGAGGCAAAACGAACAGGACAGAAACGTCCAGTGAGACGCTTGCGCCTTCCTGCTAAAGGAGCTGCGTCTTCGCCGCAGGAACCAACTGCCCGGCGGCCTGTGTTGCCAAGGTGACAGACCGCCCTTCAGCGACGTGCACCTGGACTTGTGCGTTTCGCTCTGCGCCTCCTCAAAACATGTATTACTTACTTCAGTGTGCTAGAATAAAAATAGATTTGTGTACATGACGTTGAATTTTCATTATGCTTCCCAGTGAAAATGCTGGTAATTAAACATAGAAATTTAAGAAACCCCAGTTGAATGTGAGAATGCATCTTATCCTTTTTAACAGAGAGGAAAATGATTGTTACACATTATGTTTGTCAAGAAAGGCCTGTAGTTAAAGACCCTGAGAAGCATAAGACATTCATATTTTTAGCCACCAGGTTAAAATGCCTTAAAGTTTTAGAGCTTAGTGGGTGGATGTGTTTTATTAACTTGAGGGGGTGACAAAAGTGGCACCGATTTTATTTCTGTTGCAGTCATTTTACGTAAATAATATGTTGCTGGTGTGGCGAAAACATTAAGAAAACATTAACATAAGGGTTCAAGTTGGTAATGTTTCCCAACTATTTAATAGTATTTGGCTATCACAAGCCATCTCTTCATATATTTAAACTGCTTTATAACTTGATACTCCTATGTAGATATTTAAAATTACTTTTGAAAGTGACAAAGTAGTTAAAATCTTGGCAGACTTAAGAAATATTAATTACATTCAACGGAAGGTAGTTTTCTGGTTTTATTTCACAGGTGGATATCCAGGTAAGATCAATGTTTCTGTTTAAGATTGAATTCATGTTTTTAGATTCACCTGCTTGGATAGGCTGTTGGCTTGCTGTTAACGTTTTATCATGTTGGTAACTCATTAGCATAACTTCTGAAATAAGTGAATTGCTTATTTAAAAATTGATATTGATTTTTAGAAATACATATGTGTTGAGCTTTATTTCTAATTGCAAAGTGAATTTATATATGTTCTAAATTGAGCGACTACTAGAATTCTGTTTAATAACAAATATAAAGTTGAATCTTGCTGTTGATAATTATTAAATAGTTTTAACTATAGGTTGAACTGAACTCAACCAAAATGATAACTTTAAAAATGTGCCTGAAAATTGGAAAGATCAGATAAAAACAAAATAATCCTAAACTGTCACCTGGCCTCTCCTCTATGACAATACCCAGTAGGCGCTCAATAAATAAATGACAGTGAAGTGTGGTGATGTTGAAAAACGTGAGAAACAGTGTGAGACTGCCTAGTAGTAGAAAACTGCTAGAAGTTTGCTTGAGTTAATTTTAAAATCATTTCGGATGTACGTTTTCTTGATATATTTTTCACTCTCATCATTAAATCTCAACCTTCACTTTGTTTTGAGGGATGCAAGTGAAGGCGAAGCCAGTGGCAGAACCGACACCTCAAGGTGAGGAGCCACTATTAATACTTCGCTGCCAGGACCCTGTGATGCAAACGTGCTTCTGAAATCCTGACAGCTCTTAATAGACATGAGTAGAACTAATCAGTAGATAGTATGTGTGTGTTCAGTTTTTATATTGGGATGGGTTTTCCTAATGTTGCCTAGCATTTCATTACATTCACTTCACTGTGAGGTTATGTTTTCTAAATATTATTTTGAATTGTATGCTTTGTCGCGATATCGCCTTTCTGTCCTGTCAAATATGTCTTAGCAGAAGAATCAGTAGATTAAATGGACTGATCCTTTTCTCACTAAAATTATGTGACTAAAATTAGTCTGAGTCAGATAACACAGAACACTGGGGTAGCCAAATGTGTAGGGGAATTTGATGAGAGGAATAATATACTGTAGGTGGTATGCAGTGGTGGACCCCATCTGGGAACGTTCACCCTGCGGTGCTTCATGGGTTTGACATTTAGTACCGGTTGTGAGTTTGTTCTGGCGATGGGTCTCACCCTTGAGCACAGTCAGAATGAGGGGGGCGGGGGGAGAGAAAAGGTGGCTGGGCCTGTGATTGGGGGCGCGGGACGACTAGCAACCACGTTAATGACATGCTGCTCATACTGCAGTTAATCTGCATGCGTTTCATCCTTTTAATGTGACTCTGTGTCTCTTTTGTTTGGTGCTTGTTGGGCTTTTTATTGTTGTTGTTTTTGAACAAACTTATTTGAATACCTACTACCCATAAGGTACTTGCTGGCTGTTTAACCCTCACAACCACCAGGTGGAAAGCATCCATTTTAGAGAAGAAGAAACAGTAAGGGAATTGGTGGGGCCAAGCCCATTCTAATGAGGCTCTGTCGTTTCAGAAAGGTGGTGGGACACGATGGTGAAAAGCACGGGCTCTGGAGCCAGACCCCAGGGGTTTGAGTTGTTCTACCACTTACTCTTCGGGCCCCCCAGTTCCTCACTCTGACTGCCTCCTAGGGTTGTTGTGAGAGTCAGTGAGGAAATGACACATGCTAGGCACTTACAACAGTTTCTGGCACCTACTAAGTGCTCAACAGATGTTAGCCGTTATTATTAGTCTCAGCATTTCCAGGGCCTTCTACGGTTAACAATGCCATTGCTGATGCCTTTGAGATGCTTGTAGGAAAACGTCTTATATGTTTCTGTTGTCTTGGTGGAACACAAGGAAAAATAGAGTTGGAATAAGACACCTAAATTCTAGTCTTCACTTTTCAACTCATTAGCTGTATGACCTTTAAAAGAGTAATTGAAGTTTCCTAGCCATCCACTCTGTTTTTAAAATGAGTGCTCGAGCACGTGGTCTCTTGGGTCCCTCCCAGCCCTGGCGTGCTGGTCCCATAGCCTGAGTTGTGTGGTCCTGATACATGACGCTGGTCAGCTCTACACACCCAAAGAGCCCTGTGGCTTCGAGTCAGGAGGAAAAAGAGGAAGGGAGAGAAGACATGGAAAGAAATGCTCCCCATACTTATTTAATAGTCTTTGGAAATTTATTTTCTTATTTCTTTCCTTATTTTCTCAAGTTTGCATCGTTTACAGAGCTTTGGGGGCTCAGATACCTGGGAATGAGGGGGAAACGTAAATATACATGTACACATAAAAATTCGTATGTGTAAATGTATACATGGGTATACATTATATGATAATATTGTTATAAAATATGTAGTAGATTATAAACTTTCAAAGTATGTGAGATAGGTGAACAAGTTAACCGGTATCTGGATAATTGTTCAATAAATGTAATTACAGGGTCTTCTGAATCACAAATAATCTATTAATTTTACCTTCCTGTGATTGTGTGAAATAAGTTTTCCAGTTCTATGTTATTTATGGGAGACCTGCAGTAAGGAAAATTCTGTAAGGTTGATGCACTTAACAAATACTGTTAGTCCTCTACTGTGTGCCCAGTACAGTTCTCGATGGCTGAGAATGTCAGTAAACGTGACAGACCAAGCTCCTTGGCCTCCTGGAATTGACAGTCTCATGGTAGATTGTGACAACGAATACTAAACATAATAAATGAATTAAATAGTACATTAGAATGGGATAAATGCTACAGAGGCAAAAACGGAGCAGGGTAAGGGAGGCTGGCCATGCCAGGGCAGGAGTGGGGGATGGAATAGTGTGGTCAGCATAGCTCGGATGGAGAAAGGGAGCAAAGATTTGAAAGAAGTAAGGGAGTTAGTCATGCCACCACTGGCAGAGGGAACAGCCTGTGCAAAAGCCGTAAGGCCAGACCAGACCCTGTGTGTTCAAGGAATAGTATGGAGGCCAGTGTGTCTTGAGAGGAGTGAGCAAAGAGAATAAGAGTAGACAATGGGGCTTTGCAGGGAGGAGTTGGCATGGAGGCTATTTAAGGATGTCTTCAGCACGATGCTGACACCATTACCGGACCCGATGTCTATACTCTGGTGTGTGGTGCCACCTGACATCTTCCCCTCGTTGCAGTACAACACCCTTGCTCAGCATTGTCGGGTGCCAATAACCCTTTGTAGCCATGACTACTATTCTTGTCCCCAGTCTCTGCTACCCCCCAAAAAAGGTAGCGTTTTCTTCGTATTTTGAAAATGTGTATTTACAAACAGAATGCCAGCGGTCTCTTTTTTTGTCCACATGCACAGAAAGTGGAGAATCTGCTTTTGCAAACTTAAAACAGAAAAATATGGAAGGCACTGAAAAAGCACTAAATTCTTCACTTCCGGCTGCAGTCTTATTTCCCACAGACAAATACATTTAAGAAAATATGCTATTTTAATTTGAAGATATTAATAGTTAAGTCAAAACAGGTGGCATCCCAGGGTCTGTTTTTGTGACAGCAAATGACGTAAATCTACCTGAAGGGAGTCTGCAAATTAGGTAGTTGTACTAAGCACTGAATTGTGACCACGTAGATTTTATGTGTGTCTTGATTTCCGTGCTAAATGGAATTTTTGTTTCCATTCTTGCCCTTTGCCCTCTTCTTCCAGAAGTACATCCGGGGAACCGAAAGAAAGAGACAAGGAGGAGGGCAAAGACCCCAAACCCCGCTCTCTGCGGTTCACCTGGAGTATGAAGACCACCAGCTCCATGGACCCCAATGACATGATGAGAGAAATCCGGAAAGTGTTAGATGCGAACAACTGTGATTATGAGCAGAAAGAGAGGTTTCTGCTTTTCTGTGTCCATGGAGATGCCAGACAGGATAGCCTCGTGCAGTGGGAGATGGAAGTCTGCAAGTTGCCGCGGCTGTCGCTCAACGGGGTCCGCTTCAAGCGAATATCTGGGACGTCTATTGCCTTTAAGAACATTGCATCTAAGATAGCAAATGAGCTCAAACTGTAAAGAGACTCAAATTTACAGGATCAGGGAAGATACAACCGTATTATGGGGTACAGTTTTTGAATGTACTGGTGATGCCTAATGTGATTGGCCTGTGAATCTCCCCATGTAGAATTTGCCCTTAATGCAATAAGGTTATACATAGTTATGAACTGTAAAATTAAAGTCCGTACGAACTATAATAAATATCTGTAGCTAAAAAAAAGTAGGTTCACATGTACAGGTAAGTAAATTGTGTATTTCTGTTCATTTTCTGTTCATAGAGTTGTATAATAAAACAGATGACTGCTCAAAAACTTGTATAGTTGTCTAGATTTCTGCACATAAATGTATGTTTGATTCTTTGAGTTGAAAATATTCTTCCCTGTTATTACATTCTGGTGGGTTTTTTAAATTCGTACCTCCATCATGCAATTTCGAAAACTGTCCAGAATTAAAAGTGCACAGAAATAGTCTTGACGATTGTAGCATGGACTTTTAAAAGTTATTTTAAAATCCTATTTAAAGTTAAACCAGAAGCTGATAAATAGATCAGCTTTATTATACACAGAATTAGACCTGCTTATCTTGGCTCTTACCCTTGTTACCAGACAAGGTTTAATTGAGAAGATGCAAAATGTTTACAGTGTTGGCACTTAGAGTTTTTAAAATAAAGTAGGTGAAAATAAATAATAGCTTTGCCTTGAGCTTACTAAGAAGTCCTGGGGGGAGAGTAAAACCTACACCAAATTTTTTTGGACTTTTGAGTGTTTTCTGGCCCACTGCTCATTGTAGCAGCACAATGAACAAGAATCAATACTTCATCTGGCTGTTATAATGTAAACTGTCACTTAGGGTTGCTGCCTTCCGAATACCGCAATCTCATTGCGGGAATATAATATCGGGACTGTTTCATAGCACAAAGTCATCTTTGTTGATCAATGCATCAGTTAAGAAATAATGCCACCTCAGGAATTAACTGGCATTGGGGACGTCTGCCTCGCTCTCCTCCCCTCCTCTTCTCCCACCCCCGGCCCCGTAATCTCTGTAAGTACTTAAGAGACTTTTGAGCAAAACATTCTGTTTATAACAGTATATTATTGGTTTACGCTTACATTGTTCAGTTTGTTCCCATGTAACCTGTTTGTTTTTACTGTTTTGCCAGATTTCTTGTATTTATTCCCCATTGTTATGCCTATCATGTGTGTGGCTGTGTAAAATTGGGCATTTGCCAACTTTTCTTTCATAATCAGTGACGTATGCGATGTAAAACCACTAGTAAAGGTACACTTTAATACTTGTTATTTTATACTGAATTAGCCTTGGAGGTTGACTGTGCAATGTTATTTAATGTTGTAATTACTGTAATATCTACATAGGGGCCCCATCTGCACCCTCCTGAGAAATAGAAAGTGTATTCAGATTTTATCAGTTTAAAGAAAAATAGAAGCTGTGATAAATACTGTAATTCCTACCTGCGTTAGAACACTCGAAGTGTAGGTGATGCCATTCCATAATGGCTCCCAGGCTAGGAGGACTTTTCCATTCTGTACTGTACTGTGATGTAGCTTTCTTCTGTACCAATTCTGTTCTAAAATCAAGTGTATGTTTGCCTTAGCGAAGGGTGGTGTTTGGGGGGAAAAAAGCAACAGCTGTGTAGCCCCTTTTTAACCTAGTGTTCATTCAAAAAAACATTGATGCAAATCTTTTCACTCTCACTGGTGCACACTGAAATTTTACTTGAACAGTTCTCATAATAAAGCACTTGTCTTTTGCTCTTTATCAGCATACGCATGACCTGTTTTCTAGAACAAAAGTCTTCTGTATTGGGAGTTTATTTCATGTGTTCTAAGTCTAGTTGGCAGGGGTGAAGCTATGTAGGTTTTCAAGATGTCATTATGACAAGAAAAACTTAATCTTTTTATAGAAATTCCTACTATTGAAATACTTTTTTAAGAAAACAGACGTTGTGCCTTTTCCAAGGTAGAAACTGATCTTTTTTTTACATTTTTCTCACTCTAATCAACTCTGCTGTGTTTGTAGCAAGGAATTTTACTTCAGTATTTTTATGAACTGCAGATGAAATCTTGATATTCACTTTAGATTTCCTGTTTTATATATTCATAAAAACATAATTTTTGAAGATTTAAAGGAATTTTTAAATATTTGCATAAATAAATACCGGTTTTTGTTCATTGGCTATTTGATATCAGGATTTCCTTGGTTTCTGTTTAAATATTATTTGCTATGACATGCCTAATATTAAATTAATTGTCACGTACAGACTGGGGCACAGTATTGAGAAATTGAAGTTTGATAAATAATATGAAATATATTCCAGAACCTTGGCCCTATAATATTCTCTAAGGTAGAATTTGATTTAAAGTCCAAAAGGCTTTATTATGAAGTGATTTTCACCAACAGTACCATTTCACAATGCGGGCAACAAAAAAAATGTGATGAGTGAGATGCCAATTGACTGTAAATAAGTGATTCTATCAGCATGTGTAAATTAATCAAGATGCTCTTTTTAAAATCAAGATGATCTTCACTTTTAAAGTATCTGTTGAGGTGCCTCCTGCAGCTTAAGACATATAAAGGAATTGTCAAAGATGGGTCGTACTTTTCCAAGATTTGGGTTCCTTTGGGAAGACAAAAGGTAAACACACGAAACAAAAAACACATCTAAATAGGAAACGATGAACATGTTCAAATAAGCAGACAGCAGGTGGGTGTTACAGGTGTTCAGAAAAGGGTTCTGTATGAGCATAAGAAAGAAAGACCTTTTGAGGGTTTCAAAGGGTGGATAAAATTTAAGAGGCAGAATGGAGGAGACCCTTTAGATGGAAGGAATACATGAGCAAAGGCTTGAAGTAGCCATGGTTGTAAGACATGGCTTTGGAAATGAACCACTTGTTTCCGGGAATGCCAGGGTTCACACAGGGTGAGGAGCCGATTATGTAGAGCACTGATTGGCAGCCTCAGCTCAGGTTTGATCTGTGGTTAGAGGGGGGCAATTAGAGGCAAAAATAAGTGGAAAGGTATTGCATGCTCGCGGATTGCCAGAATTCATATTGTGAAATTGTCCATACTCCCCAAAGTGGTCTACAGATTCAATGCAATCTCTATTAAAATTCCAATGGCAGTTTTCACATTTGTAGAAAAAAACAACCCTACACTTAGCATGGAACCACAAAAGACCTGAATAGCTGAAGCAACATTCAGAAAGAAGAACAAAGCTGGAGGCAACATGCTTTCTGATTTCAAGCTATATTTCAAAGCTATAGTAATCAAAACAGTATGGTACTGGGGAAAAAACAGGATATGTAGATCAATGAAACAGAATAGGGAGCCCAGTAATAATCCCATGCATATATGGTCAGTTCATTTTTGACAAGAACACACAATGGAGAATGGATAGTCTCTTCAGTAAATGGTAGTGTGAAAACTGGACATGCGAAAGCATGAGACTAGACCCGTACCTTACACCATACAGAAAATCAACTCAAAATGGGTTAAGAACTTGACCGTAAGACCTGAAACTAAAACTCCTGAAGAAAACATTAGAGGTAAGCTCCTTAACATTAGTCTTAGCAATGATATTTTTGATTTGACACCAAAAGCAAAGAAAACAAAAGTCAAAATAAATGCATCAAATTGCAAACTCTGCACAGAAAAGGAAACCATCAACAATATGAAATGGCAACCTATAGATGGAAGCAAATATTAGCAAACCATGTATAAGAGGTTAATATCCAAAATATACAAGGAACTCATGCAAACCAATAGCAAATAAAATAACGCAATTTTAAAAATGAGTTAAGGACTTGAATAAACAGTTTTCCAAAGAAGATACACAAATGGACAACAGGTACATAAACAGACGCTCAATATCACTAATCATCAGGAAAATGCACATCAAAACCCCAGTGAGATACCACCTCACATCTGTAATCACTAAGAGGATGAGAGAACAAATGCTAGTGAGGATTTGGAGAAAGGAAAGCCTTGTACCCTATTGGTGGGAATGTAAATTGGTGCAGCCACTACGGAAAACAGTGGGGAGGTTCCTCAGGAAATTAAAAATCAAACTACCTTATGACCCTGCAATTCCATTTCTGGTTATATGTCCAAAGGAAACAAAATCACTCTTGAACAGAGACCTGCTGCCTTCCTATGTTCATTGCAGCATTATTCACAAGCGCCAAGATATGGAAACAAGTGTACAACAACGAATCAATGAAGAAAATGTGGTATTTATATATACAATGGAATATTATTCAGCCTCAAAAGACATCCTGCCATTTGTGACAATATACATGAATCTGGAGGTCATGATGCTAAGGGAATAAGCCTGACAGAGAAAGACAATGCTGCATAATATCACTTACATGTGAAATCTCAAAAACAAACAAACAAAAAAAACAACCGCATAGAAACAGTAGAATGGTGGTGGCTAGGGGCTGGGAGGTGGGGAAAATGGGGAGCGGTTGGTAAAAGAGTAAAACTTTGATTTATAAGATGCATAAGATCTGAGGATCTAATGTATGTAGCGTGGTGACTATAATTGACAATACTGTATTATGGAATTGAAATTTGCTAAGAGTAGATCTTAAGTATTCTCATCAAAAAAAATGTATGTGAGGTAATGGATAATCAACTTGATGGTGGGATCCTTATCAAATCACATACACTTAAAATGTTAACAGTTTTGTCAATTATACCTCCATAAAGCTGAAAAAAAAGAAAAAAATAGAATTACCACATGATCCAGCAATTCCACTCCTAGGTATGTACTCCAAAGAACTGAAAATGAACTCAAATGGATATTCGTACACACACATTCATAGCAGCATGATTTACAATAGCCCAAAGTTGTAAGCAACCCAAGTGTCCACTGGCCGCGTGAATGGATAAACAAAATGGAATGGATAAATAATGGAATGCTAGTCAGCCTTAACAGGGAAGGAGATGCTAACATACTACAACACGGATGAACCTCGAAGGATATTATGCCTAATGCAGCCAGCCAGTCACAAAAAGAAAAATGCCATATGAGGTAACTAGCAGCCAGTTTCACAGAGACGGAAAGTGCAACAGTGGTTGCCAGGGGCTGAAGGAACAGAACCTGGCAAGTTGTTTCATGGTACAGAAGCTCAGTTTTGTAAGATGAAAAGAGTTCTGGAAATGGGTTGCACAATAATATGAATCTG
This sequence comes from Hipposideros armiger, assembly GCF_001890085.2. Lineage (NCBI taxonomy): Eukaryota > Metazoa > Chordata > Mammalia > Chiroptera > Hipposideridae > Hipposideros > Hipposideros armiger. The sequence goes on from NW_017731395.1 coordinate 2,935,891, forward strand.
CTCAACAGCACTGAACTGTATACCCTTACACATGGTTAAGATAGTTAATTTTATATGTATATTTTACTGCAGTTTAAAAAAAAAATAGCCACGACAGCAAGGGCAGAAGGAACCCCAGCTCCCAGGAGTCACGCCCTCACCCTAAGTAGACATATATTCTTCAGAATCACTATTGTTTTCTAGAATCAGCATATAAGACTCAGTAACTATGGCTACATGGAGGGGGACTCGTCCGCTGTTCTCCTTTCAAGATAGGTGATTCCAAATTTGTATACTTTTGGGTGACTTTGATCTCACTGTCCCCTGTTTCTCTCCCTTTAGAGTGAACTGATTTGGGCAAAGAATACCTGACAAGTACGAGGGAATGCAAAGCTGGAGACTTCTTTCCTGATGGCATTTTGGTATCACTAGCATCAATGTCACCTCAGTTCTCACTTTAAAAAGAGTGCCCTTTTCAGTTTTCCTTCTGCTTTCTTGCCACCCTTCTTCCCATCAAATGAAAAATGCATTTTTACTACTACTACTACTACTACTATTATTATTATTATTATTATTTGAAAATTAAATGGGCACAAAAGAGGCATACAGCAGACATTTTTTTTTTCTCAGCTGTTTGTCAAGGGGCTGAAAAGCGGGGTGGACTGATGCAAGCCCTTTGTTTCAGAGGTTAAGGACAAAATGGATTGATTCTCCAGCATGAGCCGCAACGTTTTGTTTCTTTTAAAAGTGTAACCCTGTGTTAGGTTTTACTTAACTGTGGAAAGAAATGAATCCAGACTGAGAAATTGGTTCCCATTCTTAAACTCGTCTACACTTTGTCTTTGCAGAAAATCAGGGACAGCTGTGGCCTGAGAAACCATTTCATTCACACCCTCATGTCTCTGCTGAGGAAACTGGATTCAAAGATGTTGTAAGTGCTTTGGTCCAAAGTCTGGCCCAGGAAGGCTCTGGAACCCCAGCTTGCGGGGCAGCTAGCGCTTTCCACGATTTTCATCAACAATCCCTTTTACCTTTCTCTTTGCGGCCTCCATTTTAGAACTCTTGGTCTCTCGAGCTGCATTTAAGTCACAATGCCTTTGTCAATCATAGGTTCTGGTCAGCGTGAGACAATTCCGCTCCCAGATTAAATGGATAGAATTCCAGCCAAAAGCACAGAAAGGTCACACCATTTCTTTTAAACTTTTTGACACATTGAAATTGTTGTTAGTTCCAGGTATTACCAGACAGAGCCACTAGAGGGCGGAGAAAAGCCCTGTCCTGGACGCAATGCTCCCAGGCTACCACCCACAAAGACTGGAACCCTAATGTCTATACAACACACACCCCCCGGCCCCCACCACAAAGTGCTTGGTCTCTGGCCCACACACCCCCTAGATATAACTAGTAGCATGTCTTATTTCTTCTCCCTAGTCACAAATTTGAGGCTAACAGCCTTCACTACTTAAGCTGGGTTTTGCAATTTTTTGATTCTCTTGGGTTATTTAAATGTCTTTCCATCGGGCTGCAAAGGCACCTAATTCCATTCCGTTGGACCCCTCCTATCCAAATGTAATGCTTTCCTAAAGCTTCTGGATCTTGATGGAATCCTGCATTCTTTTCATATTGTGTAAATCTAACAGAGCCAAGAAACAGATATCAAAATGCTATATTAAAAATAATAGAGTCTTTCATAGGCATATCCTTTTTATATCATATCTGTTTTGTTTTTTTCTCTAAGAATACCGTGATGAACCAATGGCTGTTCATTGACTTACCTTGTTTCCATTATTTGTGGTAATTAGTTCTTTTTTGGTGATCAAAATGTCACAACTTAGCCAAAGGAGTTCCTTAACTGGCCCATGTAACCTTTTGCCAAAAATGCACAAATTTTTTAAAGTGTCTTTGCTTTCTGGTAACAAGCCATCCGAGACCCATCTTATATTCTAAGCCCCGATTCCTTCCAGGGGAAATTGATACTAGAGACCAAACTGTGAACACTAGGGGTGCTTATCTGACTTGGTGCTACTGGGGTAATGTGGCTTGTAGACCGTTTCAGTGGACAGAGATGGAAAAATACATACATATACACACACACACTTAAGTAATAACTTCATTGCCGTTTTCAATTTAGTCCTACAGTTACTTCACAATCACAACATTTAAATTCATCATCCTATATTCAAACTCTAATTATACCTCTTTTTGTAATAAATAACTCATATAATTGTCACTCTGAAGCTCTTAATTTATAACAAATCTGCCGTTAATACCTTATTTATTTCACTTGCCAGTAAAAGAAATAGATTCAAAATAGTGATACCAGCACTAATACTAATTATAAAGCAAATGAAATTCAAATTTTCACTTGTACATGCTCCTGTTCTTAGACTGTACCGAAGGATAGAGCAGAAAATTACTTTGGTCTGGAAATCTCTGAAGTGATTTCTCACTCTGTGGGTTATGGAAATTCTGTCCACATGTCTTGGTTCATTTTCAGTTGAAAGGGGTCAGCATTTGACAGTTCTGAGTGCTTAGGATTTTCACTTCTACTTTCTACTTTGTGGCTGTCTTCAGCCCCTGGCAAAAGGATGAATCAGCTTTACTATACACTGTAGTTCTCATAATGAAGATAAATAGAAGTAATGCAATGGTTCAATCTTCAAAGCACTGAACCTTTCATTTGGTCACTGTCTGGCTCTCCTACAATGACTCATAGCATTGTTACATGTGTGAGATTTACACACACGTACGTATATATACATATGTATGTATATATACGTACGTGTATGTGCATGTATGTATATATATGTTCTCGACAAACCTGGGCAACCCCAAACTGACTTCTATTGAATTTCTATTGGTATACTTAGAATCTACAGTTTTGTGTCACCAATTGAAATTTCATTGTACTAAGCCCTTCCCTAATATGAGAACTTTTCAATTTATCTTCTTCCTCTATCCCCACCTTCAAGTAATTCTGTTCTTTGTCATATATGATAGCATTCCCTTCTCATCAATATATCATGTATCATAAATATTATCATATCAAACTACAAGTCTGAAGTATAATAGTAATTTATTTAGTTTTACCATATATGTGAGTTGTGAAAGTTTTCCATGTTGCTCTTTCCTAAATAAAGTACCAATAATTAAGAGATCTTAATCTACCTCCAGGAAAGAAATTATATACCGGGGTGCCAAAAAAATGTATACACATGACTCGTATTCATCTTTCGTTAGTGGTATGTATTATTACAATTTTAATACACTTTTTTCTTTTCTTAAATTGTGTATACATTTTTGACACCCCCTGTACATATGTATGTATGTATATATGCACATACATTAGAATATGCATATGTATATATGTACATGTATTAAAATGAAATACTGTTGGCCAAGAAGGATATATACCAATGCAGATTTTTCAGGTTTTGTCAGAAAGATCCTTTTAACTTATAAGGCCATAATTCTGACCTTATTTCTGTACACATATATATTTTTTCTATCCTCGGTATTAAGTGCAAATAGCTCACTCGTTTTCCAAGTCTTCAGTGGCTTCTGGATAAATGCAACCAAATGAGAGCTAATTTCGTTATACTGTAAATTCTTTTAAATGTTAGGTGTCCCGGAGCTTTAAAGCTTCTTCCACGAGAATCTCGGGTTCTGACTCTGATGCCGAATGAGTCAGAAGGCTCTAGGTCTGGCCATAGGACATTGGGAGGCTCTGAAGTCCCCATACGTACTAAATCCCGCCCCGCGTGACTGTGCGCGCACAAACCCGAATCAACCCACAGTGCAATCCAGGAGTGGTGGCTGCAGGGGAGCCCCGGTGATCGGAACTCCAGAAAGGGACATGCCCCTGTTAGGGATGAGCAGACAGGCACAGCAGCTGGCATTCCTGAACAAGTCACTGAGCTGGGTGGGCGGGCGGAGGAGGGGCCCTGCCTTGCACTGTAAGGCGATTTGGGGGAGAGGGCGAGGACAAACAGCCAAGCTTTTCGTTCCAGTGCAGGCTGAACTAGAATCTGGAAGAGCCCCCAATTTAAAAATTAACAGATCACCTAGCCCAGCGGTTGCCCCCTCACTCCCCAGAATTGTGCTGAGAAAGGGCCGTGGAGGGGCACTGGGAAGCTTTCTGAGTGGTTGGTGCCAAAGGTGAACTAAAATGCTGACGCGGCACCAATCCCGTCCCAGCCCAAATACTGACTAGAGCAAAGACTTTGGCCCCATGATGTGGCCTCCCAGAAGTTTGAGGCTCGGCTGGCCAGAGATGAGCGCAATCTAATTAGAACTGTGGCCCAGCCGCCCCTGCTCTGCTCACGCTGGTGGCCTCACAGCCGTCAGCCCCGCACAGCAGCCTTAAAACAGGAAACAGCTTGCGGCCTCTAGGAAAGAGAAAACAGAATTTTACAAAGTTCTTCAGATCTCAGGTGAAACAATTTATGGAAGACACTCCTTTTACACTTGCAGCAAATGTTAGTGGTCACATCTTTTAACTGGAATCCCACGTTCACTTTACCTCAAGTCTTTCCTCCATCTTTGGAGCTGAAATCCAACCCCTAAAGTGAAATAAAAATGTGCTATGTCTGCAATTCCCAAGCTTGCATGCAACGGGATCTGCAGGTAATGGATTACCCATGATATACTTTTAAAGAAAATACTCAAAAACAAACGCAAATGTTAAATTTCTCCATTCTGTTATGCCATCTATTTTTTTATCCCCTTTCGAATTGAAAGATAATTAATATAGAAAGCCCCAAAACTAAGATTCATCTTTTAAAAATAAATGTTTTCACCTGAGAGGAGTCGGGGGTTGAGCATCCTCCCTTTTGGAGCTATTCAAAAACTAGGACTCAGCTGGAATTCAAAACTGCTCCCCCTCTCACTTTAGATTGCCGCCTGTAAAGAAATTAAGGCTGTTGTATCTATCTCATTGTTTATAACCAGCTCTTATGAGCTCCAGAGATATGTGTTCTTGAGCCCAACCAAGCCTTATAAAAATAAACTAAGAGTTTTAAACAACTTTAATTCATAAAACTTCAGGTCCATAAATATCCCACACACACACATACACACACACACTTTCTTTTTTTCCAAATTCACACATTTATTACAAAACAACATTAAAATGTAAAATCTTTGTGTGTCTACAAATGGACACTTTGTTTTCAGTTAAATACCTGTAACACTTTCTGTGCAAGTTATTCCAAATAAGCAATTGTTTTTAGGCTTTTTGTTAACTCAGTAACTGATTATATATTTTCATGCATTTTAGCTCACCAATTTTTTGTTTGTTTGTTTTCTCCTTTGGAGGGCAGGTTCCTAATTCTTAGCACTAAGGTAAAATTCCTATGGATTAGCACTCATTCAGTATCCTTCCCACGCTTTTTCCTGTGTGCTGAGAGTAGGAAGTGAAAACAGTCCCTTGGGTACTGGAGGGAATTTATCGAGTTAACTTATAATGAGGCACACTCCCTAGAGCTTTGGAAGGCAGCGTGAGGTGAAAGCCATGCTTCTGCTAGCTTTGCTGCTTTTGCTGTAATAGTAAACATGGCCCTGCAGGTGTTGGATTTTTCCTGTGCCAGGTGTCAGTTTCTGGTCTGCAATCTTGTGAGCATCAAAAGACTGGTTGGAGATGTCTCTGTGTTGCCCTGGTGGTATCTTTCTGGTGCCCCAGCTTTCTGACTGCAATACAAGCAACAGCTCTGTGATGGTTCTAGGAGTTACACTGGAGGTGGCCCAGTGTGCACCTGTTCTCCCAACCCTTTTGGTCATTTGGAAGCACTGAATGCCCTATACTGAATCCTGTCCCACGTGGCCATCTAGAAGGGCACACAGGCTCAGGATAGGAAAGCCAGAGGTGACCCACAGGACTGCTAAGGATTGAGGAGGGAGAACGTAATGGAGGTGAGACGGCATTTGCTGGGCTGTGGCCAGTACAATAGAATGTTCCACTGGGAGCTTCTAGAGAACCAAGGAAAGTGCCATCCAAACACCTGCCAGGTCCAGAGGTTGAGCCAACATCTTGGGCAGTCCCAGTGAAGGAAGAACTTTTCTGCCTGCCATCTTCTCTGTTTGGGCCTTGGAAGGGCCAGAAGCCAGTTTGCAAGCTTGGGAACTGAGACACATCAGGTGGGTGAACAGAAGAGAAGCTTGTTGCTTCCCCAACCCCTACCCTCCTTATACACACACACACACACACACACACAGCCCACAGCAGGGGCTTCCTGAAGACAGAGAGAGGATTAACATTAAGTCAAGTTCAAGGCTCTGAGTATTATACGGAATTTCACATGGTAAGATGCACAATTACATAAATTGAGACCGTGTTTGCAGCTTGGAAACTTTCAATTACCACTGTGTGATCAGAAAAATTATAGGACTGCCCAACTTTTTACCCAGGAGCGTAGGAAGCATTCCCACACTGAGTAACTTCTACAGACAATGGTAAGAAACCTAAAGATGGTTTCTGATTACATCTTGAGTCCTTGCTCGCTGGTGATAGAGACTTAATCTGGAGATCAATTTTCAGTTGCTGTGGCGTTTTGCCTTTAACAAGCAAGCTAAATGTTGTTGTGACATTTGGAAAGGATTGGGTTGTCAGAAAAGTGATGACACATTTTTGCAATGAAAAACATAGAAAAAAAATAACGTCATGACTTTTCCAACAACCCAATATTTTGGACAAAACACATTTTAGATCCCGTGGGCATCCCACCTTTGTCTCCATTTGATATGCAGTCTTGGGAAAGGAGGGTCTCTGAAATCAGTTTTGTACATAGAAAAGGGACTGTTAGGGTCTGCTTCAGTTTATAAATTAATAGTTACTTTAGTAAAGTTACAAATCCACAAATTTACCTTCCCATCACCTTTTAAATTCAACTCGTCTATTTTTAAATTTTATTTACAAACCTAATAAAATTTAACAATTTTATTAGGTTTGTAAATAAAATTTAACAATCGCTGTAAGGGACTTTTACCATTCACTTAATTTAATTACCTTCACCATTGCATGTGACTTTTACAAGCTTAATATATTTGATTTTATATTCACATTATTCAACCACATACCAGGCTATATAATTCCTATAAATATAGTAAATTAAACTTAGTTTTGTATTCCATTCTATTTAAACTTATAAGTCTAAATCCATTGATTATACAGTTTAAGTTGGAATCACAAAACTAGCTTTTTAATATTCAAATATGCTCAATTATCAATATTTTATCTCTTTATAGCAATATATCCAAATCAATTTTAAATGTATTACACATTTTAATAACATTAAAACAGTAATGAAATAACCCATATTCTTTTATACTTCACTCTAAGTTTCCAAGAATTAAAAGACATTTGCCCACATAAGAAAATAAGGCATCCTGAACAGGTTGCGGTTCACAATACACAGAATGCGTCTCTGCCAGAGCGGTATTCTTGAGAATCGCCATTTTAATGATTACATCCTCTGATTTCTCATGATTGCTCTGGACTTTGCCTGTCCCATCCGCCTGGGTTTGCTCCATTTTTCACTGGAGTCAGACTGTGATGAACTCCAAGGACGCAACCCTTTGCCTTTCTGAGTATTTCCTTCAGAGAGGCACCTAGAAAGGTATGGCCACTTTTCAGGACTCTTGATAAGTATTTCCTGATTGCCTTCCCAAAAGCTTGTCACCAATCCGCATCCCATGCATACTGTATTATCACGATCATCTCGCCATGCCCTCACCAGCACGGAGTGTAATGTTTATTACTCTCATCATCATCATCATCATCATCATCATCTGCCCGTTTGCACGAGGACAAAGGAAGCCTCCTTATTTGGGGCTCATTTCTTTCGTGGCAAGTTCCGGTTGAATGTGGTCTGTAAGTTCACGGTGCATTGACCTTTCGGGGTGTCCCTCACCCACAGGTGGGGGTGCGGGCAGGTGGGCTGAGCGCTCCCCTCCTCCCAAGGCCAGGCCCAGGTGGAGCCGCCGCAATCCCGGGCCCCACGGCCAGAGGGCGCTGAGCCCTCAAGTCCCCCCGCCCCGTCCGGGCGGCGGCGGGCGGGGAGCAAAGGTTGGTGTCTTGGCACTCGCGCCCCGACCGTCGCCGGAGGGGCCGCGGCATCATGACGGTGGGAGCCAGGCTCCGAAGCAAGGCGGCCAGTAGCCTGTCGCGCCGCGGCCCCCGGGGGCGAGGGGGCACGGAGGGGGACGAGGAGGCGAGCGCCATCCTGGAGCACCTGGAGCTGGGGGACGAGGCGACCGAGAGCGCAGCGAGCGCGGAGCGCCCCGCGGCCCGGAGCGCGCGGCGGGTGCACCTGGCCGTCCTCCCCGAGCGCTACGAGCCGCTGGAGGAGCCGGCGCGGGCCGACAAGCCCAAGAGGAGGTACCGGCAGAAACTGAAGAAGTACGGCAAGGTAGGGCCCCCCCTCCGTCGCCCACTGTCCCGGCCCTGAGCTTCCTGATGGACCCACGGGAGAGGTGGAGCCGGGTCCCCACCGTCTGACTGTTCTCAGCCTCTCTGGGCTGCCCCGTGTCTTCCCTCGGACCCCCCACTCCCACCCTCTCGCCAGCATTCACTACTAAAGCCCCCAAAACTATTCCGTCTGTGACCTAGGAAGTGAGGACAAAACTACAGCAGAGGTGTCACCGGCCACCGCCCCACCCGCTACCCCGTTGCTGGCTGGTTAATAACAGCCCCAAGGGTCGCTTCCCAAGGCGGTTCTTATCCTGGGTGTGTCTTACACTCCCTTGTGTCATCGGCAGGACAGAACGCAATGTCCCTGCTTTAGAGATGGGAATACTGAGCATCAGCGTGGTCAGGTGACTCCTAGAAGGTGACCCAGTTGGAAAGAAGAAAGTTGCAGCCCGGTTTATCTGTTCTCCTGCAACTTTCTATCCAGGATATCTATCTCACTAGCGGAGAATTGTTTGGGTTATTCCCCCCCAAATATTCCCCAGGTTATTTCCAGGGCCTGGGAATTCAACACCTACACAAATATGCAGCTATCTGTGTGTTCTGGGGCATGTAAACATACTGCCATTTGCCTGGGGTCAGGGTGAGGGTGGGGGTGGAGAGATAGAGAGGGAACAGGGGCATGAACATGGGATGAAATGTCAGTGTCCTCCTTAGAGATAAAAGCCCAGGTGCCCCTGCCTGGAAGCGCTGGACGCTACTACTGCTCCCTGGGCCTGAGCACAGCCACCCAGGGGGAAATCGCAAAACTCCTGTGTCCTGGCCAAAGGCTGAGGGCCCCGCCTGATTTATGGTCCAGTTATCTGTGTCCTCCAGTGGCCTTCATCATACCTGAAACCAGCCAGTCTCCATACCTGGACGCTTAGGTTTATCATCCTCTTTAAAGGTATATCAGCAGCTTTGGGAGCAGTATACAAGGAGGCAGAGGTGAAATATATTAATGAAAACTCTAAAGTTGGGACCTTCAGGCTTAGCGTCATGCTAGGACCAATCATCCTTCTTCCTGGTCCCAGCCGAGCACAAAGAAGCCATCATTTGCCTCAGCTGGTGAACTGATAATGTGGAACTCCCAGCTCAGAGGCTGGCACTTGCGGACGCTTTGGGAGGGCTCACTACGTGCCAGGCGTTGTGCTAAACACGAGAGATGCAGAGTGGATGCGATGCAGCCCTGCCCTAGAGAGAAGTCCAGGGTCTCCCAGGGAGACCTGGTGGACCTGGGGCACCTCCGTGGGGCTGCATGGTTCAGACCCTGACAGCGAAGCCTCAGGAATGAGGCTGTGAAGTCAGGCAAGCTTTCAAATCGATGGTGAGATGAAAACTGGGCTGAGAAGGAGTTATGGTTTCACAGGTTAACTTTGAGGTCCTACTCCTCATACCCACGAGGATGGCTATTATCCAGAAAAAGACAAGAAAAGAGAGAAACTCCCAAATAAGTGTTGGCAAGGATGTGGAGAAACTGGAATTCTTGTGAATTGTTGGTGGGAATGTAAAGTGGGGCAGATACTGTAAACAATTTGGCAGGTCCTCAAAAAAATTAAATATAGAATGACTGTCTAATCCAGCAGTTCCACTCCTAGGTATATACCCAAAAGAATTGAAAACAGGTACTCAAACACACACACACCCACACACACGTATACTTACAAATGTATATATGTGCGTATATAATATATACATGTATATATTAATATATACATTTTCATAGCAACATTATTCACTGTAGCCAAAGGTAGAAACAACTCAAATGTTTATCAACTGATCAATGGATCAACAAAATGTATACGTACAGTGGAATATTATTCAACCATAAAAAGGAATGACATTCTGACACACGCTCCAACATGGATGAACCTCTAAACTATGACGCTAAGTGAAAGAAGCCAGTCACACAAGGTATGATCTCATTTATATAAAATATCCAGAATAGGTAAACCCAGAGAGACAGAGCACAGACTGGTGGTCGCCAAGGCCTGGGAAGGGGACAGTTACGGAGAGCAACTGCCTAATGGGTCCAGGGGTTCCTTTGGGGTGATGAAAATGTTTTGGAAGTACATAGACGTGGTGGTCACACAACATTGTGAATGTACTCAGTGCCACGGAATTGTTTACTTTCAAATGAAGGTTTTATGTTAGTGAATTGTACCTCAGTGAAAGGAAAAAAAAGAAAATGTCACCAGATAGACAGGGGGTGACATCCAAGATGGAGGAAACAGCCGGAGCAGCGCTGAGGACATGTGCCACACGCTAGTTCAGTACACCCAGCAGGCCAGGTGAGGGGACGTGGTCATGCAATGGTAGGCCATGCCCTTAATGCCTTTCAAAACAAAGCCACCTTCAGTTTCACTTTTTCTGAATTTACCGAGAAGGCAACACAGCTGAACTTGCTTTGCTGAAAATCCACGAGAACAGCCACAGCTCAGCTAGAAATGTGGGGAGGGGACTTCCCCTGCTTTTGTCACCAGGTGAAACTTGACCTTACTTGGGCCCAGTGAATAAGGAATGACCTGGAAACAGCTCTGCATCGTAGTCACATGCCCCGTAACGATGATCCGGTCAACGGGGGGGGGACCACATCTATGACGGTGGTCCCATGAGATTCTAATGGAGCTGAGGGATTCCTGTCACCTAGTGAGGTCCTAGCACTGAAGGGACCTGGAGTGAGCTGCCTGTTGTATAAAAGTACTGTGCTTACCACTGGGTGACAGTTGCCTACAATATTCACTTAGAGTCACACGCGGTGCAGGCTTGTAGCCCAGGAACAGTGGGCTGTACCATCCAGCCTAGGTGTGCGGTAGGCTGGACCGTCTAGGTTTGTGAGTGCGCCCTATGAAGGCCACACAATGATGAGATTCTCTAATGATGCATTTCTCAGACATATCCCTATCCATTAAGCGACACGTGACTATATGAAGGCATGGCTGGTTTCTCCTTCAAGGAAAGGTGATTAAAGTTCCCATTCATCTGTGAACTGCTCAAACTCTACACCCAACTCCCTTCCTGCTTCTATGTAAAGAGAAATGTTTGGCCCTTGTGAAATGCGAAAGGATTGATCACACTGCCCTGCAGCTCCATGGCTCCAAACAGGTCCACTCCAGTGCTGAGCTGGTCCAGCCTCTGGAAGGAGGCTGTGAGTCTGGGACAGGGTTCCCAGTTGATTTGTAAGTAATGATACTAGTGTCATATGGTCCCTTCATTGTTGTGACAGTGCTGTTTTCTGGGCTCGGGGAAGGGCAAGGGGCATGTGTTTGCTGTGTTCCCTCTCGCAGAGTGCCTAGTGCTCTGTGCACAGATCACATGCAACATCTCTGAATCCCCTCAACTGGGGAGCACATTGTGCAGCCATGGAAACTGGGTTTTAAGGAAGTGAAGCTATTTGTTCAAGGCTGCACAGCTAGAGCACAGCAGAGCTGGAAGCCAGAGTGTCACCTGGCCCCTGCCTGTGCAGAAGCACTTGGGATGACGGAGGAGGTGGGGTGAGGAAACTAACCTCAAACTTACTGTAAAATATTGCATTGTCGGAAAAGTCATGACACATTTTTGCAATGAAAAACATAGAAAAATATATGTCATGACTTTTCCGACAACCCAATAATAGGTGCCTTTTCCAAGCCATCTCTGAGAGCTACAGGGAGAAGTGTGGATTAGGAAAGTAATTAAATTTTGTTAATCGGGCAGCTAGGAGAGGGTTGGAGAGGGGAAATGTAGGGCGTGGAATAACCTTTAGCTCAAGAGGGAGAAAGACGGCACCATGAGACGTGGGCACTGGAGCCCGGCTGGCTGGACGCCCACTGCTTGTGTGGCCTCGGGCCATGCTCGCCTCTCCCCGCTTCAGTTTCCTCATCTGTAACATGAGCTAATACAAAACCTCCTCCCTTGAATGACACTGAAATGGCCGTATCACAACAGATAGTTCACATGTCTTTGCCTCACGTATTCTCAAACCTGTGTTTTGACAGTGTTCCTGCTAATGAGCTATTTTAGTAGCTTTTTTCCCTAAATTGCAAAGATTAAGTGACAAGCAGTACTTTTTTTTCTTTTTGTTTTTTTAAATACCAGCAGTTGGTTTTTTTTTTCCCCCTTGTTTTAAATACCAGGGTGAGGATAATGGACGTGCAAGTACTCAAAATGTCAAGTTTAACAGAGGCCGTTCATGATTCCAGGGGCATTGCTTATAAAGGATGCTCTTGACTATTAGACTTGCTCCCAGAGGATAGTTTCGTTGTTATTATTTCAAACAGGTAACTCAAATTCTCCTACTGAATCTTATTACCGTTTTATAGAGATGTAGCTCTTAGCAACCCCTCCCCCTACACACACATACAGACACACACTGGCACCCTAATGTCTCACTGAGAAGCCCACCGGGCATTGTCCCGGGAATCAGGTGTGGGTCAGACGGAAATATACCCTGGAGGTAGCGGGAAGTCAAGGTGGCTTTGCTAGCAGCCTCACTGCTGTCTCCAAGACCTCGGAATTGTCTGGAAATACGCAGTGCTTGAAAGGACTCTGCAAGGTGGTGACATCTGTTCCGGGCCCCCACGTGTTCTTGGGCCAGGAGCGGGCTTGGGACAAACTGGTAACTCCTAACTTGCCCTGGGAAAACGAGGCAAATGGTTCTTTATGTATGTCACCCTTGCGCGTGAGGAATTACCAAGTTGCCTAACCTGACCCTTTGCCCTTCTCTTCTGTTCCTAAAAATAGAATGTTGGGAAGGTCATCACCAAAGGATGCCGCTACGTGGTCATCGGCCTGCAGGGTTTCGCCGCGGCTTACTCTGCCCCCTTTGGAGTGGCTACCAGCGTGGTGTCGTTTGTCCGCTAGTGGGAGCCGCTGCGGCTCGAGAGCAATGGAGGCCCCTGCTCCCGGAGCCATGCAAATCCAGAAGCACTCTAGATTTGAACCCACAGAAGAAAAAAAAAGGCCTTTCTCTGTTGAACTGGATGAGTGTTATGAACGGGACACCCTTTCCCATCTGCTGAGCTTTTCATGTTTCTTGGACACGGTGGCTCTGTTGGGCAATCCCACAGAAAATGAGCTGGGATTAGGTTTGGGATTAGAGTTCGTTTGCTAAAACTGGAACCTTCCCATGAAGGTGGCAGGGGACTGGCATGGAATCAAACCTTTAACACACATGAGCACGCGGGGTGGCAAGCGGAGTGGGGATTATGGAGACGGAGGGAGGGAAAATACAGGAGTGAAATCATTTGCTACATTCTTCTGGAAAAGTCATAGGCCGCGCGACCTTTCAGGCACTCACAGCCCTTGGTGACTTGGGTTCTGAGGGCACCAAAGGAGCGGCTGGTTTCTGAAGTCGTGTCCCCCACCTCCTTCCTTCCCCCACCCCTTTGTCACCAGGCGTTTAATTACAGGCTTGAGAAGAAGGAAGGAAGAAAAGTCTCTTTGAAGGCTGTGACACTTTGAAACTGTGTTCCCAGTGTGTCGTGACTGTTTAAAGTAGATAAAAGCTTGTCACCGTCACCCTTCTCTGACATGAACGTGCAGCCAGGGAAAGAAATGGCAAGTGAAGGTGCAGGCTGGGTGGGTGGAAAGGATCCAGTGAGGGGGTGCTCCTGAGGGCTCATGTCCGGCCCAGTCCGGCCCAGCCACGTGTGACTGGCTGGCCAGACTCACCCACACACATGTGACTGGCTGAGGTCGTGGGCCTCCTGCCTCAGATGCCAGCAACATCAGCTCCACATCTCTACGCCAAGCCAACCAAGGCTCGGGGGAGAGGGAGACGCTACACCTGGAAATGGAAGTGTGTGATTTAGGGGAGGAACCAGTAAGTAGGAGACAGGTCCAAAGGAAGTAGGAACAAGACAAAAGGGTACTGGATAAGAGAAGTGGAAGTGTAGGATCGAGTCCTGGGTTGTCAGCGTTGGGAAATCTTAGGTGGGCCAGGCCTCTGGCTCTAGGTAGGGACTCAGGGAAGGTGGGTGGCCAGAGGTGCCGTGGCTGGTGCGTGAAACCCTTCTGAGGCCCATGAGCTCACTTTGGCTGGCTTTGCGGCCTCCTTTCCACTTTTGTGCTGCCCATTTTGACCTCATCTCACCTGGGTCCAAAGGTTAGGGTGAGACAGGCATGGTCCTGACACTCCCCCAGGACGACCCACGGACTGCCATTGGACCGTTGGACAGGGAGATGAAAGAAAGAAGGGTCCCTCTTGCCATGCCCTCTGCCAGCTCCCAGGATTGGCCACTGTTCTGACTTTGTTTCTAGACTATCCAGAAGTTCAAACCCGTTATCTCTGATCACGGTCAGTGGCAACGTCTACCTATTGCCCCTGGAAGTTTCTTCAGGCCATGCAAAGGAGGCCTTCATGGTCATGCTTCACTGATGGTCAAGCCCCCACCAGATGGCACTGGGAAGTGGAGATGGTGGGAAGACAGACGGACAGAGAAAGGAACGGGTGGAGGAGGAAGTTGCAGCCATGATGCTAGACTCGGCTTCCTGCTCTGGAGGTTCTTGTTGAGATGAACTTGGACCCAGTTCCTGCAGCATTAATATCTGTGAGGAAAAGAGAAAACCCATGTCCTCATTTTAGCTCAAATGATGAACGTGGATAGTGGCACGTTTTTCACACGTGTAAGATAATTATAGCTTGCCTATCCACCCTGGGAGTCGGAAAGAAGAGATGTGAGTTGGAGAAAAAGCGAAGCACAGCTTCATGGGAAAGTCAGGCTGGCTTGGCGTGCCGGTCAGAGGGAGGCAGCCTGTGGTGGGCCTGGAGGACGCCCCTCCCCGGTGGCCCAGGGATGCTGAGTCTCTGGGGAAGTGGAAATGTGAGCCCAGGGAGGGACATGAGTGGCTGAGGCCTGTGGGACGAAAACCTTCCCCTCCCTGTCCCCTCCCTATCGCCAAATTAGCGATACCCTCAGGCCAAGCACATCTGGCCCTAAAATTCTTGAAGTATAGTTAAGAATTAACCCAGGACTTGGGAAAGTCAAAACCTCACAGGGATTGTCCTGGGAGCCAGGTTCATGGATTCATGGGACAGAAGATGAACTTCACCCTGTCAGCCGGAGTAGTCGTTTACTCCACAATGGGGCACCCATGTTGCAGATGACCTTCTTGCCTTGTCTTTCTCGCCACCTTTTTTTTTTAATTCTCACCCTACTGAGAATTGAGCTTTAGAGGCTCTTCTTTACACGCTTGACTTTGAGGCTTCTTTTGTATTCCTTCCTTGTCCTCTTGTGTAAATAAAACCCCAATTGGTTTAACTTTCTGCGTGGGAAGATTTTTTTTTGGTCCCCTCACTTTCTAGCCTTGTCCGAGAAAGACGCCAGCCAAGGCCGAGGACTTCCTACAGCCGGTGAGGGCCAGTCGGGGGACCTTCCTGGGACAAGCCAGTGCTGCTCCGAGGCCCAGGAGGAGGGCGAGAGGCCAGACTCACCTGGGACTCTGCTTGGGTGTTACAGGTGGGGCCGTTCTCCAGAAGCCCAGCAGAACAGGCTTCACTGGGCAAGGGTTTCAGCTCACGCAGTTATTAAAAATGAAAATTTCCAGAACCTCTGATTTGGATTTAGAGATTTTCTACAAGTAGTTTAGAAGGTTCTGAAGCAGCTATTCCTCTCCCCGAGCTGGGCAATGCTGGCCCTTTAGGGGCTCCTTCAGTTGGCACCTGCCAGTGGGCTCCAAGGTGGGAGCCTGGGGTCTCGGGCCTGCCCGGTGCCAGCCCCATGCTGGGCATGGGTCCCGTGCCCACTCAGTCCTCACAGCAGTGATCAGAAAGGTCTCTGCCTCTGGGGCACTTGGCGCCTTCCCCCCTGCAGCTCCATCTAGAGACACACATCAGGATCAGAATGGAACACCTCCAGGACCGGCTTTGCTTTCTTTACAGGTGTTTCCCAGGTGATCCTCTTGCATAACCTGTTGACAAGGCGCTCAGACATGCTTGTGGTTCAAGGCTGACAAACATCACGGCGAAAGTGCTGGCAGACATACGCCTCAGAGCTCAGTCTTCCTGTCACTGGCTCTTTCGTCCCAAAGTGGACCACTTCCAGGCTCGCTGTCTTCATTTAAAATGGAGGGAAATAACTTAAAGGGAGGGAAAGAATTTGTTTTGTTTTTGTTTGGCTTCCTCGGAGAGATGTTTAGAATTGCCTCAGGAGTAGAAAGTGGTAAGATGGTAAGATAACACCTTTTTTATTTTTTCTGGTTTTTTTTTTTTTTTGCAGGGGACTTATGGGTTGGAAAAAAACCACTTCACGTGTTTATCTTTAATTGTTGAAAGAACCCTGAGTTAGGAATCATCATCATGCACACAGTCACAGAGCTAGGAAAGCAGAGACACTTTCTGTTGTGGAGCATGGTTTGCATATTTTGAGATCTTTAGCGTTTGAGGAGAAAAGGGCATATAAGTGAAATTTCTTTATCGCCATCATTTTTCCATACAAGAGCTGACGTGACTTCGTCTTTCAGTGCGTTCACTGCCATACATCAGAGAGCTATTCGTGTGACCCCCACGAGGCCCCAGTTCCACCTGCTCCCTGGTTTTGCTGCCCATGGGATCAAAAAGAAACAAAGATACAGTCAGCATCTACGAGGGTGGGCTGTGCTGGCGCCTTAATGACCTCGTTTTATTTGATTCTCAATTTCATTTCCTTCTCATTAACAGAGTCAATGACACAGTGTCGACGGAGCGTAAATGAATCAGGAGGGTTGGTTAGAAATAAGTGGTAAAGATTTATTCAAGGGTCTTGGGGTTTAAAAACCAGAAACACAACTAGGCAATACCCAGAGTGTTCCGAAGAGGAGAGAAAAGCTAACCGTTCCTATAGTACAAAGTACATGCTTGAGGAGACTCCGTCCTGCACTCTTATTAGCCTCTGGATTGGTCTGAGATGGTCCTTCTCCATATGGCCAGTGGTCTAGACATGTGAACTTTCTTTGCTAAGTCTTTCAGAGAGTAACCTGAGGGTTATCTATAGGAGATACACACACACACACACACACACACACACACACGGATTCAAAAGTTTAAGTTCCCAGGCTGGTTAAAGCAAGAATGGAATCATTTTCTCATGCCTCAGTCTACTTGACTTTAGTAATTTAACAGCTTGACCACAGTGACTTCGTTTTATTTCTTCACTCCTTCACATAATGATAATCATAATAGATAATAGTATCATGATCTGGGTTTTACGCAAAAACTAAAGCTCACGGGAGGTAGGAAGTTTGCTCCAAGGCTATAGCGAGAACCCTCACAGCTGTTCTCTTTCTGCTGGTTTCAGCTGCCACTCAGTCCTTTTCCTCTTAGGCTCCTGTTACGGCCCATGATGTGAGGAAGAGGGAAGCTTTAAATGTAACCACATCCAAGTTGCATGCCTGGCTGCAACATTGTGGTCCAAGTACTTAGAAATTGCTCTAAAAGGAGAGTCGAGGTGCTCACCAGCCCATCCTACTCTGGATTTTTGAGGTGCCGGGACTGCTTAGCTGCTGACTTGCCAAGGTCAAGGTACAGAGGGGAGCTCATGGGGATGGGCCCGGGAAGGGATGTGTGACCCTGAGTCCGTGCGGTTGAATTCATTTTGTCACACTTTCTTTGCGTGATTTCTGCAACCAGAGTTACCATTCCCATTGACTGGTAACTGTGTTCCCATGGAGCCAGCCCGCCATCATTCACCCCAGGGCGCTGGAGCCAGAGGCCAAGGCCCCAAGGCCAGCAGGAAGCCATCCTCCTAAAAGGAAGAGCGCTGGCACAACCTAGCTTCAAATCCTCTAGCCGTGCGACTTTGGACAAGTTCCCAAACTGCTTTGAATTTCAGGGTTTGATTTGCTTTCATTTGTAGAGTAAATAGTATCCACTTTAGAGGGTTGTTTGGAAGATTAAATATGGATTGCACTAAGAACCGAGCATGCAGGATATCAAGCGTTCTCCTTCCCCAGGTGCCCCTCGCTGGAAGTCAGGTCTTCCTTTGCCCCTGACCTATGGGAGAGACAGAAAGAAGGCCTGAGAGAGCGTGGTGGGGGCAGAGAGGGAGGGAAGAAAAGCAGAGGAGAACACAACCTGCCTCTGCACCCACCATTGATGCTTTGGCCTCTTCCCCCTAAGCTCATCCATCTGCTGAGCGTGGCTCCCCGATTCATGATGGGGATGAGAGCCCTACCTTTCTCTTTGCTGGAAAACAAACCTGCTTGAAGCTGCAGGGGAGAGAGGCTCTCAAGAGCTGCGGAGGACAGAGATGAACAATTTATCCCAGACGAGGAGGCTCGATGGGCAGGAAAGGGTTTGTTTGTAGCTTTTCGTCTCTTCCAAAGGAAGGACTCTGATCTTTCACCCTGAACTCAGTTTGTTTTGCCGGTGGCTGGTTTCCCAACACTCAAACTGTCTTATCTGGAACACGGGATGCACCAGTGCTGTCAACTCCTCCGGCCCTGTGTAAGGAGGACAAGCAGGCTGCCTGAGGACCACTGGGAAGGTCCCGGGGGCTCTCAGGAGGGGTGCATGGTCTCCATCATCACGGCACACATGCAGAGGACCTACTACTCCGTAGTAACCACTGTGAGAACCGGGAAGGCGAGTCTGCACTTTCGTTCATCACCCAGGAGTCTCTCATTTGTTTGCACTCATTCGTTTAGTCTGCAAATCAGCTTTGAGCCCTGCTGAGGCTTTGGGGCATGGGGTCTTCACAGGCACTTGGGCAGGGGTTGTCCTGCCCGGTGGGGCATTGAGAACTGTCCTCTGCTAACACAGGATGGAGGGACAAGGGACCCAGGTCTTCGCATCCTCTTGCTCTCAGCCCCAGGAAGTAATCTGAGCGCTAAGCGGCCACTTGCCCGCTCTGGACCTGAGCATCTTCTGTGAAATAGTGAGGCTGAAGTGCCTGAGTCCATCTGTGCTCTGTTTTCTGAGCCTGAGGAACTTTCTCGCCCCCTCGCTCTTTGATCATTGTTTATCTTTGATATCAAGGGGCTGATTCCCAACTCCGCCCCCCTCTTGACTGTTTAAGGCGCTCTCAAGGCCACTCTGACATCCACAGGCCTGCAGCCTGCTCTCGGGCAGCCCCCCAGGAGGAAACAGAAACAATGGGAACCACTTCCCCAGCAGCCTGTGGCCC
>NW_017731395.1:2956433-2964274 GCF_001890085.2 Hipposideros armiger
GATGGTGCCAACTTAGGACAGTGAAGCAACGTCCTCCACAACTAGACTGAAGAACAAAACGACAGCAACTCGTCTGTTCCCCTTCCCCCAATTCCCCAGCGCTGTTCCCATCCCCCAATTCCCCAATAAAAATCTTAAAATAAAATAAAATAAAATAAAAGAGGCCTTCCCTCTAAGAAAAAAAAAAAAGAAAGTGTGTGTGGGTGGCAGGAAGAGTGGGACCCCGACCAGGCAGTTCAGGGGTCTGGTCATGGGGCTGCCCTAGGAACGACATGGAAGTGAGTGGAGTTTGTCCCGAGTGTGGCTTGGCCTGACTGAGAACAGCAGGATGCACACAGGGAGTTGGGGCATAGAGTAGGAAGGGATGAGTTTAGGGAGCTGGGGGCATGGAGCTGGGGACAGAGGTCCTGCAGCCCTTGTGGGTTGTGGTGAAGACACGGCTCTTGCTCAGCGTGCGACGAGGCGCCACTGCAGGCTTTGAGCAGACAAGGGCAGGACCTGACTTACGTGTGAACAGTGCCCCGTGGTGCCATCAGCCCATTTCATGGATGAGGAGACTGAGGCAGAGAAGGTGGGATCTCACCCAAGCCTCCCCCCATCCGAGGGTGTGACTGTCCATCCCAGCACCCTCTCGCTGCTGTCCCCCTGTGCGTTTACTTCTCCATCCGTTGCTCTCTTGTTTGGGGTCTCACTCCCCCCACTGGAATGTAAGCTCCATGACAGCAGGGACTGTGGGTCTTGGACAGTGCCTGGCACATAGTAGGGCCTCAGTGGACCTTTGCCGATGTGCAGGCAAAGACAGACAAAATGCAGACAGTCCAGAGAGAGGGGTGGGGGCACTGGAGGCCCAGGACTCAAGGTTCCCTTGGGGATTCCTGAGGCTCTCAGCCAACCTGAGGTCAGGTATGTGGGTGTCTGCTTGGACCTCCCCCCCACCCCGCTATGGCACTGCATCTTGGAGAATCAGAGAACAGTGCTTGGCCATGTGGTGTCATTCATTTATCAGTCCCTTCCTTCTGTCACACACTCAGCGCTCAGACAATTGTCCCACAAGTGTTACCTGAGCACCTGCCCTGTGCCCGACACAGACCAGGCACACCACACAGTAGCCAAGGTCATGGCGCCTGCCCCTTGCCTCCCAGTGAGGGGCAGATCACGGGGCAAAGTCAAATGAATCAACAACTGCTGTAGAGGAAGCAAAGCAGGGGACTGGAGCCCCCAGTGGGTGGGCAGGGAGGCCTGTCAGGGGGCACGACAGTCCTGGGGCAGGTGTTCCTTGAGTGGAGGAGGCTGCGCAAAGCTGTCAGAAGAAGGGACGCCTGGGCGGGGCGGGAGCTCAGCTCTGTTCACAAAAGGGAACCCAGCGTGGCTGGAGCACCACACAGGAGAGCGGGGGTGTCCCATGGAGAGGTGAGAGTCAGGCAGCAAAGGGCCCTGGGGACCTCGGCGGTGAGGGGAAGTGAGGGGAAACTTCTGATGAACGGTTCTTAGTGAGGATGGGGCAGGGCGACAGTGGGGTCGATTCCTTGCTTTGAAATGACCCTCCTCGCTGCGGTGGGGACAGGCTGGGCCTAGGATGGGCATGGCTGAGGTGAGAGGGACGCCCCGGCCGTTAGGTTGTTCAGAAGAGACAGCCTGTTGCCGGGGACAGTGAGAAGGAGCAGGGCTCCCTGGGGCCTACTGAGAAAACCGAAGTGACAGTATTTGCCGAGGTGAGTGTAGGGATGAGGGACAGAGAGGACTTACAGAAGTCTCTCCGATTCTGGCCTGAGCAGCAGAGAGGGCACCAGCTGCGGGGAGAAACAGAAGAACGCCAAAAGTCCTTTGAGCTCAAGGCCAAGGCTGCTGTTTATTTAATTTGCACAATGCCTCTTTGCCGGGCCAGAAATATAATAACGTACAAGGCCAAGTCCTAGGGTTTTCTTCTGCTGCCACAGTTCTTTACTGCGCGGTTCTTGTCATTTTCACCTTGGAGCCTGGGCAGTTACGTGACTGGCCCAGTCCCTGACCTTGGCCTCCCAGGGGGAGGCGGGACTTACGGTACACACTCTCCCAGTTGGTCTCTCTGGACACTGGAGTTGGCTGAGAGGCACATTCCAGGCCCTGGGGGGGTGGGGGGTGGGGTGTCTTCTGTGCATGCGTGTGAGGCGCCGCTGTGTGCAGGAAAGGAACTCTCCTGGTCCGGAAAATTCAGGTCCTATTAGGTGTTTCATCCTCGTATCAACTCAGTGACACAGATATTATTATCCCCATGATTTAAACAAGGAAACGAAGGCAGAGCGGCCTCACGAGGGCACCGGGCCTTGCAGGAGACAGCCCAGGTCCACTCGATTCCAAACCCCACCTTCCTGGCCACGCTTTCCTTCTCAGGTAGAACCTGATGCGCTGGCTTTTCCTGCTCTGGTCAGCCTTCTCCTCCCCGCTCCCACCCCCCACACACATATCATATGCAGGTTGTCCAGGTGATCTGTACACTAGACTTTGTGTGGCTCTCAGAATGACAATTGGCCAAAACTATTAGGAGGATTCTGTGGGATCCTCCTTTCCCTGGGAAATATGGGGGTTAGGGGGCGCTTTCTATCTATCCCATACCCCTTGTTGTTCAATTAAGGGATGATCCTCTGGTGATGTTGCAGGCAAAGGAGGAGGGATGAGAATGCCACCCCTGGGGAGACAGAGTTAAGGTGGATCGGATTGGGTGGGACCTCGGGGGCCACACTGAGATGATCTCCCTTGGGGGGGGGGGCGCCAGCTACTTGGACTTTGGCACAACGCCTCCAGCAGCCACTGCACCTGGCGTAACGTGTGTGGTGGAACAATACGTACCTGTGCACAGAAGCCTTTGAGAATTTAAATGTCTCAAAAGCGTTTTTGTTTTATTAACATTGACTGTGTTCTGAATATTCAATCACAGGAGATTTGAACAGAATGAAGGAGGAAAATGAAAAAGATTGGGAGTTCCAGCATCCATAGAGTCCTATGGTGGACGTCTGCCAGGCAGTTCCACGCCATCTACAATATGTGCCTTGCATCTCAGGTTTAGGAAATTCACAGGACGATGCTTGCAGCCCAGGTGTCGTAGAGTAAGTAGATCACACCTAAGCCATGATTTTCTGGTCATGCTTCCAAAAGATGTTCAAGACTTTGGCAGGTTAAATAAATTAATCAATGAATAGAACCAAAGGGAGCCTGAGAAATAGAGGTTATTTTGTGAGACACCATGGGTCAGGAGACACGTGATAGAATTTCTTTTTGAGGGAGTGAGAGGAGCGAGGGAGGTTGGAGGGACATATCAACAGGCATTTACTTTAGAGGGGCCATGTTTTGGAAAGGCCAGCCCCACACATGGAGATTCTCTCTCTTCCCGGACACGTGAATCCTGCTGTAGCCCTTCTTCCTTCATTCTGAGCAGGACACATGCTGCTGAGATGAAAAGCTGAGCTCCCTGCAGCAGCCAAAGAAAACAAACACAGAGAAAAAGCAATTGAAAACGGAGAGAGGAAGCAGGATTCTGCATCCTGGCTGATAACATCCTCAAAATGCAAGCTGCAAGACACGTGATCATCAGAGGAGCTTGGGGGACACCCAGGACCAGGTTGCCAGCGGTGATCAGGTCCCTGACCCTCAGTGTCATCAACCCAAGGCCCCACAAACTGGCTCTTGATACCAAAGGGATATCATATCTGATATCCCTTCCCATATCCATGTAGAGGCCCAATAAATTCCTTGGATCATTTATTGATCAACTGTAAACTGAGATTTTACTGTGCCCAACGTACACCGGTAGACCCACAAGTTCCAGTTTGTGATGGAAGGCCACCATGCAATGAGGAAATCTGCTGTGACAGACCCATCTCAACTTCTTTCCTCGGGCCGGTCCGTTCCTTGCTCCCTGCCTATAGCCACGTATTCTTGGCACCCTCTCTCTGTCCAGGGCTTTTGTCTCTCTTCTTCCTCTCCACATAGGGAAGGTGTGAGGAAGCCACCATGGTGGGGTGGACCTCCCTCTTTCTTGCTGGGTGGGCGCTCTTAGGCAACACAACGCTGAGTGACTCGGCTAGTACAGGAATAGACACCTTATCCTACTTCTGACACGGGATTGCTGTGAGGACCAAATAACATTCTGTCCCTGACAGAATTTATAGGCTGCAAAATATTCAAAATATTCAAGTATCAGGGGTAGTATAAAGTGTGGCTTTGTTTCTCTCCAGTCTATTTAAAAAAACTTAGCCCCCAAACTACTCTTAGTCCCGACTCTGCACTGAGTTGGGTCAAGTGAAGTTGTATGTTAGGACTTACTACTCGCCAGGAAGGAAAGGAGGACTTCCTTTCACTGCCCCATAGGATCAGCGGCAAGCACTTCCTCCCCGCCCTGCTCTCCAAAACGCTGATGGCAGCGCCCCCTGGTGGAAATCCGGAGCAACTGCCTGGGAGAGCCCACATCTACCCAAAGGCCTAGAGGAGTCCGGTGGAATTTAGGTTGGATAGGAACCTAAAGTCCCCGTAAAGGGGACAGGCTCCAATCAGGCCCAGCTGATTGTTGTGATGAAGGATATAAATCTCACATTACCAGTTATTTTGGTTTTCCAAAACAAGCTAGAAACTTCCCTATTGAAAAAACCAAAACCAAAACCAACTGTATAAGCCAAAAAAAACAAGAGGTAGGCCAGGGCTTGGAGCTGCAAGCCATCAGGAAGCCTCAATTTCATTAACAATGAAATATTAATAGTAGTTAATCCCAACACAAAAACGAGGAACAATCTTGGTAAAAGAAACGTTTTATATAAAATACAAAAATCACAACTATCAACATACTTGACAAGGAGAAAAAAAGGACTAGCTCAATTCATTCACTTCTGAGTTTTCCCATTTATATCTGTGATTATATTGATTTTAACCAGCAGAAACTAGGAGGTTTCAGTAAAAATTATGGGAGGAACAACTCAAAATAGAAAAAAAATTATTTTCATTAAGTTTTTCTTTCTGCTAGTAGGGAAAAAATCAATTATCTAAAGATAATTCACCAGCTTCCAGAATGACAATGTCCATGAAGAGGTGTTTGAACTTTTTAGGAAAGAAATCCATATTCCCTAACACAGCATGTTAACTAACTGCGCAATTGGGTCTCATCCTGCCTGATAGCCTCATCCCCTAGGCAGCAATTTCCTATGCTGCCCTACTCACCATCCCAATCTATGTTTCTCCAAGAACACTTCAGGCATTTTCATATAATTCTATGTCTCTTTGAGGTGCCCTTCCTCATTTTTCCATTTTTAAAAACTCCTACTCATTCTTCAAAACCCAGTTTGCAGGTTGCCCCCACCAAAGCCCTGCTGACATAACACCTCCCCGAGCCTTCAGCCACAGTAAGCAGCCTACCCCAACCTATGCTCAGAGTGCTCAGCCTGTATCTCTCATATAACAGTCATTTTGTTTATGTTATAATTACTCGTTTGTTTGAAATCTACCCAAAGGCATAAAGCTTTGAAAACCCCTCATCGATTAGAAGCTGGTAGGGCAGGTTTGCTCTCTAAAGTTTTGCTCACCCAGAGCCCAGAGTACTGCCAGACTCATTGAAAGTAGGGTAATTGCAAAGTATTTTTTAAAACAATTTTAGTTTTGAATTTTTGGAAGAAGTGATCATCTTTACAGTCCAAAATGCAAAAGGTAGCAATGTGTATATGAGTGAAAAGTTTCCGTATCTTCCGTGTTTCCAGCCATGCAGTTTCTCTTCTTATCAGTAAATCATGCTACTCATTTTTTTTTTCAAACATCCTCTGGATGAAGTCCACATTCCTTTCCACACAGTGTAATTCTTTCTCCCATCTGGGCTTGTTTATCTTCCCAGCCCTCTCCCTACGCTCAGACTTTGCCCTCTGCTTTGGAGCCTGCACTGAATTTAGCCAGGTTCTCGGTCCCCCTCCCCCCACTCTGTCTTCACTGAGCAAAATATGTCCCTCATCATTCTGGCCTCAGCGTCTCTGTCCAAAGTGGGGGCCCAGTGTCCAGTGGGTTCCAGGAGCCCCCTCCCCCTCCCCTCCTCCCGCTCTTCTCACCTTGTAACCAATTGTTGACTAATGTGAGTCTTTGTAGGCTCCTGACTCCTTGAGATCAGAGACTGCTCCTCAATCATTGTTCAAGACTCGGGACCAGCACCTAGCACACAGTAGGGCTAGAATGGCGGTTGCTCTCCCCATGAACAATAGTTGGTCATGGTACTTGTTTCCTTGAGGCCTTCTGAGCTCTCGGCCTCTGAATTCTAGGGCTGGTGTTTGGCAGTTGAGGCACAACTTCCCTGGGCATCCGGACCACAAACCCCCAACTCTGACATTATCTGGATGTGTCTCCTTTTTGCAGCCGGAAGGAGGTGCAAGGCTAACACACAAGTAACCCCGTGAGTTGGGTGTTCTCCCTGTCTGTCCTCACTGGGAGGAAGAGGAAATAGGGGACACAGTGGTGCACGGGCTTGTGGGCATGCAAAGATATTCCTTATTGGGAATGACTAAAACGGCATGTATGTTCTCCTCATTAGTCTCCTGTGAACGTTAGCAAAGGTTAGTGTCCCTGAGCCCATTTCGCTCTTGGACACTGAAAAGTTAGGCTTTCTACCTTAAGAGGCTCAAAGGCAGATTCTGAACCACCGTGTATTCACCCCATTGTCCTCTCCCTGGGGACTTTGTAGATGACATCCCAGCTGGTAGTCCTCTCCCTTCCTCCAGCCACCCCAAGGCCACTCCCCGCATTCTTTCAAACCTCAGCCCCCACCTCACTGAATGTCAAATTACTCCATAAATTGCGAAGTCCTGCAAAATGCAAGGTGCTACAATCATTACCTTTATTATTATCTTAACTCCGTTTACTTACACTGAAATTTGCATACACTATAGTGATTCTGGAGTGTCACAAAAACCCACTATATATATATATAGTTTTTTGTTATTTTTGTGCAAGGGCCCAAGGGCCCTAAACAGACTACTTTTGTTTTGTTAATTAGCATTCTATTTGCTGACGTTCATTCTGACAGCAGGCTTGTGTGGAGGGGGAGCTCTGATCCCCCTCGAGCGGCCTTGGAGGCAAAGGGGACCCCGTGCAAGTTTACACATGCCTCATTACGACACCGTGCTTGGAAAAGAAACCCAAGGGTTGTCCAGGGAGCATGATGCCAGTGTGTGTGTATTGAAGAGGCATATTTCACTGGCCTGAGATTCCAAACAGGGGCTGTCTGGGGAGAACTTCAGGCCCATTTTGACTGTCACTTTATTTTAGGAACAGCCAAAGGGGGCTTGGCTCGTGGGCTTCCCTTTCCTTGTCCAGTCCCTTCCCACTCCTGGAGGACAGCCCTCTTTTCCAGAGGGTGACCAATCTGCATTTGGGAGGCGGCCCACTGGCTGCCTCCTTAAGCTCTGCCTCTGTGTCACAATTTAAGGAACAATCTTTGCAAAGTAAACAAACAACCTCAAACCTTAACTTATCGAGGAAAATCTGCTGGTCACCAAATAGCCTGTTTGAATGGAGCTATTAAAGATAAACAAGCCAGGCATTCGTGTGAGCAGCGAAAACAGGTTTTATTCAGTTAGTGCTGACAGTGGGGGAAAGGGCTGAGTTGCAGTGATTTGCCTAGTGGTGACCGGGGGTTTTCAAGGGAGAATCAGAGAGTAGGGAGGAGGAGAGAGCAGGCAGCGGCTCAGTGAAAAATTACCAAGGGCTGGTGGGTGTAAATGGGGTTAGGCCAGCAGGGTCGCTGGCTGGCAATTGAAGGTAGGAGTCTGTCCTCTCACAGAAACAGCCAAGCAACCAAGTGGGCAGGATTAGAAGAGAAGGGGGCAATAGATGGGGGTGGG
>NW_017731395.1:2964314-2985094 GCF_001890085.2 Hipposideros armiger
GGGGGAGGGATTATGCTGGTGGGTGACTGTCCGCGCTGCCAGGGACCGGGAGGGGGGAGAAGCGAAGCGCAAGTGACCACCCTAGAGAAAATGGGCGGCTGGCCTGCTTGCTTTGGGCATCACAATTGCCTCCCAGGGGCGCATGAGCACCCGGTAGCTCGCTATCTCGACTTGCCCCACTGCTGAGCGGTCCCCGCCACCGCACTTAGGGGCGCGATCCCTCCCTCCGTCTGTCCCTCCCTCCCTCCCTCCGCGTCACCCACCGGGCCACCTCCGCGCGTGTGGTCACGGTGTCCCGGCCACGGATTGGGCCAACTCTGGCTCCTCCCACCGCCGAGGCCTTCAGAGCCTCCACGCCTGTCCCTGCTGGAGCAGCTGACCGCAAAGACTAGGCTATGGGCGCCGCGGGCTCCTCTGCGCTGGCCCGCCTGGGCCTCCCCGCGCTGCGCCTTCCCGCGCAGCCCCGGTCCGCCTGGCTTGGGGTGGCCGCGCTGGGACTGGCCGCGGTGGCCCTGGGGACTGTCGTCTGGCGCCACGCGCGGCCCAGGCGGCGCCGGCGGCTGCAGCAGGTGGGGACCGTGTCGGAGCTCTGGATCTACCCGGTCAAGTCCTGCAAGGGGGTTTCGGTGAGCGAGGCCCAGTGCACGGCCATGGGGCTGCGCAGCGGCTACCTGCGGGACAGGTATGGCGAGCCGGGGCAGGGGACAGCACGGGACCTGCTGGGGATATGGTGGGGTGGAGGAGGTGGGGCTTGTCCCGGGAAAGGAGAATAGAGATTTGCCACGTGGGTTTTCAGGTCTGCTTGTTGGAGCCTCTGCCCTTGATCCCTTAGCTGGGAAGGTCAAGTTCTTGTCTGATTCAGGTTCTGAAAGGTAGATAGGGGCAAGCCCCTGCTCTTTTCCGGGCTGGAGGTTCCTCCTCTGTAAAAGGACGGGTCTGACCTGGTTATCTCCAGGGATCCTGTTCGTTCTAAACTTTCTGATTCTACCTGAATATGTGACACAATAGTAGAAAAGCAAAATGCCATCGGCACGCGTGGGCTGACTGAGCAACACTGAAACCAAGTCTTGTTCAGGGACATTAGCTTTGGTCTTGTTGGGGCTTGTTGGTCATCATCTCCAGTCCCAGGCAAGGTGCCTGGGAGACCCAAGAGGTGGGGACATCTGACCCATTTTCATTAGTAATGAGCAGAGTGAAGTCTTCTCCTGGGGACATGGGTTGTCAGAGGGACAAGTGTAATGCTTACCACTAAGGGAACAGTGTGTCTGTCCCCTTCTCCCAGAGGCAGTGTGATCCTCAGGGAAGAACTTTAGGTAAAGTCCCTACCCACATAAGACCTGGCACATAGACATTTCACTCTCTCTCAGAAAAGAAAGGGTGCCCTGTCATTTAACTCACCCCAAAGGTGAGGCACACACACATCTCACTGACACAGAATTATACAGCTGGATATGGCGAGGGCTGTCCCCAGACAGTGATCCACTAGCCCTAGAAAGAGTGATCCAAAAACGACGAAACCTCCTTTGCTGCCTTAGGTCAAGATGCCTTCCTATCTGGCTGGATGGTTTAGCCGTGGTCTTGTATCTAGGGCGAGGGAGGTTTGCAAGTTGGTCATTCAAGGAACCTTCTAGCAGAGGGAGTCTGCTGCCCTGAGGTCACTCTAGAACACGTGCACTCACTCGTCTCTGAAGAATGCTGTCCTCTTGAAGAAATGCAGGCCCCCTCGACATGGAAACACTTCAGCTTGTTTCAGAGGCGTGTTGTGTGTGCAGACCATGTAACTCATGGGGGATTGTCCATCCCCCTTGCACCCCAGATGTCTAATCCTGGAGCATTTTTACAAATCGTAATTTCCTGAGATCCCCATGCCAGACTTGTGGAATCAGAATCACCAAAAGGGATGTCAGCTTGTGTAGTGTTGACATCTCCCAGGTGACTCCAATGCTTTAAGTAAAAGGTTTACCTGGGATCATTAAGAAGAAGAAGAACATGTTTAGAGTTTATTCAAGTGTGAAGGACTAGAGAGGTTGCTTCTTGCTGGAAAGACTCCTGACATGCAAGGCTGGACACCCTCCAAAAACCTGGAGAGGCACATTTTAATGATGCACATCCATGGAAAATGGATTTGTGCTACATCTGTCCTCACGTGAAGGACTGAGGTTATTTTACAGAGAGAACTCCAGTTCTTATCTGTGTTCCTTCTGGTGTTTTTTTTTTTTTAAGATTTTATTGGGGAATTGGGGAAGGGGAACAGCGTTGGGTAATTGGGGAAGGGAGCAGCCAAGTTGTCCTTCAGTCTTAGTTGTGGAGGGTGCAGCTAGCTCAGCTCCGAGTCCAGTTGCCATCTGGCTGCTGGTCGGCAGCTCACAGCTGCTCAGCTCAAGGTGCCGTGTTCAATCTTAGTAGCGGGTGGGCGTAGCCCACCATCCCATGTGGGAGTCAAACCGGCAACCTTGTTGTTAGGAGCACGTGCTCTCACCAGCTGAACCATCCTGCCACCTGTTGGCAGCTCAGCGGCAGCTCAGCTCAGACACAACTCACTGGCCCATGTGGGAATCGAACCTGTGACCCTGTTGCTCAGAGCTCATGCTCTTAACCAACTGAGCCACTCGGCCGGGCCCTTCCCTTGGACCATCTGAATGACTTGCTTTCCCACTTCTCATTGTCACTCCCTTGCTGTGACTCTTGCTTCCTCAGAAAGAACATATTTGTCCTTTGCTTTAAGGCTTCTGTGGACATCCTACAATAAATGGAACTATATCAACTTTGTTTTGAACAATAAATGCTTGGGATGCGTGGTGTGGTGTGGAAACTGGGGTGGAGGGAAAGGCAATGGAAGGGACATTGATTCAGTGCTTAATATACAGCAGACTCAGAGCTAAATCCTGTCACATAGATGATCTTATTATTTAAGTTTCATAACAATCTTGTGGGCTTCATGGCACCTTCACTTGGCAAATAAGGAAACAGTATCAGAAAGGATAGTAAAGTAAGTCCTCAATAGGTTCTGTAATTTTAAGCAAAACGTCTTATAAGGAAACCAATAAACAAGAGTTAAGTTCCTCCAGCATCTCATCAACGTTCTAATGAAACGATGGTTGACCAAAATGATGTTATGCAAGTACCTGCTCTGTCTCACCCAAGATCACACAACACCATATGTGCTGGAGTGATGTGAACTCAGCTCTCTGTGAGCACTGCCCTCATGTTCTTTCTATGAAAACAGTGTGTGATTTGGAAGTGGACCAGGATCAGGAGACCTTGGGTGAAGACGTTAACCTCTCTGAGCCTCATTTCTCTCAGTTGCAGAAGAAACAGGTTGAACTTGCTCTCTAAGATCCTATCTAATCTAGATTTTATTTCTTAAAAGATCTTTGACACTTGAAAGCAACCTTGGGAAAAAAAAAAACTCTGCTAAACGATTGCTGTTGTTCCCTCAACTTGAGATTTCAGTAACAAAACTATAAATCACCTAGAATGCAGGGGAAAAGGCCTTTTATTTAAGTCTATTTTGAACCCGTGTCTTTGGAGCTGTGCCAAGAAGCTGGGATCTTCCTCAGTAAGTGCTGTGCGGCTCACATTTCTAGGGATATTTGATCAAAGCTCTTAACAGATTTGTGAAGGCTTGGCTTCAGTGCCCTGAACTTTGAGCGCATTTAAAATCCTCCCAGCAGCGGGGCTGGCTGAGTGGCTCAGTTGGTTAAGAGTGAGCTCTGAGCAACAGGGGTTGGAGTCCCGGCCTGAGCTGAGATGCAGCTGAGCTGCCAACAGGTGGCAGGATGGCTCAGCTAAAAAAATTTAAAAATAAATAAATAAATAAAATAAAGAAAGAAATAAAATCCTCCCAGAAAACCACTGGCAGGGGCTGTCTGGCATCGACGCTCAGAGCGATGGCCGCCCTCTGTAACCTTGTTAATCCCCCACCTCTCCTTAGGAGCCACACAGGGCTCGACCATTCATCAATCTGCCCAAACCCTTGCTGAAGTCAGCCCCTTATTTCGGGCTACACAGACAATTATTATCTCTTGGAGGAATGAATTCCCTAAGTTGATTATTCCATGTGTCATTTTCTCTTGGATTCCTCCTGCCTTCACCCTCCTTTCTGTGGTGGGGTCTCTGCTGTGTCATTCCCCCCCACCCTGCCCCGTTTTCAGCCTCAGTCCTTCCGGCTTCCCAGGCCAACCAACATGTGAGTTTAGAAATGAGATTTTCTGGCTCTGCTTCCTTACCGCCCTTGGCCGCTCTGGGCACTGGTGTTTTGTTTTGGGTTTTTTTTTTTTTTTGGAGAATCTAAGCTTTGGGCTCTCCACCGATCCCCACATACATACTCATGTTTTACATGCAAAATGAAGGTGCTGGCTTTTAGTGTGTCAGACTCGGTTGGGATAACGTGGTCACACACAAAAAAATGGACACTGCCAATTTATCCTTTCTTTCAGATCTAGCAGAATAGAGCTAATGACTCATTCCCTGGGCACCACTGTGTGCAAGAGGTGAAAAATCAGTGCCCTATTGACAGGGTAATGAGGCTGGTTGGGATAGGTTCCAGAACCCCACAGGTGAGCAGGCCAGAGAACCCTGGGAATCACAGGAACCTGGGAAGAAAATGGTGGCCTCCTCACAGGTGTGGGGACCTGCGACTGCCCAGCATCACCGGTTCTCAGGATGGGAGTAGCCAAGACAATCCCTAAAATCAATGTCTTTGCACTCTTGTTGCCACCACTGGCACACCCTTCCACCCATACACATGCCAGTTAGCAGGGCACAGGTGCCAGTCAGGGTGTGCTGTTTGGTTGTAAAGAAGGGACCGTGTAGCCAGCACATGGACGGGTAGGGAAAGGTTGCCTGGTTGGAAGGTTCCAGAGGGGCGACTACCTATCAGGGTCAGGTGAGGGTACTTGATGTCAGGTGTTCGCATCGGGTTATCTCAGACACTCCCACCTGGCTTCCAGTCATATTTTGCAAGATCTTTGGTGGAGGAACCACCTCTCATACTAGAAGGGGCTGCCCTTTTCCTGCTTTGCTCACTCATCCATGTCACAGAATTCCTCACCCACTGTCCCTGTCTGCCAAGTCTATGCTTTACAGTAAAAGCATGGATGATGTTGAAACCTGATTCCCCCTAGGGGCAGTATACTTTTTGTTTTTACAGTAATCAAACCATTTGTGTGGTGTAATCCCAAACATATACTCTGCTGGGATAAAAGTAACCAACTTAACCAGCTCAGCCTCCCTTCCCATCCTGCAGTTCACCCCATTGCCCGCAATGGACAAGGTGGAGCGTGGACACTGAGCCCCAAACAGTGGGCCCTCTCGCAGGTGAATGGAATTCTTACTTCACAGTGGACTTCCATGAATCTTTGTTCTCAGAGTCAGGACGTGTGCACGAAGAGGAAAGGCTGTTTAGGGGGTTGCTGAGGTACGATCTGCTTGCCGTGGCAAGTTACACAAAATAGAAGCCGAGTTGCACCCTCTCGGAGTCACAAACATTACATGACCTTTGTCTAGGGTTTCAGGTCACTTGGGCCAGTGGTTTCTGGCCAACTGCATCTGGTTCCACAGCAGAAACACCTAGAAGACATTTCATGGCAATTCAGGGCTCAGAGATGTGTTCAACAGGCCCGGGGATGTTTCTCACCAAAGCAGAGGCCCCAAATAAGCAATATCATTAGTTGTCCAAGCAGTGAGAGAGGCTCCTTTCACCGGCCTAATTTTCTGGATTTTTGGAACTAGGCATTTTCATACAAGGGCCACATGCTCTCTCCCAGGTCTGTTTCTGCCTTAGAAGCTCCTTTTAGGGACACCAACTTTTGGACCCAAAGAATTTGACCTCATCTGGATAACAGTCTAGAAAAAAGTGGTTGCTTCCCGAGTTGGGGCAGGGAGAGGGATTTGAAGAAATAGAAAGCTAGAGGGAAGCTATTGAGAGGGTGGCAGTGGATTTCCCGAGTGTGCCCATGTTTGTTTCTCTGCAGGTTTTGGCTGGTGATTAAGGAAGATGGACATATGGTCACAGCACGGCAGGAGCCTCGCCTGGTCCTGATCTCCATCACCTGTGAGGATGATTACCTGGTCCTCAGGGCCCCAGGTGTGGACCCGCTGGTTTTGCAGCGCAAGCTGTCTTCTTCAAACGCGGTCCACAACTGCAGGTACTCTACCTGAGGGCATCGGAGCCCTGTGACCAGGCCCGATTTCCTTTTAGCCTGTCTTGCTAACGTTTGCACAGTAGGTAATGAGATTGGTAAACCAAGGAAGTATTTAAGACAAGTCTAGCCTGGGTTGGGATACAGCCAGTGGTCAGGTGTGAGTGGGTGATGCAGGACATGATTTTAGGGTCTGTGGGATTTGTTTTCATCAGGTGTGGAAAGACATGCAGACACAGAAATGACTGTCATGAAGAAAGAAGTTTTTTATAGTCACAGATCCCTAGAAACAGGAGGCCGATGCCATGGAGGGCCACGCTGGGAAGCACCAGGGTTGCTCAGGAGGCCGAGGGCGAAGGAGGGATGTGAGCAAGAGCCTTTACTGCGATTTCCACAGGAAGGACTGGGTGAGGCAGGATAAACAGGCTTAGGATTGGCTAGTTTGAATAACTCCAGTGGGCTCTGGGCCACAGAGGCCGTCCCTAGGTGTCTGGTACTTGGTCCTGGGTGATTCGGGCAGTAGATAGTGACCAACAGAGAAGATGGTTGGCGCTGGGGGCTGTGCACTAATTGGCGTGCATACAAAAGTCTAGTGATTTACTATCTCCAGGAGTTGACCAGCCCCGGGAGGGAAGGTTTCTTTAGAATCAGCAAGACCCCTGAGACGTCAAAGCATCAAAATACAGAAGATTTTAAAAAGCATGATTAATACAAACACAGGAGGAATACAAAGAACCCATCTTTAGGGTTTGTCTCTTTGTATTCAAGTTGAACGGATTTCTGTTCAGCGTGGCCAGCCCTCCAGCCAGGCAGACAAGGGGGTTCGTGGAGATGTCACCAGCCGTATCTCAGGGTGGGGTGATAAGAACTCTGGAGCTGTTCCCGGTGTCTGGATGACCTGGAAGTCGAGAACCCTCAGAGTTTGGAGACACCAGCCCTGGGCACTGTGCTTCTGGATTGACATAGAGAGGGAGGGAAGGCAGCCAGTTAGCACACCATCCTGTCCTGCTCATCAGACATGCTGTAATTAATCCGGCCTGCGTTTATGTATAAGCCATTTTTAACGGATCGATTGCCGTGGGAACTGCTAAAAGACAAAGAAATGGTATGAATTATCATAGGTGGTGCGTGACAAACAGAGTGACTATCACAGCCCGCTCACCAGGGCGTAAACAAAAATAAAATAAATCACCAACCGCAAGTTGGAAAAAAGTAAAGAAAATCCTTTAACACAGCCATCTGAACTGAGGAGAGCGTGTGTTAATTTTTATAAGAAAATGCCAAATTTGTTTTTTATCAGAGTAAAGCTCCCTTGTCTCATGTCTTCATCCACTGAGTTTTGTTACCAGTGTTTTTCAGCCATGAGAAAGAAAGAAATCACGCTATTTGCGACAACATGAGAGGACCTTGAGGGCGTTATGCTAAGTGCAGTAAGTCAGACAGAGAATGACAAATACTGTATGACTTCACTTACATGTGGAATAAAATTAAACAACAAAAAACAACCCCCGCCCCCCCAAAAAAAAACCAAATTCATAGAAAAGGGGCTCATATTTGTGGTTACCAGAAAAGCGGGGGGAGCAGTGAATTGGAGGAAGGTGGTCAGAAGGTAGAAACTTCCAGTTATAAGATAAATACCGGAGATGTAATGTACAATGTGATGACTGCTTAACACTGCCGTGTGCTATGTTTGAAAGTTGTTAAGAGATTGTTAAGATCTTGAGGTTTCATCACAAAGAAAAAAGTAATTGCTTTCTTTCTTTTTTTTTTGTATCTTTATGTGATGAGGGGTGTTACCTAAACTTACTGTGGTAATCATTTCACAATATGTGTACGTCAAGTCATTATGTTATACACCTTAAACTTACACAGTGCTGTATATGTCAATTCTATCTCAATGAAACTAGAAAAAAATTTGTTAAATGTGGACCATAAAAGAAGACCTTAATGATGTATTTTAGAAAATGGATAGGGATAGAAATCTAACTGCCATAGGATTTCATTGCATCCTTTTAAAAGCATAATTTTATTGCATTTTAATATAATTTTTATAGATCTATAATATTAATATATAATATACTTTATCATATAATTTCATTTTAAAGATTAATATTTACAATTCAATGGAAATGGTATCCTTCACAACAAATTAAACTTATGCAAAAGTTTACATGTCAATTTACAACCCTGTGAGGGGTACCAAGCTTTGAAAACCTCTTTTAAGGGCCCACAAGCAAAAAAAAAAAACCTTGAAGCCCATTGTGTTATCTAATGAAGTCTGTGCCCACCACGCGGAGTATTGTATTATTCTTTCCAATTTACAACAGAAGGTCAGAGGAGTTAAATGACTTGCTGAGGTCACAGACTAGCGTAGCAGAGGTCCAGCCTGAACCAGGTCGGCCAGCCTCCAGGCTCAGGGTGCACCTGCCACACCTGAGGGGCGTCCGTCTCCCCTTCTAAAAGCATCCTAAATCCTTGCTGCTCGAAGTGTGGTCCATGGACCAGCAGCTTGGGCATCCTGAAGCTTGTTAGGAATGTAGACCCTCAGGCTCCAACCCAGCCTACGGAGCCATAACCTGCATTTTTCCAAGATCTTGGTGAGTTGCAAGCGCCATGGGGTTTGACAAGCTCGTTCCTGGAACACATTTTACTCCCTTCCCCCACCGCTTCTGCCCAGCGTTGGCCCACAGACCACTCACTGCCCCTCGGGTGTGGTCAGGTCCCGACGGCCCTGCTGTTCCGCCGGGACGCCGTCACCCAGTGTGTTGGTGTAAGACAGTAACTGTGGTCTCTCATCACCCTTCCAGGATTTTTGGCCTTGACATTAAGGGCAGGGACTGTGGCGACGAGGCCGCTCAGTGGTTCACCAACTTCTTGAAAACAGACACTTTCAGGCTGGTTCAGTTCGAAAAGAACATGAAGGGAAGAGAAGCAAAGAACATTTTCCCGACTATTGAACAGAATTACCAGGTGAGCTGACAGAGAGCTGCCCTTCGCTTCTACTAGCCACCCTTACGTTTCTGGCTTCCTTCTTGCCCCACAAGGAGCCTGTCTTGGGATCCCAGTTAGGAACGCGTTGTCACAGCCCAAGTGAGTGGTACTGAGGGTGCCACCCCGCCAGGTATTGAGGATGGAGAGGGAGGTGGATACGAGGGAGCATGGGCGGCCCCCCCAGGATGCCTAGGGGTTGGAATATGGGAGATATTGTGTAGGGAGAAGCCAGGAGCGACTCCCAGGGAGGTGGGAACTCAGGAGAAAAGGAGGGGAGGAGGCGAAAGGACGAGGTTTGTCTGGGACTCAATCCAGGTTTCCTGAAATGACAGAAGCAGATTTTTCTCCCAGCGCTGCCTTCACAGCCAGTGTGGGATGGTTATTTCAGGCACTGAGAAGACACTTCCTCCTGAAGAAAACGGTCTTCTGTGCCGCCTACAGCCCGAAGACCAAAGCCTTTGGTTGTGCGGTGACATAAGACTTTAAATGCAAGCCTCTCAGGATGTCTCCCCCATGCTCCCTGAACTACAAGCTCCTTGAATGCAGAGGGGGGGTATCTGTTTTGTTCACTGCTATTTCTCCACCTAAGACAGTGCCTGCCACATAGCAGGTGCTTATTCAGTGCATGTTGAGTGAATGGTGGCAGCTGAAAGAAATCATTAGTGGAGTAGAGTTGATTGGCCGCACACCCTTCCCCTGTTTGATGGTGATGATGGGGGAAGAGGGTCACCTGTTGGGCACCGGAGTGAGGGAACGAGAAAGAAAGTGAGGCCTGGAGGGTAAGGTCGCCGGAGCTGGGCTGCTGCCATCAGGGCGTGGATGAGGAGACCCGCCCTAAACCCAGAGCTGACTTGGCTGGGTTTTTTTTTTAAGTTGACAGCATCACTGCCTCTGTTTCCTGAACAGACACCACCTTCCCTTTCTGCCCTCCGGTGGTTTTGCTTCTAGACTTCGTTTAGCTTTGCCGTTGGTCTGAGGGATTTCATGGGGCAGTGATGCCTGATGGTGCTGTGTCCTTGGCACAGGTGGCCTACCCAGACTGCAGCCCCATCATGATCCTCTCGGAAGCCTCCCTGGCAGACCTGAATACCAGGCTGGAGAAGACAGTGAAAATGGATCAATTCAGGCCAAGCATCGTGGTGACAGGCTGCAGTGCTTTTGAGGAGGTAAGTGGCTCTGTGCTTTTGTGCATTAGGCTCCGAGGTGCTGTTCAAGATGCTGACGGAACTGCTCAGACATTCCAAGGTTGGTAGCAGGGGGGGAAAATCCTTCCCCAAGTCACCTTGACCTTGTTGTTTCCCTCATTGCTGCTGCCATCACTGCACTGGCCTCAGGGGGGCACTGGTCACCTTTTAATGCTTGGTCCCCCAGAGCAAGCAATGGGGACTCCAAATTGTAACAAGTCTGGGACTAGGCTGGAATAGAGAATCATAGCTCACAGATAACTAAAGGGGAATGGCGATGAAGAGAAAAGCCATCTCTCCCTTTGGGGTACCACGCAGGAGTGCTTTCAAAGATTTGAGACTCTTGGAAGCCCCAGACCCCAAAGTGATGGCCGAGGGGATACAAGAAAGCTGCCTGTGAATGGGGCCCTGGGGACATTCCATGCTGTGGCCTGAGTTCTCTCCCAGACGACCCACATGCTTTCCTATGTGACTGACACCAGAACTTCCCACTCTCCAGACACAGACCCTAGGAACCCTAAAGGGGCAGGTAACCTGCAATCACCACGAGCAATCATGTTAAACATGGTGGTTGGGGAGGTGGGGTGGGGGTGGGCCGCGGGAAAAGCAGTTAAACTTTATGAGCGCTGGGGCGAACAACAACAAATACCCTTGACTGGGTGTTTACTGAGTGCCAGGCCCCGAACTAAGGAATCCCTTTATACGAATTCGTTTCTTTGATCCTCACAACCACCCTGTGACGTCTGCATTATTTTCGCCTTTTCATAAGGAAGGTGAAGCTCAGAAGTGTTACACACCTTGTTAAGCGCGTAAGTGGTGGCTCTGGCGTTGGAACCCAAGCCTCGCCAATTCCAGCTTCTGAGGTGTTGAGGTCAAGGTTTCAATTTAGAAAGGCCTTTGAACCCCTTCTGAATTCTTTGCTCCCTGGGATGACTGCATGTCCTGTGTGAGTAAAAGGTGCCCCTGTTTCCTGGCCAACATTGTCCTTCAGCATAAACCTTTGCCGAGAACCTGGGAGAAATCCTTGCACATGTAAGCGCTTCGTGTTATTCATGATTTAAAAAATAACCACGGACACACAAGTGACCTACTTGTTGATTTTTATCCTGTCGCTTATAATCTATTTTCTTTAATCCCTCTTTACATTTGTTAAAAATGTCTCTCTTGGTTGCTGTTGTTCTTTAATTTTATTGGGAAACGGTGTGTTTTTTCAGGACCCATCAGCTCCAAGTCAAGTAGTTGTCTTCAGTCTAGTTGTGGAGGGCGCAGCTCCGTGGCCCATGTGGAAATCAAACCGGCAACCTTGGTGTTATGAGCCTGCGCTCTAACCACCTGAGCTAACAGCTACCCCAAAAATGTCTTTTAATTGACCATCTATTATGGGCCAGGCACTGCGTCCAGGAGCCCTGGATACAGAGATGCAAAGGTACAGGTTCTGCTCTCCAGAATTTCCCGATACGAGAGGAACGCCGTGAGATAATGTCAGCCCAGCGTGAGAAGTACTTTAGCACACATACTTAGCAAGTACCAAGGATGCTCAGAAGTCGAAATGCCTAAATCTGCCTGGAGAACGGAGGTGTGGGGGCAGGGGGGCGTCAGATCATGACATTAAGGGGTGCCCCAGGAGCATTTCAGGAACACAGGAGCACAGGGGGTAAAGAAGTGGTGGGAGGAGTGGCTGGAGACCACCATGCACAAGGAACTTAAATGTTATAATGCGTATAGTGACGGTAATGATTTTGAATAAGGAAGTAATTAAGATTTGCAGTCATATGACAGATAGCTACCGATGCCCACAACGTGCCAGACGTGATATTACTGGGGCAACCCTCTAGAAAGTGCATCCGAAGGTAGGGAAACCTGAGGCAGAAATAGCAGCGCCATGCTTAATCCCCAGAGGGTCTTTTTGGAAAACTATAGATTTAGCAGGCCTTCCCTGGGACCTACATCAGAATCGTGATGCCGCCTGGGACTCGGCCCCGGCAGCGCCACCCCAGGTCAATCTTGTGCAAACGGTGCCTGGAGAAGCACTGACTTAGGAAGGGTGAGAGGTACGGAGAGATACAGAGGTGGGGCGGGAGAGGAGGAACGCTGACCTTCTCAGGCCATTGGCTCCTTGAGGGAAGCGACTTGGTTTTGTGCTCAGGAATCCATCCAGATTTTGTGAGAACTGAAGTTTACACAATGTGGGGGCCCTCTTTAAGAAAAGAAAATAACAAAAACAAAATTAGGTGCAGGGTCTTGATAGGGTCCAGTGTAACTGATGGGCTCAAGACTCAAGTCCCCTTGGCTTTCTCGTAAACGCACCTATTTCTTCTTCTACTTCCCCATGCTGTCTCTAGGATGTACATAAGTATGGAGTTGTTAGATGCTTCTTGAACACCGAATAAATTTGTTCTCAGTGTTAGTAATGCACGTTACGAAAGATTGAATTCAAAATTGGTCCACGTCCCAAAAATTCTTTCACAGAAACTCTAACTAGGCCATTCTTTTCTAAGAAACTTTCTTTTTTTATAGCTTCTCAGCCTTTTGGCTAAGATCAAGTATAGAAACTTTCTTTTAGAGAATACAATTTTTCTTGATTTGTCTCCACTGAAGGATAAATTGTTTTGATACTAATTTTAATTTAAGACCTTGAGCCAGGGGGATAAGAAGAAACGATGCACTCATTCCTGCCTAAAGAATTTTTGCTTTCCCGTAACTTGCCCAATAAGAATTTTTGCTCTCCTATAACTTGTCAAACTGAACCAAAGGCTAATGTAAGCCTAATCATGTTCTCTTGGGCAGTTTTAGTGGATGGAGTCTTCTTTTTAATAATTAAAAAAAAAGAATTGTTAAGTGACCAATGCTCCAAAGTCCATTTGTTGTTTTATTACAGCATTGCAATGGGCTTGCAAAAATAGTAATACTTGTTTTTCTAGAATAACTCCAAGTTTTCTAGAAGAGTCCTCTGGTTATGCACATTAAAAAAAAAATCCTTACTATAAAATGATGCTAATGTTACTGATTTATTCTCCCTTAAATTAGGAAACTTAATAGTTAGCTATCTGATGCATTAACCTATCTACCTGGCACCATTGCACAACTAGAATCCTTTCATTTAATGGGACTCTGTTAAATATTAATGTAAAATGATAACGCACATAAATATTTAATAAACCAACTAATAATTAAAAAATAGCAATCTAAGCATGGTGGAAAAATTCAGGCCAATATTTATGGCAAAAATATAGAGTAATAGGAAAATACAATGTGCAACATTTACTCTTTGTGAACCAAAGTACTTTGTACTTTTCCTACGTAACTCAGAATATTAAGCAGATTTTAAAACACAGCTTCCCTTGACCCAGCATGGCGTGTTTGAGTTCTGGAATGCAGAGCAATGCAATTTAAACATAATAAAATTGACCAATGTTTCTTATCTCTGTAGCCGACTGTTGTGGGGGGCACTTTGCTTGCTGTCCTGATGAGCAGGACTTGACATATTTTTTTATAATGTCCTATTTGTATCATTCCTCACTCCACATTAAGAAAGGACAGTGGAGAAGCCTGCAGAAAACCCTCTGTGTGTTCTCTGTCCCTCGGAAAGTGCTTCTCCAAGAAGCTTCTAGAGAGGCGTAGATATTGAAACCAGACAGCTGTGGTTGAATTCCATCTCGCACCGCCCCACCCCACTCTCCAGCCGCCATGTAAATTGGGTTCTCCAGTATGATCCTTTGCAGCTGCTGAAAAACAAAGGTTTTGCAAATCATCATTACCAGACTTTTCTGTCCCCAGTCACCAGAGTCAGGATGAGTTAGGATTTTATTTGGGTGCTTAGATAAGAAGCCTATGTTTTGACATAAGGACAGCAATCTCTGCCTGGCTTCAAGAATTTCTGAAGTAGCAATAATAAAAATAATATAGAAACCAATAACAAAAGTAATAACAACTATGACTTGCAGTTATCAAATGTGTATTATGTAACAGGCACTGTGCCAGACCATTTGTGCATTATCTCATGTAATGTTCCTAGTTACCTTTCCCAAACTGCAGGTCACAATCCATTATTGATTTATAATATCAGTTTAGTGGATCCTGACCAGCATTATTAAAAAAAAAAAGTAATAGAATAGAATAAAAGCTATCAGAGTAAACTGTATGTAGAAAGGTTAAGAATTGTTTGCAAAACTTATTTAAGTTATATCTGGGGTGTGTGTGTGTGTGAGTGTGTGTGTGTGTGAGAGAGAGAGAGAGAGAGAGAACATTAGGAAACAATATAAAATGTAATTTTTTTTTAAGATTTTATTGGGGAATTGGGGAACAGAACAGTGTTGGGGAATTAGGGAAGGGGAACATTGTGTTTTTCCAGGACCCGTCACTCCAAGTCAAGTTTTGTCCTTCAGCCTTAGTTGTGGAGGGTGCAAGCTCAGCTCCAAGTCCAGTCGCTGCTTTCAATCTTAGTTGTGGGGCGGGGGTGCAGCCCACCATCCCATGCGGGAGTCGAACCGGCAACCTTGCTGCCAAGAGCATATGCTCTCACCAGCTGAGCCATCCTGCCACCTGTTGGCAGCTCAGCAGCAACTCAGCTTGAGTGCAGCTCACTGGCCCATGTGAGAATCGAACTGGCAACACTGTTGCTCAGAGCTCACGCTCTTAACCAACTGCGCCACCTGGCCGGCCCTAAAATGTAATTTTTTAAAAGACCTTTTTAGAGCAGTTTTAGGTTTACAATAAAATTGAGAGGAAGGTACAGAGATTTCTCATATAGCCCCTACTGTTATAGTCACCTACTGAAGGACATCTTGGTTGCTTCCAGGTACTGGCAGTTACAAAGTGTAATTTTCTACCTTGGTTCACGGTGGTTCATGGTAGAACATGTTTGATAGCCACTGAGGTGAGTGGTATTTTCCAGATGTGGAAACGGAGACTGAGAGAAGTTGAGTAACTTGCTCAGCGTCACATAGCTCGTGTGTGCCAAGTGGGGACATGTGCTCCAGCCGTCTGTCAGAAGTCCATGACTTTAGGCTGTCTCCACAACTCTGCCCTTTTTAAGCCACTTAGCAAAATCCGCATCGGGTCCCCACTCACTCTGGGGTCAGGAGGATCAGGTGTCTGCCCCTGGCAGAGGCAGGGCCAGTGGCCGTGGAATGCCAAGACTCATGGGCAGGCTGCCTCTATGTGGAGGCGGAAGTGTTGAATGTGTGTCTCATAACTGACTGTCCTCGGGTGACGTCCCACTCCACAAAGAACCGTCAGATTCTAACTTGGCTTCCACGGTAGCTTAGCTTTACAGAGAGAGTGGACTTGTCTTGCAAGCTGTACATTTCTCATTATATATCAATACATTGGCCTTGGAGTGAATTTATGACCCTCGTGGCAAACGGTCCCTCAGAGAAGGTCTGCTCTTGAGGTGCTGACAGAGTCAGTATCTCAGACTGTAAGTCACCGGGTGGAGCCCGGTGCTGCCTGCCCTTGAGTCCTTTTCGGAGGTGCTTCCTGGGGTCGTCTTGCATTGCTTTCTCCTGCTTAGCTTCATCGTTCGTACCAGCCAAAGAATAAACGGCTTCCAAGACGAATGCATTCGTAATTCAAAAGATAACTGTACCTTTTCTCCTAGGATAGTTGGGATGAACTCCTCATTGGCAACGTAGAAATGAAAAAGGCTTTGGCTTGCCCCAGGTAAGGATTCTCGCGAGACTCGACCTCTGGGGTGTGGCTCGCCCATTGGTTCTTAACCGTCAGGTAAACCTTGGTAATTATTGCATGACAGGTGCATTATGACCACGGTGGACCCAGATACTGGAGTGATAGACAGGAAGGAGCCGCTGGAAACCCTGAAGGGGTAAGACCCATGTTCAGTGTATTCTTAATATTATCCCCACCTAGAACTACCTGTGCTGGAGGTGCTCTGAGCACCTGGCACTCTACCATCTGGTTGGTTTGTGTCTATTGGTTAATGTGAGTATTACTTCCTCTTTTTTTTCTGGACAGATTTTGTAGTGCTTTTTTATTATACAAATTTTTCATTGTACAATAGTGTGTTTTGCAATTTTCCTGTCTCTCATATCAATGTTTGATAACATTTACATGTATTTTTCCAAATTAAAACCGCGAATACTTTATTGCAACTCAGATTTCTTTCTTAGCATCAGTATCAAGGAATATGAGAATAATTGAAGTTGTATAATGAAATAGAAAAAATGGAATGTAATGTGTTGTCAGAGGTTTGTTTATCTAGAAGCTTCTTTTACGCCAGGGTGTGTTCTCATTTGTTTTGTTTTGTTATTTAAAGAATTTGGGCTGACTTGATTCACAAT
Source organism: Hipposideros armiger (assembly GCF_001890085.2). Lineage (NCBI taxonomy): Eukaryota > Metazoa > Chordata > Mammalia > Chiroptera > Hipposideridae > Hipposideros > Hipposideros armiger. The sequence continues at coordinate 2,980,932 of NW_017731395.1, forward strand.
GTGGAATGTATTTTTTAAACCAAAGTTAACATTTTGGGGGGAGATGTATTTTCTTTGCTTTCCTTTTTCTCTGTTTTGTTGTTGGTTTCTAATGAGTTTAGGTTAGAAAAGAGGTTATTTCTTGAAGCCTCCAGATTTACAATTCTGTTTTTTTTTTTAAGATGCAATGAGATTAATTTGTTTTCTTTAGATAGGACCTTTGAAAAAAATTCACTTCAGCAATAGTCCTGCCCACCCACCAGCTGTGTCTCTGTCTTAATTTTTGTTCATCAGAGAACCTCAACTTTAGGCTTATAAACTTGGAGGGGTGGAAGGCACCATGTTTAAATGCATTAAACAGAAGGTTTGGAGAGTTCAGGGTAGTTCCATTTTAAGATTGCATGAGCAGATATGTATGATATTGGGGGGAAATGGGGCAGCGGATTGGGGGAGGAGGGTTGTCACTTCGAGGGGTAAAAAGTATAATTATTGCACTGTGTTGTACAGCTGAAACTAATTCTAAAAAATGTATTTCATAATAAAAAATAATTTAATAAAAAAAGAAATTATTTGAAGTAAAACTAAAAAAAAAGATTGCATGAGCATTTGTTTCAATGAGTTGTGAAGTTGGAGGTACACATGTAAATGAAGTATTTATTTTAAGTAACATATAAAAGTTTATTGTTTTGTTTTTTGTTTGATTTTGGCCTCCAACTGAAGCCATGGAAAAATTATTTAGACTCTCTTTTTAGGTTGCTTCTAGAAACAGCAGGATTATTTGCAGTTTGACTAATGGCCCACAGACTTCTCTATCAACATTTCAGAAAAGGCTGGCCAATTTACTTATCAACAACGTGGGGATGAAAAAACTCTTGAATTCCATTGAAAGCACTTAGATTATTATTCCCTTTTTGTGCCTCATGATGAATTTTTGCTTCTTTCAGCTACCGCCTGTGTGATCCTTCTGAGAGGCATTTATACAAGTCATCCCCACTTTTTGGGATCTATTATTCGGTGGAAAAAATTGGAGACTTGAAAGTTGGTGACGCCGTGTATCAGATGGTACAGTGACGGACCCACGAAGGTGATATGGTAAATGGCCTGCTTTGCTTCTGGAAGGCCTTGAAGTCACTGCCACATTTTCTCGTGCTGACACATTTTTTTACGTTTTGTCGCTTTAACTGTTGGGAGAATGAGCAGCTTGTGTTCTGACATTCGGAATTCGGATGTGCCCATTATTATTATTATTTTTTTTAGCTGAGCCATCCTGCTACCTGTTGGCAGCTCAGCGGCTGCTCAGCTCGGGCTGGACTCGAACCGCTGTTGCTCAGAGCTCAAACTCTTGAGCGAGCTCTTAACCAACTGAGCCACTCGGCCGGCCCTGTGCCCATTATTTTTAATCCCCTCAGGATTCTGTGTTTTCCCACCCACTTTCTCCCTCCCACTTCCCCATTCAATTATACAATATTGTTGCAGGAGCCCCCACAGCAGACAGGGGTATGTGCTCAGTTCATTAAGGAATATTATTCAGGAGTAAGGATATGAAGGTGAGCGACCTTCAAGAGATAAATATTTCTTTCTTTCTGTCCCTGATAGAAAAGTGAAGGGGAAATGTTTGAAGTATTCAAAATCAACTTGGGGGAAAATGGTACATGCTTTGTATCAAATAACTTTTTAAAATAAGATTTCAAGTTTGAGAAAAGTCAGTGCGTTAAGGTGCCTGATTCTGAATCGTAAGGCAGGAAGCCATGGTCTCACATTGATTTCATCAGGCCAAATAAAAGCCTGAGCCCTGGAGCGTAACGCCCGACCCTAAAATTATAGGAATGAGAAAGTCAGCGGGAAAACCTCAAATTGAGGTTTATAAGCAACTCCTCTCGTAAAATCCATAAGCCAGTTCTTAAAGTCACCTCATGTCCAAAACTCTTGGCCAGCTTCACTTTCACTTTGGCCTGACCTTCTCACCTGACCATTTTTAAGGACAACATGGGATAGCGGTCCAGACATTTCCTAACTTGTTTGAGTCATTTATCAAGGCAACAGTTACTCCATGTGGGGCCCAGTCCTAGGTACCATAGTGAATATAGAGATGAGACAGGCTTTGCCCTTGATGTTGGCAAAAAGGAGAGAAACTTCTATTGGCAACCTGTTATGATCAGGTATTTGCATAATTGTAACCGTATTCCATCGCTTCTAAAATGCCTACTTTGTCCACGTTTTAAGATTTCTGAAATCTTAAAACATTCAGGATGCCTTTTGGAAAAAAAACTTAGTGATGTATACCATAATGATCCACCGTGGGATCTGATGAAATCCAGTAGGTACTAGAGTGAAACCTGTGAAATTCCTGAACGCCTTCCATTTCTAAAAGCCCCATCTGGGGAAAATGGAGCCCAAGCCTGAGCCATGTAGCTCGAGCGAAGCTGACTCTGAGTTCCTGCTGTTCAGGCCACAATTGACCGGACCTGGTTCAGTGCCTGAGCCAAGGTCGTCCATGTTTTGTCTACCTTTGAGAGAGCCCAATGGCCTCTGAGGTACCTTACCAGTTAGGGGTCCTTCACGTTGCTGGATCTCAAACCCACTCAATCCCATCCTGTCTCACAGTGCATGGAGGCCAGGACTACCTGGGGTTCACTCTGCCTCAGCCGATTTCCAGTTCTCTCAGCTCCCCAGGGAGCCTTGTGTATTAAAAAACCTACTCCTATTAGGGCCTCTGTGAGATAGGTGTGATAATCCCCATTTTCAGGGACATAAAACAAAGGCTCAGAGAGGTCAACGGACCTGGGGCCAAGGAGCTGATAAGCGGTAGAGCTAAGAGACCATGCTGTGTGCACAGCTTATGCCAGACATTGTTATGTGTAAAGAAATAACAACTCGCGGGAGAGACACGCAGTGCCTCCTGGCCTCAGAGGCGAAGCAGATTCTTTCTGCATTGGGGCGATGGAAGAAAGCTTGAGGGTAGAGATGAAGCCTGAATTTGCTGAGGAACAAAAGTCAGGAGAGTGCTCCCGGGGTCTAATGGGATGGAAGCTCCTTGTAGGGACCTGGGAGGACCTGGGGGTGATGGGGATGGAGAGGAGGCTCTGGAAAGTTAGTTTGCAGGGAAAGGTAGCCGTGGAACATGTTTAAGTCCAAATCATGATCACAGCTGCACTTTTTGGAAGATTCTGCCGAGTGCCATGTGTGGGTTGGACGTGAGTGAGGTGAGAAGGGAAATGAAAGTCCTGGCAGGCATGTGACTTAAGTCGGGGGAGGTGGGCATGGAGAGGGAAGCATGGAGGGCCCAGGTCCTCAGCGTGGCATAGATGCTGTTTGTCATTTGTTCCCAAGCTCCCTTTCAGCTTTATGACCCCCCACTACCCCCCACACACCCCGGGCACTTGTGCTTCTCCTCCGTGAGTGCGGGCCCCTCAGAGCCCCACCTGGGGAACTTGGAATAAAGTCTTTCCTGCCACCTGCTCCCCAGGAGCGCCGAGAGGTGTCCTCTGTGGTGATCCATTTCTGTTGGACTGTTACTCATTTACTTTAAGTGGGAGCTTGCTACCATTTCTGCATTCTGGAAGACCTCCTTTGTATGACAGCTTGACTAAGGCCTTTAAAAAAAAATAGCAGTTCATGCTTGCACCAGGGTGACTTGAGTTGTTTATTTATCCATTTAAAATTTAATTATATAAAAGTTGATCTGTTCCATTATAAATGCAATACATGTTCATCATGGCAAATTTCGAAAATATGAGACAAGTAAAAGGAAGAAATCATCCATTGCCAGTGTTTATAAACTTTATTCTGGTTGGTTTTTTCTGTTTGTTTGTTTAATGTAGCTGTGATCTCTGATATGTAACATACAATACTATACAATATATCATGCATACATATATAATTATATATAATATATGTTATACATATGTAGTATATAGCATATGATACATATATACACAGGTATATATATATATATATATATATAGAGAGAGAGAGAGAGAGAGAGAGAGAGTATTGTTTGAAATATATACAGTAGTATATATCATGAGCATTTTCATAGTCCTCTAATCTTTAAATGTCATTTCTGATGGCTTCATAACATTACATTGTACAAATATATGACATTTTTTAAATACCATTTTATAGTAATTCACTTGTACTATATCCAGTTTCATTATAAATAATATTGTAGTATATATATATAT
>NW_017731395.1:2985379-2995809 GCF_001890085.2 Hipposideros armiger
GTCGAGCTGTTGTTCACCATCTTAGCTACAGAGGGCAGCGTCACTGGCCCTCATGTGGGATCCGAGCCCAGGCCCTGCTGCTCAGAGCTGGCGTCCCAAGCCAACTCCTAACCTACATGCCATTCAGTCAGCCCTGTAGTATATATCTTTGTATGCAGAATATTTTATAATTGTATTTTTCTGTAATTTTGATTCCTAAAATGGAATTATTGACTCATGAGGTATAGGCATATTTTTTTTAGCATCTTGACGAATTGCTTTCAAAAGGGTTCATGTCATGTGAGACACATCCCTTGCTCTGGGCTGCTGCCAGAACTGGGTGGGTGACTCCGTCTTGAGGCTGCTTTGTTTTAAAGGTAATTTGGTACAGGACATGGTTATATTTCCTGCATTTGAACCTCAATAAGTGACTGCTTTGTGTGTACTTGAATTATTTGTGACCGGTCAGAGAAATAAGCAAATAATCAAAGATTCTTATTATTTATTCAGGTTTCAGAGCTCAGGAGGCATTGATCAGGATTTTAACGATGGCAGCAACACCACCTCGGCAAATCCTTATTACCCAGCTTCTGATCATCTTCACCCTGGAAATGAATCTATTTTTGACTTTTTGGAGTTACGTATGCTCCGAGTTAATGAAGGGAAAGTCTTAGAGGTGATTTGGGAATAAGAAGGTATATAGATTTTAGGTAATGAAGACTTTTTAAATAAATAAAATTGTTTATAAAATTATTTTGAATGTTACTGTAGCTATTATCCTCCTCCAGTCACTGACATTAATATTATTAACGTTTAAAGAATGAGCTAAAAGCTGCACAAAAAAATTCCTAAATGTTTACATCTCATTACCTCTCATTCCATGTTTTAAGAGAAATAGGAACAATTGGTTTCCTGATGTGCCTTTATATGTGAATACACCCACAAAATCCTACTAGTTGGTTTTTACGTAGCTACTGAGTCCTATTGATGTTTTGCTCATGTGTTTTTGACCCTAACATTATAGAATCAGTTTGTACCTGAGTATGGAAATTATTTTATAGACCTTGTTTTTATATTCGATTATACCTCTGTTGAGCCATATAGAAGTAATTGTGTGTAACCATTGGATACGCCGCCTGTAATTTCAGGCGTGATAAAGTTGAAAATGGGATATAAAAGAGAATGGAATTTTGAGAGTCGGAGTGGGGAGAAGGAAGGTTGCGTATGCTTTTTTGTATGAATCTTTTTTTTTTTTGTAACAGAAATGAACTCTTTTGGTATGACTAAACACAAATTCACACTGAATGAACTAACTCACTTATAATTTTGTGGTTTCTTTAATATTAATAAATGGGAATCGCCATTGTACTTTTTCTTTGGTATGTGAATCTGTTTGCAGGGCATTCTCTTTTAATATTAGAACTTCAGTCTTCAGTCGCTGTCATTCATTGTTCTTTCCCCTTTCTGATTGTCTAGCAGAGACACAACTGAGCTCCACACACATCACCTCCTGTCGTTGGCGGGGAGCAGGGGACATCAGGAGCCATCTGAGGCATGACCAGTGACTATGAGGAGGCCTCCAAGAGGCCAGCGAGAGCAGCTATTGCTTCCTCCTTTCCCTTCGCTGGGTTCTGGGACTAAAATTAACCGCCATTTCCAGCGCCCTCTGAGGGAAAAGTGTTAAATGTGCTAGGTCCTTGGGTAAATTTTGGAAATGAGGAGATTGAAAAATCATGCTCACAAAAAGACAAACTTTGCAGGACAAAGTGTGATTTCGAATTAGAAATCAGGCAGTGAGCAGATCCCAGCCTTGGGGATAGCGGGGAGCGAAGTCAACCATGAACATAAAGAAGCAAAGATTTCTCTTTACATTTCTGAAGAGAAATTAGGGAGAGAGGGAGAAGCAGAAATACACAAAATTTAGTGCCCTTGAGTTGTCTTTTCTTTGGACCATATGGAGCTCACGTCCTGCATTGTTCTGAGGTGTGTTGCTCTTTATCACACCCCCCACACACACACCCCATCCCATGGCACAAATCACCATCAATCAACCCTTCTTCCGGGGGACTAATCCAAGCCTCTTCTCCCTCCAACTCATTGCTGGACGAGCTGAGCTCATGGATGGACCCCAATAGCTAAAGCAATGCAGACATGTGTGTTCTGAACACAGTTCTTGGATTTCCCAGGATTGGGGGAGGAGAGAGTGACCTGAGGTTGGAAACACGAAAAGGACAGGTATAGTCTGTTTCTTTAGAATCCCACTGGCCCCAAGCTCCCTCGCTCATGCAAGGCAGGCAGGGAGGGCGAAGGAAGGCAGCTGGACACTCTGTGCAGGCCCCGTGGTGCCCACCTGCTCCCCGCTTATCCACAAGGCACGGATCTGCCCGCCGCCTGATTTCTAATTTGAAATCACACTTTGCCCTGCAAAGTTTACCTTTTTGTGTGTTTTAGGTTAAACCAACAACCCACAAATACGTAAATAAATAAACTGGTCATTTGTAGCCATTGTGGAATACTCATGGCCTTGCAGCTGCAGGCGACAGGAGCTGGAGGCAGCTTGAGAAGGCGGTGTGGGAAATGAGCCAGCAGCTCCCAAGGCCCACCCCTCTGGAGAAGGACGCGGTGCTCTAATAGGCCTGGAAGGGGTTCTGCAGCTGCCCTGGGCTCCAGGCCAAGGGTCACAGCAAAACCAGCAGCCCCCAGAGGCTGGCCTGTGACAGCAGTGGTTCAGCCCCAGCTCCCGCGGCGCCTGCATGGTTACTGGGCCATGGGCGCGCAGGTTCATCGGTGCTGGCCCACCTTGGCCTCCCCGTGCAGCCCCAGCCTGCCTGGATCTGGTGGAGTGGACACGCTGGGACCGGCCGCGGTGACACTGGGAACAGTCGGACGGTGCCGGCAGCTGCAGCAGGTGGGCACTGTGTTTCAGCTCTGGATCTACGCGGCCAAGTCCTGCAAAGGGGTGCTGGTGAGCAAGGCCCAGTGCACGGCCATGGGGCTGCGCAGCGGCTACCTGCGGGACAGGTATGGCGAGCTGGGGCTGGGGACAGCACGGGACCTGCTGGGGACGGGGATGCAATGGGGGAGGTCTGCAGAGTCCGCCAACAGGTTCTTCCTCTCTTTACAAAAAGATCAGGGGCCAGAGGGGGCACGGGCAAGGAAAGCGTAAAGGAGGGCATCATCTCCCAACAGCAGACCCGAAGGCCTGGGCGCTGGGCCTCTGGGACCACACCTGCTTTTCCAGATGGCTATCTTTCCACCTCCCACGGGCCCTTGCATATCTTGCGCCCCTGCTGAGGTGTGGCACCAGTCCCCAGGTGTCTGTCTGCGCTCCAGCAGACTTCAACTCCATCTAGTGGAAGCGGTGAGCAGGAAGTGGGTTCTGCCTCTTTATTTTTAGACACTGTCTCCTTGGGGCAACTTAAAACCAGGGAGCCCAGTCCTCAAAGAGCGCACAATCATAAGGGCAGCAGTTGATGCTTAAGTTTCTTGCAGCTTAAAAAGCGCTGTAGATGACTCTCCCTAATTCTCTTAAGCACACTTTTATGGATAAAGCAACTGAGGTTCAAGGCCACACGTGGAAAACAGGACTCTTGTTTTCTTTGTAAAACAGCAGTTTCATTAATGTGCTACCTGGGCAGGCACCATCTGTGAATTCCTGGGGTTCAGGGCAGGTAGCAAAGGCCCAGCGGAGTGGCTTCAGGCCAACCCTAGGCTTGTGAGGCTGCACCTCAAACTCCTTCCTCCCAGACCAACCCTCACAGCTTCTGCGGGAGATACACAGGACTGATGGGGGTTGTAACTTTTCCTACTTCCAGCTCCCCAGATGGAGGGCAATTCATGGCACAGCTGAAAGGTGAGCTATGCATCTGTGCTTCAGGAAGGAAGTCAAGAGTCCTAGCTATTCCATGGCTTGGACAGCAGACTCTCAAGCATGGTAAAATTTGTTTTTGTAGGCCCAGGGCCAAAGAGCATGGTAATTTTATGGTATCAATTCAAAAACCATGTATTGAGCTCATGTTACAATGGGCAATAATAAGACCTGGCATTTGTACCAGACACCATGGTACATTCTTTATGTTTGTCATCATGATACCAGAAAGTGTGACCAAGAGATGCCAACAAAGACATCCAGCCTTATGTGATAACTGACTCAATGTGACAAGTGCCAGGGAGCACAGAAAAAGCAGCACCAGACACCGTTAGAGATGGTCAGGGATGACTTCATAGCTTGACCTGAAAATTTAAAAATGATTATGAGCTTTGCAGGCCAGCAAGTTGGTAGACAAACATTCTAGAGAGAGGGAATAAACTGGGTAAAGGCAGCTTAAGAGGGCAGGTATGTTGGGGGAAAACGCTGGTACACTTTTAAATATTTACCAAAAGGAATTTAAAACAGGGATTGAACAAACACTTGTACACCAGTTAGTCAAACGCTTGACTAACACTTGCAGCGTTAGTCGCAGAAGCAGCCCAGATGTCCATCAACGGATGAATGGATAAGCAACATGTGGCATATACATGCAGTGGAATATTATTCAGCCATAAAAAGGAATGAAGTTCTTACAAGCTACAGCATAAATAAATCTAGGAAACATTACATCAAGTGAAGTAAGCCATGATTCCAATGATATGAAATGTCCAGAATAGATAAATCATAGAGACAGGAGGTGAGTTAGAAGTTGCCAGGGGCTGGGGGTGGGGTGGTGGCGGGAGAGGGGAGGTATTGCTTAATGGGTACAGAGTTTCTGTTTAGGGTGGTGAAATGGTTTTGGAACTAGATTGTAGTGATGGTTGCACAATATTGTGAATGTCCTTAATGTCACTGAATCGTGCACTTAAAAATGGTTGGAATGACATCTTTTAAAAAATTCATTCTCTTTTGGTGGGCACTTGGGTTGTTTGCACCCTTTGGCCTTGTGAATAGCGCTGCTGGGAGCAGGGATGTACAAGCATCTTCCTGGGTGCCTGTTTCAAACAGGGTATAGACCTAAGAGTGTGCCAGGTGTTTTATGCCACCAATATTGTACCAATAAATTTAAATTAAAAAAAAATAATAAGAAAGGCTGGCCTGTGTGAGAGCACAGGGGGCGACAACGGCTAGATGAGCAGCTGGATTATAAGGGGCCTTGGCTGCCCTGCTGAAGAGTTAGCATTTTATCCTGAAGGCATGGAGGGACTTTGCATGAGGGGGTAACATGATCAGATTTGTGTTCTAGAAAGATCAGACTACCACTGTGACTAGGAAGGATTACTGGAAAGAATGTTCATGGGCCGCTACCAAGGATTTGGCACTGGGCAGAGCTCTGCCCTTGGCCAGGATGAAGGGCTGATAATAGAGAAGTTAAGGAAAAAGCTTACATTAGCCTCATTTTTCCAGTGTAGCTAGACACCTCAACCATGATGACCTGCTGGAGGTGATGACCCAAAGTACCTGCCATCTTTTTTTCTCATGTCTATGGATGCCAGAAACACAAGCTCACTTCTATGATGGTTATCGTTCAATCCAATGTGAATCGAAATGACCAAAATGTCAATATGCTTAGCTTCCTCGGTAGCTGAGCTGTAACCTCCACAATTACATTGTTCTTTTTCTAGAAACGGTTCTTTCTATTAGTCTTATTTCCATCCCCCCACACCTTAAAGTATCACTAGACCAGGAGCACCGGCCCAGAAAAAATATTGTTATTAACAATAAACCTCTCTGTAAACTCAGTAAATTGCAGAATTCACAGTTGTGAATATTGAAGCATTGATTTTTCTTTTTAAAGAGGACGGTGGATTTGGCAAGGTGTACATGACATTGTAGGCTGCTCTGCAAACTCAGTAAATTTCAGAATTCACAGTTGTGAATATTGAAGCATTGATTTTTCTTTTTAAAGAGGACGGTGGATTTGGCAAGGTGTACATGACATTGTAGGCTGCTCAGCTTAACTCCAAGCTCTGCAAACAATACAGCAACAGTCTATTATTTCACTCAGTAGGAGCCCAAGGACTACTCTGTGCCAGACACTGTGCTTCCTCAGGCCATAATATCTTTCTAGGAGCTAGGTTCTTTTCATCTCCTTGGGGCATGTTCAATGAAAGCGATGAGACTTCTGGCCTTTGAGATGAAAATAGAATGAAAATCTTTGATTTCTGTGCCATCAGGGAGCTCAAAATGTTCTGCAGAGCTTATGTCAGATGCTTGAGTGTTTATTAAGCCCTTTGGAGGGAGCTGACAGACTCTGTCTTGCTGTGTGCCAAGTATGTTCTGGATAGACATACACACACAAAGTCACGCACACCAGGCTTACAAGCAGGACATGAAACATGACCGTGCATCGCTGAAGGCCCTATAGATACTGGCTGCCCATCATGACGGTCCATGTATATCGTGTGTTTTGAAAATGACAGGTTTTGGCTTGTGATCAATGAGAAGGGGAACATGGTTACTGCTCACCAGGAACCTCGCGAGGTCCTGATTTCCCTGACCTGTGAGTGTGACGCCCTGACCCTCGGTGCAGCCTACATGAAAGACCTGTTGCTTCCCATCGAGACTCCCACCACAAATGCAGTGTTCAAGCGCAGGTAAGGAAAAGGTGGATCTCGGCCCTGGCCTGAGGGTTTAGTCATGCAGTTTTGAGAAAGTGCTAACTGTGGAGGGAATCCTAAGAAAGATGACCAATAATCAACCATGGATGGCAAGTGCTATATGTGGGGTCAAGTCCTCAAAATCATGACCATCTAAAAAAAAGAGGAACAAGGAAGCAGCTTCAGAAACATATGTTGACATGGGGTTGACAGACATTAAAAGTCCTATGCAGAAAATCCTGGGGACAGAAACATATTGACACATTCATCAAGAGGCAAATAACGCAGCAAAGGATAAGAGGACCAAAATGGGGTGGGAGTGACTGGGAGAGTGTTGTGGGAGAGGTGAGATTAGATCGATATACGACCGTAGGACTTGCCCTATTTTGCCTGGAAAGACTGGGAACCTTCCAAATCTGAGAAAGGAGGCGCAAATGGCTATGGGACTCATAGTGTTTAGGCCTCATGAAAGGCAGTTCCAAAATAGGAATGGACAGCTGCGACCAGAAGAGTGATCAGACCTGCAGTTGCCCAGGTGAGAGCTGCCCTCTCTCCTATGGTTTATTGCAATAGCCTCTCTTCACTGGCCTCCCTGTTTCTACCCTGGACCAAGCCCACCATCATACATGGTCTATTCTCAACATATCGATCAAAGTAACCCTGTATATGTAAGTCACAGCATGTCATTCTCCTCAAAATCCTCTCAAGGTTCTCCCGTCTCTCTTCGAGTAAAAAGTAAGGTCTTTATGTTGACTGTCGAAGCCCTGCGTGATCCTGTACCCTGCTAGCTGCGGGGCTCCACTTCCTGTCACCCTCACCTTCTTTCTCCCCTCCTTCCCACCCCAGGACCTTTGCACTTGCTGATGCCTCTGCCTGGCACCCCTCCCTCTCATCCCTGTATGGCTCACTCGCTTACCTCTTTCTCTTCCCTGCTGGTCACCTCAAATCTTGCCCCTCACCACACTTGGAAACCCCTGGCCATCTTTAAAAGCCCAGATAAAAATCCATCTCCCCTGAAAAGTCAGCTCTGATCACCAGACCCAGAAGAGCTGTCTCCCTTCTCTAAAGCAACACTGTGCCGTGTCTGCCTCTCCCATATTCAGATTGTCCTGTTTAAAATCTTACCACCTCCAGGGAATGTGTTCTGGTTGGAAGACTTTCATGGGTTCTTCTCCAGTGCTTTTAACACAGTTCTGGGCTCATAGTGTGTGTTTAACATGTAACAGTTTCTCCTTTCCTTCCCTTTTGCCAAATAGATACTCTCCTTATGGTGGCATTTTTACCTTATTTATCGGTGACTTCATCCTTAACAGTTTTTGTTGCACATAAAAGGGGCTCTGAAAATATTTCTTTAATTAACACTAAATTAATTTCCTAACGGGAACCCTCATTTCTCTCCTCTTGGATTTTTATGGGTTGTTGGGTTTTTTGTGTGTGACCACAGTGTCCCCTGGTGGCGAAATTTACACAGAACCGGCTGGGGCTGCTCTAAACCTAGATGCCCAGCTTTCTGAATCCTCATGAAATATGCCTCCACGAGACCCATTTCATGATTAAAAAAAAAAAAAAAAAGATCTGTAATACATATTTCAAGCATCACACACACTGTTAAAGTTAAAATTCTGAGACTGGCACTCATGTCTGGCTGTGATCAACCAAGGACTGGGCAGGTTCATTTTAGCTCATGGGTTTTTGAGGGTAAATTCAGGACTACAATCAGATGTCCTTGTCTCCTCAGTGCCATTCCTTCTAATGATCGCCCGGAGTCCTCTGGCCTCCTTTTGTGCCTCTCCAAATCTCTGCCCTGGAAGACGCAGTTCAGACCCCACCTTCCCCATAAATCTTGCCCATAAACCTGACCAGAGCCGCCTGAAGGTTTCTTCTCCAAATGGCCAGAAGGACTCTTGCCTGCACAGATAAGCCAGCACATATGCGTATGGTTTGCTACCGTCTAAGGTCCTCTTCTCAGTTTTTCTGGGCCTTTGTAAAAGAACATTGATCACTAATGTTCAGGATATATGTATGTCCTGTCTCCCCAGATGGGTTTGCAGGACGCAGTCCATTGATTTGATTTGTCCTGAAAGTAGGCTCCAGGGACGCCCTGCCACAGGCAGGTGCCCAAGGAGCTTCCTGGGATCCAGGGGAGATGCAAAGAGAAATGAGGCTGTTGGTCCTGCTCTCGACTTGTTCATACGCAGCAGGGGAGATACAAGACTCACACATGTAATGGTGTAAAGATCTTAACCCACCTTAGTCATTCACAAAGGGATCTGACACAGCCTCTCCATACCCGCTCCTCTCTTTCCCCTACTCCTTCGGCACCCTTGTTTCCCCGCCCCCCTTGAGTCAAGCAGGATCAGTCAGGAAGGCTTCCTGAAGGAGGTGAGTTTCAGCCACAATTCGACAAGTGAGGGGACACGGGGGCATTTCATTACAAGGGAATGAACTGATACACCAAAGACAGAGAGAGGGAACAGGGAGGTGTGTGGTTTCTCAGGACGGATGTCAAGTCTGTCACCTTTGACATAAGTGGCTTTGTGAGGTGTCAACTCATGAGAAGTCCCTGCACAGGTATGTTAGGGCGAGAGCTCAGAAGTGCTCATGTGAATTTGGGGCTTTGTCCCTTAGGATTCGTGGAATGACCTTCTTATTCATGACGTGGAACTAAAAAGGGTGATGGCTTGTTCCAGGTCAGGCACTTCTGCTGCTGCTGGGATGGCGTGGGGCGGGGGACGTGGGGGTGGGAGGCACGGTCAGTCTGCTTTGTCCCTTGTATGATGCTCTGTGTGTGTGTCCGGGTGCATTTTAACCACGATGGACCCAGACACCAGCGTCATGAGCAGAAAGGGGCCTCTGGAGACCCTGAAGGGGTAGGGTAGGCAATTTATTATCTCTGTGAGGGAGCAGTGAAAACACCACGCACATTCGGTCCTTGTGACTGTGTCACCTGGGGAACGTTCCTGGGTGCTTTGGTTCCCAGAATGCCTGCTCGCACAAATAATTTTATTTTTCATTTAGAATTCATGATTCAAACAAACCAATTTAAGCAAAACAAAACATTGTTTAGGTATTTGGGCAAATTATATTATGGACTGAGTATTAGATGATACCAGAATTTTATTAGGTGTGATAATGGCATTATAGCAATACAAGAAATGTCCATCTATTTTGGAAAAGGGTGTTCAAGTAAAGAGGAGAAGTGGCATGATGTCTGGAATGTGTTTATAGAGTAACTTTAGCCCAAAACAAAAAAAGACACATGAAAAAAAATGTGTTTAAAATCTTGGTAAATAGAATCTGGGTGATAATTATGTGGGAATCCTTTGCACTATTCTTTCTTTTGTGTTTACTTTAACATTTTCATGATAAAAAAATTTTAAGTGAAAGACACAATTACGAAGAATAAATTGCATGGGAAGATAGTTAAGATAGCATCCATTGTAAAAAGTGGATTACAAAAATAACAAATGCAGAATTTACTTTATTGTTTTTGTTTACTTGATTTTACTTTGTAAAATACATAAATGCACATAAATAGATAAAAGACTGGACGCCAATAAACCAAAACGTTAATGGAGATGCTCTTTAGGTAATGAAATTATAAGAAAAAATACATATATTTACATATTTATATTTATATTTATTCTGTAAGATTTCCGTAACCAACCTGCATTTTGCTAGAACAACAGTTCAGCATCCACACACCTCAGGGCTGTTATCTGCCAAATGTGGGACTAAGAATCTACTGAAACTCTGAAAGTGAACTAATGATGCTTGTCTTCATTGGCTCCCTCCACGCTGAATACAGGGTCACAGGTAGGGTGTCAGGTCACATCGCTGCAGCCCGTGAGACTGTCAGCCTTGACCCTGACCTGTGTCCC
>NW_017731395.1:2996176-2997921 GCF_001890085.2 Hipposideros armiger
TCTCTGCTGCTCCTGCTGTCTCCGAAGCTACTACCTGTCCCCTCCCTGTCAGGAACCCTGGCTCTGCCACACACGACCGTTGCGATCACCAGCAGGTCCCCTTGTCGCTCAGTCCTGGGTGTTCTTCCCCATGAAATGAGCGGGGAGGAATGCGATGGTTGTGTGTCAAACCAGCCAAGTGACTTGAGGAATTGACCGTCATCTTGTTTTTCATGCACCTTGTTCTGTCGGCCACCAACACGGCGCTTGGTGTCTGGCACCTTTCTCTCTCTGGATTTAGAAAGTGTCTGCACTGGCAGGAGTTGCCTCCTAAAACCACTCCCTGTGTTTGGGCTGGTCCCCTGAATCTTTAGTGCCCCCGTCCTGCATTGGGAGCCTGTGTTTATAGAAGCACGATCATTGACCCCAAACACAGAGTGAGGGCAGGCAGGCCGGGGTCACAGGGCACCTGATCTTCTGCAGACTTTCTGCAGCCCCACAATCTCCCCTAAGCTCCCAGGAGACAAAGCAGCCAGCCTAGGTGTCTTCTCCTATCTCCCACCGAGATTTAAATTGCCATAGAGGTAGTAATTTATGTTCTCTCCAGGACAGGTGGCCATAAATCGGGCAGAGAAAGGCCCGGCCGCATGACATCAATCATGGGAAGTGAGGCAAACAGTGTGTGAACACCCTCTTTGCTCTGGGACAGGATCTCCGAGCCACACTGCTTTCTCTCGCCTGTGTCCTCATGGTGCCTAAGGGCTGTGTGGCTTCAAATTGCAAGTCCTCAGAAGGGAGAGGTCTCTGCTAGCCTTACCTAGGATGTCTGTCACCCCCAGGCCAGAGGCACAGGAGAGCGTTTGTCTATAAAACACTCCAGGCAGGAGGCACAGGGAGGCCTGTCTGCTAGCTGGAAACCTGGAGATGGAATTGGTTCTTTGGTTTTCTTTCTTTCTTTCTTCCTTCCTTTCTTCCTTCCTTTCTTTCTTTCTTTCTGAAAGATTTTATTGGGGATCTGGGGAAGGGGAACAGCCAAGTTGTTGTCCTTCAATCTTAGCTGTGGAGGGCGCAGCTAGCTCAGCTCCAAGTCCAGTCACCATCTGGCTGCCCATTGGCAGCTCAGTGGTAGTTCAGCTCAGGCGCAGCTCACTGGCCCATGTGGGAATCAAAGGGACGACCTGTTCCCCAGAGCTCGCGCTCTTAACCATCTGAGCCACTCGGCTGGCCCCTGGTCTTTTCTTTCTTAGGGGATAGTGACTTCCATGCTGATCCCCACAGCTTACAGAGTGGCCGGGGGTTGTCGTTGTTGCTTCCAAAGTATCTTGCTCCTAATATTGGGTTGTCGGAAAAGTCATGACGTATTTTGTCTATGTTTTGCAAAGGTCATTTATTTATATAATGAACAAAAATAAATCAATGATGTATTGCCCATTTTGTTCAATAACCTTTTGCCATCTTTCAGTGAGCTTCATAATTCCTCATTCATAGAAAGACCTGTCTTTATTTGTGGAAAACTGAACAAGGTGCTGATTTACAGCCTCATCTGAGTTGAATGGTATACCATGCAAGGAGTTTTAAAGAGAGTGAGACAAGTGGAAGTCTGACGGTGCAAGGTCAGGAGAGTATGGTGGGTGTGGCAACACATCCCAGCCAAGCTCCAATAATTTTTGACGGGTGATCAAACTTGTGTGTGGTCTCGCGTTATCACGATAGAACACAGCTTCTTTACAATTAAAAAGCTCTGGACGTTTCTGGATGATGGATTC
>NW_017731395.1:2998782-3052278 GCF_001890085.2 Hipposideros armiger
ACATAGCAATAACATAGATGTGAATGACTCTAGTACTTCCAAAAATGAACTAGTGCCATCTGTCACAAACATGTGTCATGACTTTTCCGACAACCCAATAGAAAGAACAAAGCACGTCTGCTGTGTGAATGCAAGACTTTTGTTGGATGCATAAATACTGTGACAATAAGGACGATTGCCACTGGCCCCGTGTGTTAGGTTGCGCTGTGCTGAGCTAATGGAGGAAGGATATAGTGGTGGTAACGCATGCTACCCCAATCTAGCTCATCACCTGCTTGTTGTGTGACATCGACAAGTCACTTAGCTTCTTACAGTCTCCGTCATTTTATTTACAAAAGCTGGAATAATACCTCTCCTGGTTGATCAGAGTAAGGCAATAAATATGATTTATTTAAAAATAGATAAAATACCATACACCATGGCCATGTAGGCTATGGTCATTGATAGTCTTAGTTTATGAACTTGACACCTGGGAGAAATAGAAGCCTGGAGACACTTCTTTGCATTCTCTGAGGCTGCATTAAATGCAACCCAGCCCCAACCTGCTCAGCCTGCAACAATCTTCTCTCCTTGGATTTCCACAGTTATGTTTAGGTCTTTTTTTTTTTAGCTGAGCCATCCTGCTACCTGTTGGCAGCTCAGTGGCAGCTCAACTCAGGTAGAGCATTGAAACTC
Source organism: Hipposideros armiger (assembly GCF_001890085.2). Lineage (NCBI taxonomy): Eukaryota > Metazoa > Chordata > Mammalia > Chiroptera > Hipposideridae > Hipposideros > Hipposideros armiger. The sequence continues at coordinate 2,999,458 of NW_017731395.1, forward strand.
TGTTGCTCAGAGCTAGCACTCTTGAGTGAGCTCTTAACCAACTGAACCATTCGGCCGGCCCTGTTTAGTTAGATCTTAACCTGACCCTAGAGGTAGTAACTAGTGAGCCTCAGAAGTGGCTTGTGCCCCTGAGTGGGGACCCAGCAGTGACCAGAGAACCTCTCTAGTCATAGCTGAGTCACTGACCAGTTAATGAGTAAACCAGGCAGAGTAAGTGATGAGCAGCCTTCACGGGTGCACAGCGCTTTACAGGTAACAGGGTGTCCACTCATTACACCCTTGAAGTATGGAGACCTCTAAGTTAAAGAGAGTTTGTAATTTATTAATCCCAACATACATATCTGTTTGGAAAAAAAATCATAGATTCATGTATGAGACAATACTGTTTTCAGTCTGTTGAACAAAAGCTTGGTGTGCACATGAATTCATAACCTGGTACTTTAACTCCTCATCCCCACAAGGGGGCGCTGCTGATCTCATTTATGGAGTCTTCCCACAGCCCTGTCGGGGCGCTTTTAGCAGGAGCTGGCGGTGAAGCAAGAATTGGAGAGGCCTGGCCTGGCAGGCCAGCACCAAAGTGAAGCCCTGGCAGGCTGAGTCACCTGAAAGTCACCTCTCCATTCCCATAGCTTCCCACTTTTATTCCTAAACAGCAAAATGGACTGCCACCTGCAAACCAGGTGACCAAGGCTGCCCGTGTACAAATCATGCCTCTCACACCACCCTGCACAGTTTAAAGGGTTTCCTTTGGGTCCCCCAGGACTAAGTGACCTGGTGGGGGTGTGAGTGGGTAATGGACAGGGGCAGGTGAAACCCGTGAGTGGCCACGCCTTTGTGTAGAAGAGTAAATATTAACTGCCTCAATTCTTCTCAGGTGTATACTCAGGAAGTCTACAGATGACCAGGGGTCACATCCTTGGTGGGAAGAGCCTAGGCTATGGAGTCAGCGAGACCTGGGTTCCAACCCCAGCCTGGGATCCTGGGCAAGGCGGTTACTCCTCTGAGACCCACCTATAAAGTGGGTACAGTACAAATTCCCAGAGAGGCTTGCTGTAAGGATTAAGAGAATATGTGTAATGTTCTTTATAAACTGTCAGTCTGCGACACATAGAACTCCGATTCTCACTGCCCTCCCTGGAATCATCAGAGCCTCAGGCTGCAGAGCTTGGCAGCTAGGAGAAATCCAAAATCATAAAAGTAGCTAATCCATCCCTCCTCCTGAAAAGGCCACCCTCTGACAGACACAGATCCCCAAATGTCCCTGGTATTGCACTCCAACAGAGGAGAGACAGGTTAAGGGAGGTGTCTGGGTTCCCAGGGCCCAAGGTCATTGCAGAGAGCTGACATTGGAGCAAATGGATACTCTTGTCAAGGCAGGGCAGCCTGGGTCAGCAGCTCATGGCTTTCCTCCACTCATTGATTTATTTATGTGTTTGTTCAACCAACATTTGTTTGAATGGCTGCAGTATACCAGGCACAGTACCAGGTTGTAGGAATATAGCAACGAACACCACGGAGTGCTGTCAACCCACATGGTGCCCGCAGTCTGGGGACCAGCTGAGGGTCTCCAGGAAGCTCTAGATTGCACCCCCTCTGTTTTCCCATTAGCCATTTCTGATTTGAAGAACAAAATTAGGACCAAATTGTTGCAACCGTTTTTTTTGTTTTTTTTTTAAGCACAGTAGAATGGCATTCATGCTTTCTATTAAGTATAAAAATGATGTAAAATTTGAGTTAGCTGAAATGAGAAACTGAAAGGAAACTTTCTCCTGTTGGAAGGGGGAGGGGAAGACTCTTGCCATGTGATTCCCACATATCTGCTCCCTCTTCCTCAGGCCGCTTGTGTTTTCTGCCTGACAAAGGTGTTCATACTGCTGCTAATAGAGGATTTTACTCACCAACACATTCCTTCTTTCCACACATGATTATGGGTCACTGGAGGAAGGGACCCAGCGTCGGGTGGGAGCAGTCCAAAGGCGTTAGATACAGCTTCTGCTCTCCAGGGACTCCCTGTCTTGTAGAACAGATAGCCCTGTGCCCTGACTCTCCAGGACAAGGCAAGTGCATGTCCAAGGGGCAGGAGGAGAAAATTGAGGGGTGCCGCGCTTCCGTCCTAAAAGATGTGGCATTTGAGTCGGGCCCTGAGGAAAAGGCAGAATTCTAACGCACAGGGAACTGGAGGAAGGGCATTCCACAGGAATATCAGAGAAATCACTGAGCCAATAAAATGCAAAGAGGAAAGGACATTGGGGAGCCCAATGTGGCGCTGCATCGGTGCATATGAGGGGCAGAGGGTGACAGGTTTGAAAAAGCTGGCTGGGGCCAGGTGGGGGTCCTTGCACGCTAGACTGAAGAGTTGGAATGTTTTTCCTGAGGCACTGGGGAGCCATTGAAAGTTTCTGAGCCTAGGAATGATCGGGCCAGAGCAAGATTCAGAAAGTAACATAGTGTAGTGTCAGCAATGAATTGAAAGGGAGGTGGAGGGAGAATGAGGAAGCGACAAGTCATTACCATAATCTAAGCATGCACAAAGCATGCTTGTGATCGTGGGGGAAAAAAAGGGAGCAAATTCAAATGATGTGGACCTCAGGACCCTCAGGACTTGGCAACCACGGACAGGCTATGGAAAGCCAGGGGCGAGGTGTAAAGGATGACTCCAGGGCTCTACGCCCGAGGGAGTGGCAGGATCGTGGTTCTGGTGACAGGCATGGAAGCGTCAGAAGGAGTGATGTCTGGGGAAAGGAAGGTGACAGCCTATGTCTAAATATATCAAGTACCCAATCTCTTGAAACAGGGAATGTTTCATGGAGCGATGTGGGGATATGGCCACTGGTTACACTTCTGTCGTGTGTTCGCTAGGAGGCGCTGTTCTGTTGGACTTTGATGGGAATGATGCCCTCTGGAGCTGGGCAACACAGCGGTCCTGTGCCGGGTGGATTCTCACCTCAGTCAAGACAAAAACCACATGCTGTTTGAGCTCTTGCTTCTGTTTGGCTGGACTCATCATGGTCTTCCTCTTCTACCGCAGTTGTCACCTGTGTGATCCTTCTGAATAAAAATCATACGGAAAATCACCTCTCTTTGGACAGTATTTTGTTCTAGAAAACCCAGGGACAAAGTGGGAGACCCCGTGTACCTGCTAGACCAGTAATAGGAATCATCAGATGCCTTTTAAAAACGTCCTCAAAAGTGCCAACACTCAAAGTATGGTGTTTTGGAACCTCAGCATTTTCTTTAGATCTGTGATTGCCAAGTTTGTTGTTTTTTTTAACTTCTTTGTATCTCAGTGCTTCCAGGGTCCTGGTGCTCAAAGCCAATACAGTCTTAATAACTTAGTAGGACCTCAGGAAATCACTTAAATGGCAAGATTCTGAAAACTCCCTGTTTAACTCTGATGGTGGAATAATTCTTTCTCCTTCTTCATTCACCTACCTAGAGTGCTAACCTCCATCATCTCACTACCACTCCTTAAGGGAAAGAGGAGAGTAGAGAAAGAGGAACAGTGGGCGAGTGAGGGGAAAGTTCTGGAAGGTTTTATCACCTCATGCACGGGGCATGCAATGGAAATTAAATAGGTCTCTAACTAAGGCTGGAAGGCCACTTCATTTTTCTCCTCAAGCCCCAGGCTAGCTTTTGAAAAGGCATGTAGAGCTTGACTTGACCTTCAGGAAACCCTTAAGAACCATACCTCACCTTAAATCTGTCACTATTGCTCCTCAGACAGTGTCCATGAGGATCTGATGAATCCTTCATAGCACGCAGCACCTTTGGGCTGTGGGACAGCAGAAATGTGAGGCGGGAAGACCAACTCCTGAGAGCATTGTTGCTGTCAGACTCTGACATGGAACGTGTGAAAAAAGCAAGACCAACAAAAACTTCTTTGCCATGGAACAAAATATCATATGTATCCCATTTGTGATCCCAAACTTCTCCCAATATATGAGTGAACAGTAGTAGCACCAGAGAGGGGAACACCCCGAGTTTGGTGTCTGAGATGCTGTTGAATGTCGCGGGGGGAAGGTGGGGTGAGAGTGGTCGTGGGGGGGAATGATGATGCCCTCTTCATGCAGAAGCAAAAAAGGAGCTTCTTGAAAGGAGGTGATGCCATCTAGTGGCGTTGATTGGGAGCTCAGCCCAGCTTTTGAAAAGATTGAAAGAATACCTGGTGGATGGGTTTTTGCTTTTTTATCCTGGAAGGTGTGTGTGTGTGTGTGTGTGTGTGTGTGTGTGTGTGTGTGTGTGTGTGTTTAAGGAAGCTGGGTGCCCTCCAGGTATTTTCTGCTTCTCTGCGTTAGTCATCTGATTTTTTAAAAGCATTCAGGAAGGTGGCTGTATGTCACAGAGTCCTCCTGGATCCTTGCTGGTCCCATCAACTCATAACTGAGTGCTCCCCTTCAAGTTCATGGTGAAAAAGTTCTGAAGTCCATGGATGAGAAGAAACGTGACTGTGATTTAGAAGAAACCACTGAAGACCTTTCACGGGAGCAAAGGAAAACGTAAGTGAGTTTGTTTAAAAACCAGTATCTAATATTTCCAGCCCGGCTGAGTGGCTCAGGTGGTTAAGAGCTCGCTCAAGAGTTTGAGCTCTGAGCAACAGGGTCCCCGGTTTGAGTCACGGCCTGAGCTGAGCTGCCACTGAGCTGCCAACAGGTGGCAGGATGGCTCAGATTTAAAAAAAAAATAATAATAATATTTCCATTGATGGAATTCTGTAACTACAATCTGATGAAGTGTCACTTTTCTTGCCAGTTTGTCCTTTGAATGTATGAGGAAGCTGACTAAATCATGAGAAAAATGTTTCAAAATTGTTAGTAAATGGAAGCGACTTTGACTAGTTTCAGATCTTACTAATTCCTTGGCACCGAGTTGGGCTCTGAGACCTGACTGAGTGAATGGACAAAGCCAGTAATCCTGCTACCTGACCAGGGCTGGGTCTCTTACAAATGGGTCCACTCACACACAGCCTCCCTTGGAAAACACCCATTTCTGAAGGACTGTCAAGCATCCACACTTTTTACCAAAAGCTGTGCATTTTTCACTGGTTTTATGAAAAATGTGAGAAATCATGGGACTCTAGCCTAAGCTCTGAGGTCAAGTTACAAGTTAACAGGTGCATGTGTATATGTTTTCTGGTTGGTGAATTATTGCAATTTGTTTTCTGCACTCTTGATGTGAGGTGAAGAATTAAAATAATCAACTCACCCGGCCTATCCTCTTCCCCAGTAAATCCACATGATGCTGCAACTACAGATTGATTACGGCAAAAATAAGAGATTCAGCCAGTAGCATTACTAATGAGACCTCGGGAACCCATGGGAGAATGCCCATAGGATTTAAGAAACCATGTGAGTATTGGCTTTCTAAGAGTAGCCCATAGTTAGGGACCAATGAGAAACTCAAGGTTACTTTGGGGACTGTTCCTAGGTATTTATAATGAGTGGCAAGCTGAAAGCTTTAGTCATGAATTTCTAACCCCTTGTAAATAGTAACTCACTTCCCCAGGGACCCAATGTGTGAGAAGGCCACACTTTATGCAGACCCAGTCATTCTCTGCACTGCAGAGTAATCTTAAAATGGAAGGGGTTACCCCAGCACCCTCCTCATTTGGGAGGGGTCTCCTGTTCCTCAGAGTGTGCGGAAGAATCCTATTTGAAGAGAAAGGTTCCATTGACCTCTAGAATGTCAGATTAGCCGCCAAACTTTCTGTCAATGAGATTTAAAAGCCATTTACTTGTGTTTATTTTATATTTATGAGTTGGTTAATGCCAAAGGCAGGCAGGGCTGATGTCTCGTTTATTTTGGATACTAAACATTAGCACACAATTCCGCCTGAACTATAGGACCAGGGATATAGACCATCCCAGCCCTTCACAAAGGTCTTAGAGCTGATGGTGGTAGACACTCGAAGTCAGGCCAAAACATCCACCCCTGGTGGCTGTTTTATTCTGGGTGGTGACTTTATGCTGCAGTCACAGCAGAGAGTTGCAAACCCAGACCTGGAGATCTTGAAAAGGACTCTGGACGGGCTGCATAAGGGCTCACATTCACAGCTGTTCTGCTGAAAAAAGTTAGAAATTCACAACCAGGAGGTAGAAGCAGCAACTTCTACACACAACGGGAGAGAAAACTCAGGGTGGGCTGCTGGAGATGAGGCAGCTGTCCAACAATGGGAACTAGCCCTCCGCTGCTGCCACACTTAGTGATCAGGGGTGGGGGGCAGAGGAAGAGGATGCACTTGGGGGAGGGCCGCCAATTTGGTTAAACTTTGTGTGGAGGCCAGGCGAGCTTGACTAGCCAAGTGTGACTCTGTGAAACCATCTATGAGGCTGTCACCACTGGTGCTGACAAGCTAGAACCCCAGGCAGGTTCCCTCCAGAACTCTGAGAGTGTGACACGTTAAAACAACCCATGATAGCGGACAGCAGAGATGGGAGGTCACTCAAAGGTGCTCGCGTGGCTCTCAGACCAGGTCTCCATTGTAGGTGTCATCAGAGTGTTGGTGCCATACCCTAACACTGCACTTCCCGAAGTGTCCATTGGTCCGTGAAATTCTGAAAGTTTGTCTGAAAGGATGTTTCTCAAAGAACCCCGTGGACCAGTCACTTTGGGAAGTCCTGCATGCCTCACTCCTCTTCAAAGGCCAGCAGCCCGCTGAAAGCGCTGGAGATCTGCAGTGAGGACTTCTATTGGTGTTTAACACCGCCCTCCCCTCTCAAAGTTCTATTTCTGACTCCCTTTTGAGAAACGCTGCTCTGATCTCTAGCGGGAGCACCAGCCAGGGGCATGGAATCGTGGTATATTTATGGGAAGGTTGGAGAAGTTAAAAGGAGCCTCTGCCACATGGAGGAGGCCTCTTTTGGGGTAATGCTACCTCTTGTCTTCCTCGTGGCAGGGTGGGACTGGGGCTTAAAAGGTTAAAGGAGGTGTGGAGAGGGTGTCTTAGACCAGTTCTCCTGTTATGGGTCTTAGGGAGAAGTGTTCCCTTTCTTTGGACTCATTTTCTAACCCTGCATTCATGGATGGCTAGTGTGAGAGGGAGTAACCCAGAATCTAATCCCAGCCTTACAGAATACCACGTAATGTAAGCACTCCAGGTTGGTTCCCGTACCTGGGAGGGGGACCATCTTTCTGTCTGCTGGCTTCACTTCTCCTCTGCAACTCCTCGCAGGTAGACTTGCCTCCCATCACATTGAATAGAATCACCCCAGGACTCCTGTTGCCCCCGACCACATGCAAATATGCACTTTATACTATGACCTCACACCAGCAAGAACAGACATTGTTTGCATCCACCATGTTCATAGACATGGACAAGTGAGTTATGATCGCATCTCAAGTTACCCCATTTCAAGCAAGGGGAAGAATCTGGCTCAGAACCACAAATGTTTTTGGAATTGGGATAATAAAATTGCATTTTTTTAAAAATCTGAGGTATCTCAATGTTAGCTCTGGCTGCATTGTCTTCAGAAGAAAAAGCCCAGGCCATAGCTTGGACTATAATCCTGCTGTCCCTCAAACACCGCTGATAGGGGCCTGGTGGGGCCACCTGGTCCCATGCTCTTCAGCTAGCTCAGAAGAAGGAGTTGCCTTAATCGCATTATTAGTCTTCACGGACAGGCTGTAGGTTGTATTAAGTAACAAAAAAGGGCTGAGAAATGACTTCCCATCCAAATTCTTCCAAGGCTGATGGGTAGGTCAAGTTCACTCATGTTTGGCTGTTGACCAACCTCATCTGTTTACCCTCGGTGGTCCTCATGCATGTTCCTTTACCTTCACAGAACATTCTAAACTGCTCTTTCTCCTACCTCCCTGCTAAGCCCACAGTCCCTGATTTTTTTACCTGCATTCCCTTCTCTCTACCCTCTACCAAACCCTGACCTGTGTCTTCAATAGTCCAGACCCCAGTCCTGGTGGAATCTTGTGGGCCCTAAGTCAAGTCTACCTTCTCTCTCACTCTCTTTTTGGGATTTGCTGGGAGTACTGTCAACAAAGTATTGTTGTCATAATTATTTCTGATAAATATTTTTACACCTAATAAAGTCTCAGAGAGATTGCATTTCCTTGGTCTAGGGGAGGGCCACCTTCCAGATTACTCGCCCAGCAATTAAAGTGGCTCCTTAGTTGGAGGCCCAGGACGGCCGAGGACAGCTGGAGAGCTCTTCTTTGCAAGCAGCTCTGGTTAACATCAACCAGGAAAGCTCTTTGTAAACACATGAATAATTGATCGTCCAGCGCTCACATAGCTACCGAGGATCTGAGCCTGTATGACTCATTTGCGAGCCATTCCTGTCGTCTGGATGCCATAACATTGGAGGAATGATGATCGTTTCTTGGAGATTCTTCTGTGGCTAGAGTTGCCAAGACCAAGGCTGTAATGGTTTGTTATGATGACCTTTGTTATTCCATTAGGCTCAATTGCTTTAAAAAATGATGTGTGCATACTTTCGGAACGTTTTTACCCTTTACGTTGACCTGACATCATAGTTTATATTACAAAATGTATTAATGACAGAGGAGTGTTTTCATGTCCCAAGGACAAATTTTAACAACCATAATCTGCCCTTAGTCATCATAAATATAAATGTATTGGTCAAACAGATCTCGTTAATGTGGCCAAGACAAATGCAAGTCTATATTTTAAGGCAGCCGAAGTCCTAGGGAATATATTTGGAGCTTTTTGTGGAGCTAAGAGATCTTGTATATGTGCTATCAAAGGGCTGAGAAAATTAACATGTTTTCCCCCTCTGGTTTTACGTTGGACAGATATAAACGTCTCGGGGATGTGGAGTTAAGATTGCTCACATAGTTTCTGGACGCCATTAATGCCTGGCGGGGTGAATCTTAGTTCTTAAAGCCATATTCTTCTCATTATCCTCACAGGGCTTTGAAAATGAAATAAAAAATGAAGATTTGAAGTCTTAGCAGTGTGTTGCTTAACCACATTTTCCCGAGTCTTACACGGCGTCTTAAAGTTTTAATTATATTAATCCCCCTGGCCCCCACATTGTGCTTCCTATGGGGGGAGGAATCCCTTTCCCTCAGATGTTTGTCTGACATTTTGCATCATTCCAGTTGGCAATCCATAAGTTGGCAGACGATGTTCTGGGCATAAGCTGTAGGATGGATCAAACACTCTGTCTTCCCGTTCGTTACGCCACACTCAGAAGTATTGGCCTTTATTCACTGTGTCCACATTTTAAGCGTCTCAGGCAGGATATAAATCCTTGTTGAAGAAATGCTTTTTAATCGTGTTTTTATTTTGAACCATGAAAATGCAGTTAAGGCAGTAATGTCTCAAATGCTACTCTCTGAGAGAGCAGACTGTCCACAGAAGTTTAGTTCATCTCCCCTAGATGGGGTAAACGCGGTGCCATAATTTACCTGCATGCAGACGATGGTCACCGGGCTATGACGGATGAGCACTTCAGATAAAGCCATTGACCCTTTTTTCCCTTAGAAGAATCTTCTGAATTTCTTAAGCTCTTTGGCAACACCACGTATTGGGCTTTAGAAATGTGATTTCACCTGGAACTCCTCTGGAACTAGGGATTGGGGTATGTTCAAAATTGTGTTGGGGTGACGCCAGTGTTGTGATAATCTGCCGTGTGGTTAAAACTTGTAGATCTCTTTTAAAAGTGAGGCACGTACACCCAGGTTCATAGCAACACGATTCACAATAGCCAAAATGCGGGCGTAACTTAAGTGTCTACCGACAGACAAATGAATAGACAAAATGTGGTCTATACATACAGTGGAATATTATTAAGCCTTAAAAGGGAAGGAAATTCTGACAGACGCTGCAAAATGGATGAAGTTGGAGGGCGTTCTGCTAAGTGCAATAATAAGCCAGTCACAAAAAGACAAATACTGTATGATTCCGCTTATCTGAGGGACCTAGTGTAGTCAGACTCCTGAGAACGGAATGTAGAATGGTAGTTGCCGGGGGCTGGGAGAGAGAAGGACAGGAATTATAGTTTAATGGGTATAGACTTCCAGTTTTGCAAGATGAAAAGAGTTCTGTGGATGGGTGGTAGTGATGGTTGCAAAACAATGTGAAACTTAATGCCTGAACTGTACTCTTAAAAATGGTTAGGGGGGTACATTTTAAGTTATGTGTATTTTACCACAATTAATATAATAATAATAATAATAATAATAATAATAATAATAATAATAATAATAAAGAAAATAAGGTGAGGCCCATCAGGCTTGGAGTGGAATTAATTCAAACTCTCAGGCCCCTTCCTGGAAAGACAGCCCAGGCTGCAGCCACTGAATGAACCCTAACCCTATCCAGAACATCAAGAATAAAGAGAATAAAAAATTGAAATGCAGTGTCTTTGAACTTAACCTTGATTGAGAGTGAGATCATTTAACTTCAGACTTTAATTTCTTGTTTTAATTTCTTTGGACCTTAACTTGGAAGAGATTTAATTTTGGACTTTGAACTTTCTGAGGGGGTTAAGTGTATGACATTTTGAGGGGGTTGAGTTCAAGTGTGGAACTTTGTATTGTTGGCATTTTATTGTTGGGGTGCCTTTACGATATCATTGGGTTTCATTCACTGCATAACCTTTGATAAGTTATATTGGCCAATGTGGCTGGAAATAAGTTGAGTTGGGAAATAGAAGAGGATCTATGTTTTCCTTCTTGCCTACAGAAAGGCCTTGAAGAGCATCATGGACGGGACTGACCCATCTCGGAATCTTATGGGACCAGGAAGATCTATAAATGGAGCAGTGGCTGGTGTTGGGCTGGGGGTTGGTTCCCTCTCTGAAGATGTGAGGACTTCCTGTTGACCACAGGCATGATGGTTAAACACAATGGGTTCAAAGAACAAAAACAACCGAGGAATGTGGGGTAGAGCTAATAGCTTCCCTACAAGCTGCTTCGGTATTATAATCACACGGATCCCTACTGTGTCCTAATGAAGGGATAGTAATTAGTCTTGGCCCCTGTCTGCCTCCGCACACTCTGCTACTCAGGAGAGCTCTAACTGGTAAATTTGGGAGCACAGTTGAGCTGTGCTCCTCTGCCTCCCTCTTGCTTCTTGGACTCTGCCTGCCTTCAAGGTACTGGGCCCTGGTCTGTCTGGTCCAAGTGTGAGCTTGGCAGAAAAACCCTGCCCTGGTTGGGGAGGCCTGCAGTTTTGTTTAGTGGTGCCCAAGGCGAGGAGGATAAATTCAATACAGATGACCCTTGAGCAACACGGGTTTGAACTGTGCAAGTCCTCTTATTTTCAGATTTTCTTCAATAAATACAGTAATGTATTGTCTCTTCCTTATGACTTTCTTACTAACATTTTCTTTCCTCTATTGTAAAAACACAGTACATAATACATATAACATACAAAATGTGTGCTAATCAACTGTTTATGTTGTTGGCAAGGCTTCCGGTCAACAGCGGCTATTTGTAAAGTTTCGGGGAAGGCAAAACTTACATGAGTATTATCCATTGTGCAGGAGTCAATACCCCTAACCCTGCATTGTTCCAGGGTCAGCTGTCCTGTGACTCAGTATTAGAAATTCCATTGCTTCTGTATTCCCAAATCAAGTCCTCCAGCCTAGATTTTATGGGTAACAAAACAGATATTTTGATCTCAAAAAAATAAATAAGACTTTTTTAAAACGTAAAACTATGTCCACACCCTAATTGTGCCTCACCTTTGTCCTTTGTGGAGTGCCAGGAGATCTGCACAGAACTTTCGCTTACTGCATGATGTTGGATGTTCCTGACGATCCAGTGAGGTCAGATGGATGTGATGGCCTTCTGTTAGCTGTTCCAGAATGATAATCACACGTATCCCTAATGGCATAACTCACGTCAGTGAGATTTGAAAAGGTTAAGTAACTTGCTTGTGTCATAGGTGATGGGCTATAGAATGAAAACGCAAGGCTTTTGACTTCTGGTAACGTGCCGCTAAAGCAACTTATCTGGCCAATAAGCTGGTAAGAATTAATTCGAAGAGTGGTAGTATCTTCAACTAGAAACCGGTTTAATCCTTCAATCTTGGTTTGAAACATTTGCTTATGACTTAATAAGGAGAGCTTTAAGACTGGTGTATGTAGGCCATAGAGTGTATGTGGATCACCCGGGTACCTCGTTTGAAGTGGGTATTTTTGTATCTGACACCCACACCCAGTGTGGGTTTGCAGTAGGACCTAGGAATTCTCATCTTTATAAGGACCCCGCATGCTAAGCTCCTACCTTATTGTCTGTAGATCAGGCTCTCACACATCCTCACCCCACTTTAACGTTGGCATTCTCTTTAATGGTGTGGAAATTCCGGCATGACAAATCCTTTCTTTCTTAGAAAAATAGAACTCGCTCGACTATATCATGGTTAAACATGGATGTGCCCATTTTGGGTGATGGGTTTACACTGATCCAAACATCCACCCCCTAGCCCTCAGGGACCACAGTACCCACTGCGGGATATGTGGACGAATCTGTTCTTTGAAAAACAGCAGAGCCCTGGAGGTACCAACCCTACACCCTGGGCCTCCAAGCTACTGAGTTAACTATCCCTGAATATTCATTAACTAATCCTGAATTCATTAGCCAGGAAGGGGCGATGCTTGGGGCTTAATAACTGTGTGCAAATTGTGTACCAAATGCTGCGTGTGCATGTGTGTGGTGGTGGGGTGGGGGGCAATAAATGAGAAAGGATGTTTTGTAAGAATATTTGCTTGTTTTTGTAACCAGTTAGTGCCTTTTAATGAATGGACAAATGAGAGGCCCCAAATATAGCATTAACAACATTAAGACCATGAGAGCCAACGGTATGGTTTTTGGTTTTTTGTTTATTTGTAAGACAAAGTAAGGATTCGCGAAGCTGGTGTGTGATTGCTGCCTTCTCTAAGAGCACAGGGAGACGGTATGTGCCAACTGGTTTTCCTCTTTCCACCTCCCGGCCAAGCTTCAGAGGAAACTTTTCATGTGAACTGGAAAAGATGAATTTCAAGCTTCATTGAGAGCTTTAAAACCTTAAACCCTTGAAAATAACCTGTCTCTCAGGAATCCTCAGTCCCAAAGAATTATAAAGCTTTTCCTTGGGCTGTGGAATGGCAGCGTTATTAGCTACGATCACTTAAGTCTCTGAATAGAAGGATGTCATAAATCTGAAAGTATTTGTTCTGGTTTGTGACTAAGCAAAACTGTATAATATTAAATCAGATGTTGTTATAAACATATGAAATGGCACATTTTTTCCCCAACTTGGGGCATTGTGGCATGAAGCTTTTGGGAATGTAAAAAAAAAAAAAGGAATGTTTTTACAGTCTTGGATTCTGAGTCTGGTTTTAGCAAGGTTTTCTTCTTTCTGAGCATGAATGCTAAATAAAAGTCCTTCTGTTTAGCTCTCTGCATTTTCCCCGAGAGCTTTGCAAGGCTGAGCAGAGGCGTTCTTACTCCTTTGCAGGCTGTTCTATGCAGGTCAAACTGGAGACCTGGGCAGCGCGCAGAGGTTGTGTGTGTGTGTGTGTGTCCATGTGTGCGTGTGTCCGTGTGTGTCTGTCATAAGGAGGGGATGAATGGCATCCTAGCACCCTAAAATGTTTGGGTTGGAAGGGACCTTAGACACGATCTAGTTCACCAACTTCCTCATTCTCCAGGTCATGTCCGTGACCCCGGCCTGTGTGATAACAATCACGACACTGAGGAAAGCTGCACGTTTGCCTCTGGTAAGTGGTCACTGGCCTTCAGTTTTCCACCTAACAGTGATGGTTAGGCTGCTATATGGTGCAGACAATGGCGAGAAAAGGATGACAAAAAAGTCATGACCTACCGAGTACTAAAAAGTCATTACAGTTTTTCTTGTGTTGGCAATTCTGGCTAATTTTTCTTAAGTCTTCGGGAACTGCAGTTTCTAAATATATTACTTCCTATAATGGAGAAAATAAATGGATGTTTTAAAATACTCTAGCTTCAGAACATTTGTATATTTAATGATCACCTTTGAAAAGGTGATTTAGGATATTGATAGCATTCTACTGATTGTTGAGAGTCACATGGTCCGGCATGGTAGCCATTAGCCACATGAGGCTGTTGAAATGTGCTGGTCCAAATCGAGATACGCTGTATGTGTAAAATACACACCAGATTTCAAAGACTTGTACAAATAAAGGAGCGTAAGATACCTCAGCAATCATTTTAAATCACAGTGACATGTTCAAGTGATAACAATTTGGAGAATTGGGGTTAAAGAAACTATTAGAATTAATTTCCTCTGTTTCTTTTTATCTCTTGAATAGGGCTACTAGAAAATTTTAAATTACACATGTGGGGGTTGTATGAAGGACAGAAGGTTAGCAGACCTCTTACAAGGATGGAAAGGCCCTTGGGCCTGCAGAACACAACACACATATAGCTAAGGCAATGCCACCTTAGTGTCATCTAAACATGGTTTTGAGACAGGAGAGTGGCTGCTTCATGGACGTGAGGTTTCCTTCTAGGGTGATAAGAATATTCTGGAACTAGACAGTGGTGATGGTGGCCCAATATTATGAATGTACTACATGTCATGAAGCTTATGTTTTATGTCATGTGTATTTTAACACAATAAATAATTATGTAGGTGACTCACATTATAGTAATACTTTTGTTGTTCATGCTTTTTTAAGTTAAAGAGGCAGAAGGTGTGTCTTTGCTTAAAACCGTGTCTCCAGAAATAAAGAAAAATGTGGAAAGAGGCAGGGGTGGGCCGAAAACTGCTGGAAGCTGTTGGAACGCTTTTCTCTCTCCGTTTGGTAAAAATATTTACATGTGTTTCAGTTTCCTGCCATCCTCGCAGCCCCCTGGAGGCCTCAGCTTCGTGTGGCCCCTATCTCTTCACCATGCCTCCTCTTGTTTATCCCATTCCACTTTTCCTCCAAACTTGGCATTCTGCCCACGGCTAAGTTTCTCACTAAGATAACTCTTTCCCCCAAATTCTTTGCAGTACATGTGGTGTTAAGGAGCTAGGGATCTTGACAGTTGAAAAGAAAATAGAACACCCAGATCAGGCGCAACAAGCACCCTGATACTGTTGGTTAAGAAAAATTAAAGTCTTTTCTGTGCATCTCTGGAATCCAACTTCTTAAATGTAAACCCCTTGAGGCAAAACTGGTCTTCAGTGTTAGAAGTCAGGACGGTGGCTGCCAGGGGCGTAAGCAGGGAGGGCAGTGGCTGGTTTGGGGCATCAGAAAGCGCTTCTGGATGTGGGAAATATTCTGTGACTGGTCTGCATGGATGACATGTCCACGTAGCAAAACTTTACTGAGCTTGTGATTTGTGGATTTTTCTGAATGTGTGCATCTGATCAACACAAAATTTAAAAAACAAAACACCAATCACCCTGTGAGGTGCATAGGCTTTTGAGTGTTAAGCTAACAGTCCTGGAGTGAATGAGTGCAGTGGGAAAGGTACGTATTCCATGAGGATGGCTACCTGGGGACACTGTATCTCCTTCCTGTGCGACCTGGATTGACAAGGCCTGACAAGGAGGCCCAGACAAGGTGGCCTCTGGAGGCCCCTCCACACACACACTCTGCTGGCTGTGTGACACAACCCTCAGACTAGAGATCTGTGAGTGACTCACCTCAGAAAATTCACCTGGGTACCTTATCTCTCACCTCTCCCTTTGGGGCAGCCACTCAAAGACCACAAGAGGCTTGGTCACTGTGGGTATAGGGAGACACCTAAGGACAGTCACATTCTTGGGAGAGTTTGGAATTCTTCCTTTGCTGTAAATAGACACCCCCAAGGAGAGGAGGGACTGCTCGGGCCCTGCAGTTATCACCTACGGAAATCCTGTGTGGTGGTAAATACAGCCTTCAGCCAAGCCTGGAGAAGTGATTAGGGGGAGAAGAGAGGGACTGACAATGCTAATGTGGGAGGTTATTAGCCAGATAGTGGCGGGGAAACCGGGGGTGAGGGGGATTTGGGTTGAAGGAGCCTAAGCGGAAATGAGAGAGGAAAAATAAATAAATGAGATAAGCCATTTCATTTGCTTCCTCCCTTATTGCCCTTTTGTTTTGTGCTCAGGACCAAGGTCTCCCCTGAGATCTTCTCTTCTGGGGACAACAGTCTGGAGGCCGACTTTGAAAACCAGGCCTGGATCCGAGCTCCTGGGCCTGCACCCTGCCCTTCGCCATGAACTTGTACACCTCACGGCCTGCTGGACGTGCTACCCAGAGCCAGCCCTAGGCAGGCTTTCCACAAGCTCACAGCCCTGCCCCACTTGTACAGGTGCAGAGCCCAAGATTCCATGCCCAGCTGGACCCCTGGACCCCACACACTGGAAACACCAAATGTTGGGGTCACTGTGGGATCATGGGTCAAGATTGCTTAATAACAAGCATCGTTGGCCTGTGGAAAGGTTTTCCTTGTCTTGGGTCATAACTGGAAGTGACCACTCATGTCCAGGTCTGCCCACCTTCTGGAAGGCAGTGCTCCAGGCTCCAACACCAACATCAACTGGTTCCCTCGGAGCAACGTTGGACCTCATGAGACGGGCAAGAGGGAAGGGTAGATGGCCGGAAGAGCAGCCTGTCCACACCCAGCTCTGGCTCTGCTGGTTGTGTGACAGGGACAGGCCTCCTCACCTTCCTGGACCTTCCTTCAGCCATCCATAAAATAGGGGTGATGATGATAACACAACATATATCTCATGCTGATGGTCGTACCTCATGGATACCCGGGGATCCGATGGCGTGTATGCGAAAAGCACTTGGCAAACTGCAGCATGCCTAAATATTAGCTTTCTGGTGGGAGTGGGCAGCCCATGTGCTATGAGGTGTGTGGAAAGTAAGTCGTTACCAAGAACTCAGAGAACACCAGTGTGCAAAAGTTCTACTTTTACTATAGAGCATCTTTAAGGAGACTCGTTACCCTGACCAGATCAGCCAGCCCCCCCACTTGTCCAGAGCTCACACTGAAGAGAGAAGCAGCGACAGAAAGCATTTGGGGGCTCACATCTGAGATTGCTTTGTTCTCAGTCTACCCGGGGGGGGGGCATTTCTGTCCGGCTAGGCCACAGATCCACAGTGGTGATGGGATCGCCACACAGAGCTCACTTCTTCCACAGCAGCCATGCCTCTAGAAGTTATCTCTGCATTGCTCGTTTACACCCAGGCCAACGAGCCCCGTCTCTGCTCGTCAAGCACCCTGCTCAGTTTGAAGATGTGATGGGCCAGGGTGGTAACGAGAGGGCGAGGAGGCCAAGAGTGGCCCTCTGAGTGGGTTCCATAAAGACGGTGACGTATTAGAGGCAGGAAAGAGACCTGAAAGCTGCTCACTAAACGTTTATTGAGCATCTACTATGGGCTAGGCACTGTGAGTCACGAGCAGCACAGAACAGACATTAATGAAGACGTTCATGAAGCCTTTCACATGGTAGGGAAACCGGATATCAAGCAACTAATGACACACAGAATTATAGGTTCCCCATGCTACATGAAAGCAAAACGCTCCTATGAGCCCCATCCTGTGTAAGCCTGATTGGTATAAAGTGAAGAAGCAATCACCTGAGGACACATCTTGCTAATGGATGCACACAGTAAATCGAGGAAAAGCCCAGGTGCTCACAGTCTCAGCTCAGAGCTCTGGGGCTTGATGCTGAGAGGCTGAGTGTGGTTCCCAGGAAGGCGCTTGTTGAGGCCACTGTCACTGCTCAGGGTGCCTGCTGCCTTGATAAGGGCTCACGCAAAACCAACACTCGCCACTATTTTCACTTTTCACCTTTGTTCTTAAAGGCGAAATCATCTTTGGATTTCTTCCAGCTAGCAAAAACAGGTAGGTCTTTTGTAAAAGCGAAGGCGTGATGGTTACTAGACTCAGCGTGGTGATCACATTGTAAGGTGGATAAATGTCGAATCACTATACTGTACACCTGAAACTAATATAATGTCGTATGCCAACTATACTTTAATTAAAAAAAATTTTTTTACTTAAAAAACAAATGAAGGCATAACGTGAACTTTCAAAAAGTGGGGGATACCAATAGTTGCAAGAGTGATGCATGCTACGAACAGGAAGCGTAGGGGGGTGCCAAGGCGACATTTAAGCTGAACCCGGAAGGGTAATGCCTCAGCCTTGAAGGGGGATGGTGGTTGGGGCAGAAGTGGGGAAAAGCATTCCCAGCAAAAGGAACATACACATGTACCTAGTCCTCCATGGGAAGGGACATAATGCCATAAATAGTCCCAACCTTTCTCCTCATCCCAACACCTTCTTTTTCTGGGACACTGCAAACACAGAGAGGCTTTGCTTATTACGAAACCTTCCAAATTGTGCATTTTCTTAATAGACTCGTAAAACTTGCCTATTCCTTTTTGTCACCCCTGCCGACCCCTCACATGACTGGCCAAAGGAGAAAACCAAAGAAAACACACTCTCCCAGAGTTTATTATACTTATCATGACTCACACAGATTTGAGGACTAGAATTTAATGGAGGCTTTCCTAACATTCCTTGGGGACTTGAAGGACTTTTTTTTCCCACCAGCCATGAAAGGAGGGTTATAAAAACACATTTCTTTCTTTAAAGAAGGAGAAGGAGAACCAACCCTGTGAGTTCAAAGTTCTGATTATTCTAAAAGCAGAGCCCTTGTTCCAAATGTCCATACCCTTTCCTCACACCTGCCTTTTCTCTCTCATTCTCACTTTCATTATTTTTCTGGTGTACTAATAAGCAAAATAGAGAAGGAGTTGACCTTGCCCCGGACTTTGCTATGTGACTTTGGCCAAGGCACCCCCAACGCCCCCCAACACACACAACCCAGCCTCAGTTTCTTCAAATGTAGAAGGCAGTCATGAATTGCAGGACTCAGGTTTCCTTGGAATGCTAACATGCCTTGGTTCTCCTGGAAGAACTTCAACCAATAGGCAATTCATTCAGCAGCTCCAAGTCCCATATGCAAAAATCAGGGGTAATTGAAACTCTCCTTTCTTAGGAGGGAAATTGGAGGCAAGGCCTCCTAGAGATCACCTAGCTGAAGCCAATTTAGAATCAGTAAAGGGTCTACCCCAGGCCAGCCTCCCTCTCTCCAGCTCACATCTTTCCCACGCTCACCACGCTGTATTTCCACAGGCCTTTAGAACTCCAAAATTCCCTCCCTCGTTTTCCCAGGTACAGCTGCTACTCCCCACGGTGAATCTCCTCTCCTGTGAATGTCCAGACCAAGAAGTTAATGCCTCCAGCATCCGAGTCTGTAACACAAATGGGAGAAGACGTCTGGGTGAGGTGCACAGGCCCAAACAGGGTAACAGGTAGGGACACGGCCACCTCAGGGCTCAGGCTCAGTCGAAGGGGATCTAAGTATTAATCAGTATTCATGTAAAGTCTCAGTGTCATGGAAAAACCCTTGGTTTAGGAGTCAGATCACCTGGCTTCTAGTCCACCTCTGCACTGCCAGCTACTGACTCCATCTGAGCCTGAGTTTCCCTCCCTGTACAATGAGAGGTGATTCGAGATTTCCAGAATGACTTCTGCCTTTCATGGCCTGATTCCTGGTAATTAGTTGCCTCTTCTGAGACCACCCGAGCCTCACAGGAAGAAACACAAAGAAATATGTGAGCAAACCTAAGCATCCCTCCCTTTCCAATAGTGGCCACCCAGAGCTCTGCTCGCCACAAGACAGAAGATTGAGTAGAAATCTCACCTCCTTCGCTTTTCCTAGAAAACTAAGAGACTGGTCCAAACATAATGAAATGTAACATGAAACACAAACAGACCACAGCAGAGCTCAGCTCAAGTTTTTCACAGCACTTTGATGCTTGGCATATGTATCTGGATTTTGGGGGTTCTTAGGCTGAAATTCTCCACCTCTCTCCACTCACCCAGCAGCATACTCCAACTGGGGCTTTGGAAAAGGAGCATGGGGGAGCAAGGGGGGTTTTGGATGAAGGGCCAGGAAATGCTTACTCAGGGGAAGGGAAAATCTGGCACCATCAATAACGTTGAGTCTATAAAATCATTTTCCTCTGGGATTGAAAGCTCACTCAGTGCGCTGTATTTATTCCTCAGTGAATCTCATTAATTGTCTTAGTCTATATAGGGCTTCCTCGGACTATTTCAACTTTTCTATAAGTTTGAAATCAGATCAAAGTTATAAGTTATCAACAAAAATCAATGGGGAAAGGATTGATTGTTTACTAGGAGTGATTGAAATAGTAGAGAGGTAAAGGCAATCGTATGTTCATTCCTAAGCGAGTGGATAAATACGCACAAATGATGGCATACAATGCAGTAGTCAGAATTTAAACACAGTACAATAACACAATTAGAGCTTTAAAACATAAAATATTGCACGAAAAAAGTAAGAAACAGAATGAGAGCCACAGCTAAATACAACTTGTGTAAATTAAACACACCTACAAAATAACACCATGATATTTACAAGCCTGCACTTAACTAAGAGGATAAATCAGGTCCTCTGGGGTGGGTGCTTACATGGGAGAAGGGAGTGAGAATCAGGGGGAGGAAATAATAAAGTCAAATTAATATAAGAAAGGAGATTTGAAAGGACTGATGATGATGGTGTGGCATGGAGAGAGAAATACGATTAATTTATTTAAAATTTTTAAAAACTTTTCAATTACCGTTGGCATTCAATATTATATTAGTTTCAGTAGATTCGTACAGCATGGTGGTTAGACATTTATATAACTTACAAAGTGATGCCTCCCAATAAGTCTAGTGCCCACCAATAGTCTGGGACCATATATAGTTATTACAATGTTGTTGACTATATTCTTTATAGAATGTACTTTACACCCCTGTGATTATTGAAATATGATGAAATATTTGCCACTGGTGTCCAAAGTACCCAGGAAGTTGATTGAAGAAAGAAAAAGGTCCCTTTCAAGATGCCTCTTAGACTCAGATTTTTATTCATTGATTCATTCCTACAACACATGCTTACTGTGCTCCAAGTGCCAGATGCTGGATAAACAGTTGGAATAAGAGAGGAGCATTCCCTGCCCTTGCTTTATAGCCCAGGAAACTAACCTGGATTATATGCCCCTGGAGAAGCCATCCGTGGCGTTTGAGAAGAAAGTCAGGAATAACCACTTTTTGCTGAGTTTGCACTATTCTGCTTCTATGAATGGCTGGCTCACTTGTAACCATTTTATCATTTCCCCTCAATTTATTCACCCCTTCCATTTGCAGTACTACCTCTTAATTCCAGGTGTCTCTAAAACTGTCAGATTTGTTTTGATTAAGAGTGATGTGTAGAACTGTGAGATCTGAGTTAGGTGAGCCTGAAATCCACTTGAACTTGGAACTCATTGTTCATCCCACTCATGGGGCCCTCCGCAAGTCTTTTACCGTCGAGTCTGGCAGACAGGTCAGGCCCTTTTTGTGAGAATGCAGGCTCTTTCCACTCTCCTCTCACCTATGAGAATACTCAGCTATATTGAATTAATAATTAAACAAAGATGACCAACGTTCAGGCTGGAATAATCTCATTACAACATCCTGACCCTTAGTTTCTACTGAAGCCTGCAGTGAGGTCTGATCAGTATTATTGTATGCTACTTAGGGGGAAAAAAAAAATTAAAGCATTTTTACAAATCTTAGCATGAATTACTAATCTTTTTGTTAGTTGTCAGCAGCTCAGGATCCAACTAATAAGAAATATATTTTTCCCACAGAACAATGCAACACACATTGTTCATACTTTGGAGTGGGGAAAAAAAAAGAAGAAATAAAAATAAGATATTGTGAGAGCTTTGAAGTGCCTGGGACACAATGGCAGGTTCCTTTTCCTCATGCCACTCAGCCAGATTCTTATCAAACATTTCTGAGCAGGAGACAATGAAAATGACCCAGCATGAATAAAAGAACAGATGAGAAATGTGCTGTGATAAAAGCTGAAAGGAGGCCCCTTCTAGGACCGGGATCCTCACTGAAAACAAATAGCCCGAGGTGGGGAGAGAGGCACACTCTATCTTCAGCATTCTTTTTATAGCTCCAACCAGAATTGTTTTCCCTTGAAAATGAATGGAGTGCTGGGAAAGCCACTTGGCCCGCTTCTCTGGCCCTTGCCTTGCACCGTGCAGCCATTTTAATGAGTTATTTCTCGCAGTCGCCCTACCAGGCAGGTCATCATCAATTCCCTGCTTTAGAGGCAGAGCTTAAGTGAGGCAAGGGCTGAGAGGTGACTCAGTAATGGACCTTAAATATGTGAGGGTCATGTGGCTGTGGATGGGGAGCAGCTGTCCCCAGAGTCTCTCCTGAGTTCAGAGGAGAGGGTGTGAACTGCACTTCAGCGGGGAAGGAGGGATATTGGAGTGAAAAAGAGTTCCCACTTGAAGTGTGCAGTGTTCCCTGTGATATGGGACAGCTTTCTGAGGGCAGGCATCTGCCTTCTACCTCCTGGTTTCCCCACCACAGCATCTACTGGATACATATGTTCCCAGGAAATCCATGCTCAATTGGTTGATTGATGAGTAGTATGGACAACTCCATATGTTGGGATCTTTCGACCAAGGCAAGGGACACATGGACCTTGGCTGACTTGATCTTCCAAGAATGAAGGACCAAATGGTCCTACAAGGTCACTATTATTTCTTGGGTTCCGTAATTAGCTCCTGATATTGGCTCTGTTCAATTCAGTTCAGTCAAGTCAATATTTCTTGATCACCCACCGTGTGCACGGCAATGAACAAGGCTTTGGTGGACTGCAGAAATGAGTTAGTCATGGCTCTGCCTTCACAAAGGAAAAGGTAGAATGGGAGAGGAAGAGATGCATATAATTTTTGGCAATATAGGTATCTGAGAATATGAGAAGTGCTATCTTAGAAATCCACTCAAAGTCCCTGAGACCACGGAGGAGGAAGCGATGCATTCCAGTTTGGAAACTGGGAGAGGAATGATAATAATAACACAAACTACTATTACTATGTGCCATGCAGGTGATAAGTGCTTTACTGGGACTAATTTATTTAATCCTATTGTATACAATAACTGTATATAATAAGTGCTAATGCTATTTTCACTTTACTCATGATAATATGGAAGCAGAGAGAAGTTTAGTAACTTACCAGCAAGCAGAAGAGTTAAAAATCCAAGCTGACAATCTGACAGCAGAAGCTGAGTCTTGAAGAAAATTAACATATTTAGCACATGCTATAGTCCAGCCTCTGGGCCGGGTGTTTCCTATAGATAGTTCATTTACTTATCATGATAACTCTGGAAATTATATTATCATCCTCATTTTACAGATCTGAGACTCAAAGAGATTTAATTATTTGACCAAGTTATGTGCCTTAGAAATATCAAACGGGACATTCAAACCCTGGCAAGTGTGGTCTCAAAATATGTCATTTTTTTCCCATTATCCACAATGCTGCCTCAAGAAAAAAAAAAAGGCCAGTGGTCCCTCAGGGCTTCAGGAACTCCAGGAAGGCAGTCATGTTCAGCTAAAGGCAATTGGGAGATCTCAGGCATGGACCCTGAGAAGTCTCCAGTCCACTCAAGGTATGTCCCCGTAGGCGAACTGCCACCTATAGACATGCAGCAATAGCAGACTTCTGGTAGAGCTTCTAGCTTTCAAAACTGGTCAACTTGTCCACAGGGCAGTTGTATTAGTCATCTATTGCTGAGTAACAAATTACCACAAATTTAGTGACTTCAAACAATACCCATTACTATCTCATAAGTTCTGTGTGTCAGGAGTTTGGACATGGCTTAACTGGGTCTTCTGCTTAGGGTCTTACAAGGCTACGATCAAAGTGTTGGCCTGCTGTGCTCTCATCTGCAGTTCAGGCTTTGCTTCCAAGCGCCTTCACATTGTTGGCAGAATTCAGTCCCTTGCAGCTGTAAGACCCCTCAACTCCTGGACACTGTCCCTCTCCACAGGCAGTTCACAACACAGCTATTTGCTTCATCAAAGCCAACGGGAGAATGTCTCTTTCCTGAGGAAGGACCCAGTCCTCCTTTTAAGGCCTTTCACATGGTTGCCTTAGAGCCACTCAAGATAATCTCCTTTTGGATGAACTCAAAACTGACTGATTTAAGATCTCAGGTACATATGCAAAATCTCTTCATCCTTGCTACATACTATGATTAGGGTTAATCACAAGAATGATATCCTACCCTATTTGCAGATCCTGTTCACACTCAAGGGGCAAGGATTATATAGGATATGTACACCCGGGGACTGGAATATGGAGGCCATCTTAGAATGCTACCTGCCACATGGAACTCATGCCCGGTGCCTGTGGATGTGTTGGCTTCCTTTGGGTTAAAATAACACGCCATTATGTAGGCAGGGCCAATGCAGAGTTTGTCTATGAGCTGCATGCACTTTGGAATTTCATGTCTCCATTTCCTCTTGTGCAGGGCTCATCTACCACCCACTGGTCAGTTTTGGCCATGGGTCAGCATTTCTGATGAAAGATTTCATGGGAAAAGGATGACATTTATGTCCAAAGCTGAGTTGGTGATTAGCTTTGGTGATTATCTTTTAATTATCTCTGTTTCCCCTCTCCCCCATTGTTGTTGACAGTCAAGACTTAGCTGTTCATATTATTTATTGAAAGAGCTAAAGAGGAAAAGGCCAAGGATAACGCCAAATAATTGAAAGGAAGCAACATGTTTGAGGACATCTAAATGTCAATTGATGGAATAAGCTTCTAGACTTGAAGATTTTTATCTTTAAATAGTCTTGGGACGCTTCATTTTAATTCAACCAAGGAAACTCTTATAAATGGAATTTGATTGCTTTTTCAAGAGTTGTCTATTGAAATCCCACTTTAGGATTTGGGTTGTTTTTTTTTTTTAATTTTTTTATTTTGTTCTGTTTGTTTTACCATTTTCATGCACACACACTTAGCCCAAAAAGGATTGGACAATAAAAGAAAGCCAAGCATGTGATACTAAACAAATTTGTAAGAAAGCAATTTAGGGATATCAATCTCATTTAAAAATGTCCAACATTCCAATACCCTTAGACAGTTAATGCAATAGTACTGCCAAAATAGAGACAACTTTACTCCAAAGTCAACTCTGATGGTGAGCCAGCTTTTACTGAACAAAAACAAAACCCAAACAAACAACAAAAAAAAAACAACCCACCATTTTGATCAAAGGCTGATCTTTACAACGTCCTCCAGACTGAAGAGAAGTTTATCCTACCACCCTCCAATGCTTCAGTGATTAACTCTGCTCAGAAGACAATCAGCTCACCAAGGCTCAACTCCTACAGTTGGGCAAGAAACGTTTTGACTAGACAGCAGGGCAGAGAGACTTTTGTGGACTTGACATCTGGGCCCAGACTGGGACCAATGTGAGCCTGGAATACGCTTTGAGACCCCTCCTCACCACCTACTCATTCCAGACAGCCTCAGCCTTGAAGACCTTGGTGGCTTTAACTGCCTTCCTGGGTCTGTAATGAAGATGCTTATAAGTATTACAAGAGATTTATCGCTTCGGTGTGAAATTCTCTGATACCAACAGGGAGTTTTTAAACACAACTGGCAACAAGAAGCATATGGTCAGAGATTCGAGTTACTGCCTATTTTTTTTTTAATTGTTGTCTGCCAAGGACAATATATTTTTTTTTCCCTTCTTCAAAATAAACATTGTGCAGGAATGTGCCTCAGCAAATGGCTGGAGTTCTATTATATTTCATGCAGCTTTCTAAACAATTTCCAACCCTGGGCTGGCCTGGTGTCAAACAGAAGGCAACCAACAATAGCAAAATCCCATTAAAGCTGAGAAGGTTCCTTCCTGAGGTGAGCCTGGCCAGAAATAGTCATCTTGGCTCATTCTCCACTTTGGCACCGGGGACTAATAATGCACGGTCTCTTAATGGAAATTATCTAATTTCATCCAAGAGCTCCTCCAGAGAGAGCCGGGCTGACGCACTAACAGTCCATATAACAACATTCTTCTTGAAGTGCTGAACAATGGGCCTTTGGAGAGGCTGTGATAAACCACGTCAGATGCCGGACAAACACGAGTGTAAAAATAGGCATCAGAGGCACTGACACAGCCACCTAATTTCTCAGGAGGGAGGCCCACAGAGGAGGGTTTGTTCACAGGGCTTGTTGGGAATAACTTCATCAGACCTGGTGGGAGAGAAATAGTGGAGAAAGAAAGGAAAGAGAGTGAGTCAGAGAGAAAAAAAAAGAACAAGAAGGGGGTTAAGAAGGTGATAGATGAAAAAGAGAAGAGTTAATTCTCCGTCTGTGGTACAAATACGTATTCAGCAACTCTATATGGTCACTTAATATAAATCATGCTTTGGGTGTGACTCCCATTAACATCGGGGGACTGTTTTTCAAGTGCTGCGTGCAAGGGCCAGCCAGCAGGAAAGAATGGTCCATTTAAGGATATAAATGATCCATTTAAAAATAGTAATTCTATTTAAAATATAAAGTGCTAATTCCATTACTTAAATGCTCTTCATTAAAGTAACTGTATGCTTCCCAGGTATTAATAAATATTGAATTATATACAGGAAAAAGGAAATCTGAATTTCATATAAGAAAAAAGGTTACAGCTCTGTGAAACGTATATATACACACACATATATGAGTTCTATAACACTGTGTAATATATAGTATATATTAATAGAATATATCTGTAACTATGTATAACTATGTATCTATCATATATCTATCATCTGATCTAACTATCTGTCTATCATCATCATCTATCTATCATCTAATAGGTCTGTAAACTACCCCAATAGCACTTTTCTGAGACCAACAGGATCATCCCAAGACATACACCCAGTTTTATGTTTTTCATGTTGTTACTTGTTTCATGAATACTTTTAGCCCCATCTAAATTTTAAGTGCTGAAAGGGTAGGAACTGGCTTGTGTCTATAATGGTTATTAAGACAGTAAGTATCACCCCAAAACCAGTTAATTGACTGAGTCTCATCATCTTGAAATGTCAGAAAGTCTCTCATGTGTGGACATTTTAAGAACTGAAAGCTGGAAAACTCTTCAGGATGTTAAGTCAAGGCTCGAACTTATGTCAACACTTCCACACCCACTACCCCTTCGTCTTTACTCTCCCACCAACAAGCTAAAAAACAGTCTAGGTCCCGGAATATTGAAGTGCTTTCCTAGACCACAAAGCCCTGAGTTGGATGGATCACAAGAAACTCTCTTTGGGTCTAAGGTGAGAATTTGCAACTCTAGGCTGATGCAAGAGAACATATCCTAGCTGCACTCACACCATTGGAGCGATAATGTTCAGAGACTGAATCAAGATGGCAGCTCAAGCATGAAAGCCTGCCCTCCCTGTCCCTCCCCAAATCCAAATATAGTATATTTAATACACGAAAACACTTGGCTCTGGGGAGGGAAATTCTGTGGCTAGGGATTAAAAAAAAAACAGTAAAAGTCAACTTCTTTGAATACACTTTTGTTTCTTTTCAAGATTGGAATATGGGAATATAACACTATTCAAAAATTGTAGGTTAAATTTAAATAAGCTATTATGAGAGTATTAATATGAGATAAAATGGAATTTAGGGTCAAAAGGCATTAAAAAAAAGGGGACAGATCCATGTTAATTAAAAGTATAGTCCACTAGGAAGTTGTTAATCTCAGCATCTAACGACAAAATCAAAATATACAAAATAAAACCAATAGAAATGCAAGTAGAAACTGATAAAGGTACATGAAAAATAAGATTAAGTACACAAAAAGAAGTAACAACATAATAATAACATAATTATTAATTATAATTGTATAAGAATTATACGAACAACATATATAGCGCCAGTATGTGTAAAACTTGGTATTCAATAGAGACAATACATTATTTTTTATTATTAGTTTCAGGTGAACAAAACAACATAGTGATTAGACATTTACACCCCTCACAAAGTGATAACACCCACCAAGTCTACTATCCCTCTGACACCATATATAGCTATTCCAATACCATTGACTAACACATATTTAAAAAATATTTTTAAATGTCCAAAAAAATTAGAGCATATGTTGTTGGATTATGTTTGCTAGAATTTTGTCAAGGATTTCTGCACCTGTACTCAAAGGGATATTATTGTATACTTTTCTTAAGATGCCATTGTCTGATATCAAGGTAACACTGGCCTCATAGAATAAGCTGGGAAGTGTTACCTTTTCTTTTATTTTTGGGAAGAATTTGCAAAGCATTGGTATTAACTATGGCCTTATTTTGTGTTAGACATTTTCTAGTATACCATTTCAGTTCTCTTGTCATTTCATATATATATATATAATATACATAAAATTATTTATATAGATGAAGATATTTTTACTTATCTAGAAATGTCTTAATTGCCACTTCATTTTTGAAGTATAGGAAGAATAAGAACAAAGAGAGATGAACAAGGGTCCCAGTGGTCAAAAAAGCAGGTTCCAACCCAGTGTGTGCCACTTACTAACTGTGACCTTGGGCAAGCTACTTACCCATTGAAAGCTCCACTTCCCCAAGTAAAATGGAAAAACTAACCATAGCGCCTTCCTGGGCTTGGTTTTAGGATCAAGTGAGATAATGTCTGTAAGTGCTGAGCGGAGTGCTCGGCCCCCGTTTTCACCATTTTTGTCTGCTGACCCAGAGAGGTCGGCAACTGATTGGAAAGTTCTAAGAGAAATTTCGGAAAATTCTCCATGACCTGGATGACTAAATTGTACCTGTTCTGGGGGAGGAGAAAGAAGGGTGAAGGAAAGAGGGGCTAGCTGAAACTTTTGTACCTCCCAGCAGATTGGGAGAACAGGAGGCCACGTCTGTGGGGAGCACTCTGCTGTCCAGGACGCCCACTTTTGAGCACCTGCAAGGAAGCCCCTGAAAAACAACCTGCAGGCTTCTGGGGCTCCTGCCTGAGAACCTGAGATGCCTCCTTTCCTGTGGAATTCTCCGTTGTACATGGCTCCGGGAAGAAGAGTGGGCGGGGATGGGGATGGGGACGGGCACCAGAGAGAGAAGGAAACATTGGAAGCTCAGAGGCGTTTATTTCTCAGTGCCCAACTCATGGAACTGGAGTTGGGGGCGTTGCTGGCAACCAAAACTGACGCCACTCTCAGGTTGCAATGGAAAAGGATGACCTGGATGTTATGACTGAGGGCAAGCGTGGAGGGTGAGACGTTTTGAATAAATGCCTTCCTAGGCCTGTTTCCAAACTATACCTAGTTGCTGGAGTATTGTAACTATTCAGGGTGATGCACTTTTAGTTATGCAGACACCTGAATATAAATGGAGGGATTTCTTTTCATCCGTACATGCGAATAGGACAGTCTGATGCCACTCACTGAATTCTGATCATGGTCAGCCAAAGGTGGGAGGTAAGGCAGTGTTGCATTGAATGCTGCAGAGAGAGAGAAAGAGAGAGAGAGGGCAGGCCGGTGTGGGGGTCTAGTGGAGTTTGGGATCCCTCTTGACAAGGACATATGGGAAATGGGGCCCTTGAAGAGTTACTGTGTTTTTACCAACCAGGGCGGCAAAAATGAAAGGCTATGAACGTATCTACTGTGTGAAAGGGTAAGAGAATCAGGCACTCTCACCAGAAATCAGAGAAATGCAAATTGCAATAATAATAATAATATCTATTTCTATCCATCAGACTGGTAAAAACTAAAAGGACCAATAACATCTATTGCTGGCAGGGGTGTGGGGACAAGAGTCGTGTCGTAATTGACAGTGGAAATGCGATTTGTTACAGCACTGTTAAAGCTAACCACTAAATGAAAAAGAAGACAAACCCTCTGAAGATGAAATGTACCCTAACTGTGTTTTATTAGCTACAAAGTGACGATATGGAAGGAGTGCTATTGTATTCCAGACCCTGCCTCTCTTAACAGGCTGATGGCCACTCCAAATCAGATGTAAGTACTTCTGTTTTGAACCTACCAGCTTATTTTATGCATGCCTAATTATACACAGACACAACAGTTAGCCCAGAGTTCAAAAGTATAAACCCAAGCACAACTAACTGATCCCTTTCAAGAACCTCATGCATTTTGTTCACATCTCCCGGTGAAGGAAGCAGCCACACGAGAGAAAAACTAACCATCAAGTTGGGTGTTAAATTATCATCAGCTGTTGTGTCTACAAATCTGTGACTAA
The DNA here is from genome assembly GCF_001890085.2 of Hipposideros armiger. NCBI lineage: Eukaryota > Metazoa > Chordata > Mammalia > Chiroptera > Hipposideridae > Hipposideros > Hipposideros armiger. Next base: position 3,029,516 of record NW_017731395.1, read on the forward strand.
ATACAGTTATATCCATGTTCGAAGGCAATGCGTTCTCCAGTGGGGACTGTTTCAAATGAAGCCGCTGATGATCCTGGTTAATTTTACCTCCTCCTAAACATTTTTAATTCTTCCCATTTTCTCCACCTACACCCACGACCCTCACGCTTTAGTTCAGGCCATCCCCATCGTTTTGGGGAACAAAGTTGCTGTAACCAGGCTGAGCTAGGAGGACACTATTTAGCCGGACGATCCGGGTCCCACTGGAGGCCTTTGTGAGCTCGGCCTTGCCTTTCCACTTCCTAACGACTCTGAGTCTCTTTCAAGACCCACAAAGACTAGTATTATGGCATTTTTATACCTAAGACTCAGACGAAAGAGCCACTGATGGTAAAATACCTGTGTCTACATGAAATACCTATCGTGTAGTTATACCAGTATATAGCTATGAGCTTCAAAAGTGAAAGTTTGTTCTTATCTGTAATTCAACAGGGCATTGAACTCCTATAAAACTATTTGGTGCCGGTGGGGGGAAATGAACAGCAGACCTCCCATTTTTTTTCTCCCTTGTTGCCATTTAGGGCTTTTGAGGACAGAGAGAAAAGACCCCGGAAAAACTCTAAAAAGCCATCTTCCAACTTCTCTCTTTAGCACCCGGCAAGGAACCTGTGCCCAATGCTCTCCCATTGCTCCCTCTGTGCCCTCACAGATGCCTACGTCCTTGGTTGTATCTTTTTTTTTTTTATTGAGGTGACAAGTGTTAGTAAAGATACATAGGTTTCAGGTGTACAATTCTGTAATACATCATCTATATATCCCATTGTGGGCTCACTGGGTTGTAGTTTATTCTCAGAACCTCCTTCTGTCTTCTCCTTGTCAAAATGGCTTCCTTGCCATCAGGTGTTTGCACAATGAAAAGGGTCAGATACATGAATTCAGAGCATGATGCCTCATCTCCAAAGAGTGAACCCTCCAGGAGCAGAATTTCAGCTACTGAGAGGAAAGCACGAGACATCTTGTGAGCCCGTCGTGAATGAGGGTCTTCCTAAATATCTCGTCACAAAAGAATGATGTGGTCACCGGTCTGCTCTTGTGTCACAGTGTTCCTGTGACATTTCCTGGGTTAGACACAATTCTATCTTCCAGCCCCTTGCCTGAAACCAGTGCACCTTTGGATGGAGGGCGGAGAGTTTTTCCTCTGATTAAACTGTTTCCCCTGAAGAAATTGGTTGAGTGGTAGAACCCTGGTTGGTGAATCAGAAACTGTAGCATCTGCTCCTTGGAACACCATTTCCTAACTATGTAACCTCGGGCAAGCCACTTAACCTCTCTGAGGACCAACTTCCTAAACGCAAACTGATGGTAATACCTCCTCTGCATCCTTACCATGGGTTATGTTCAAGAACAAGTGAGATAATAAATGTGAACCTGGCCCTGAGATCTGTAACATGTACGGTGTCACGACTGAAGGGTGACAGCTTCCCTCACCCTGTCTAGTGATTTCAAACACATAATACAAGACCTTTCCATATTGTCGGCCATATGGAAGGAAACAGCTGCTGGTCCAAGCCAATTTTAGAAACCCGCCTTTTCGCAAAAGGAAGGGCCAACTTTCATCACAACAAAGTTACTGGCACAGGACCGGGCACCTCCAGAGAGCAATGTAGAGATCGTCCAGCAGGTGTCAGCAGAGAACCAACTTTTGGTACCAGGCAGGCTCATGAAGGGTTGGAGGAGATGCTGGGGCCTGGTGGGCTGAGACAGGACGGGCAGGATTCTGTCATTAAACCCAGAGCTATCCCAATTTTGATGGGGTGCAGGAGGGCAGATGGAGACGACCCTTCAGCTCTACAGAGTCCCTCTGTTGGCTCCAGCATCCTTTCCCTCCAGAGGATTCCTTCCCGTTTCTGCCTCTTAGTCTGGAAAACTTGTCTCAAAGGAAAATAAGGTTTTGCTTGTTTGTTTAGATAAGTATTACTCTGGGAATGACTTTGCTCCATCTCATCACCAGAGTTGTTTTGAATATATAATTTCAATTACACCTCCGTCTCCTACCTTAACGTTCAACTTACTCACTAGAGGCAAAACCCCAGCTATGTAGATTCAGTAATCCAGGCAACAAGCTCAGCTTCTCCAACGCAAATGGCTAATGTATTGGGAGTGAGTGAGCCCTTTTCCCAGCTACCAAATAGGAGCCTGTTCAATGAAGTACTAAGTCTCTGACATGTTAAAGATGGTCTTTCGTCTTGTACTCTAACGGGAACATGATTTCACTGCAAACACATGCTAGTCTATGCCACAATGTATCATGTTGAAATAGGTTCTACCATTACGTTTTATGAAGTCTGATCTCTGTCTTGGCTGGATGTGGAAAAGGTGACTTGGAGGGAGAGAGAAGTCGCTCACTGTTTGCAACAGGAGAAAACTCCAAGCTGCCTTCCCTGCCCTTCTCCCATCTCTAAGATCCCCAGTGATCGTGTGTGTATGTGTGTGTGTGTGTGTGTGTGTGTGAGAGAGAGAGAGAGAGAGATGGTACCTGTATGTGAACTGGTATATCCTATTAATGGGGAAAAGGAAATATATGAGAAACTCTGTGAGAGAAAAGGGCAAGTTGGGTCAGACCCAAAGGGCTGTCTGAGCCTCTGAAGCCAGGTCTGTGAGCAAGAGGTCAAGGGCAGGGCTATGGCCACATAAAGAGATGGTTACCTGGGAGGCTGCCACACCTAGGAAATGAAAAAGAAGGAATAAATCAAGTGGCCATGGACCTCGTGGTCCTATCACATTGTTATTTGCTTTTCTTATCCTATATCAAAGGTCTATCTTTAAAAACTCTCTTTAGTTCTGGAATACTAAAGTCTCCAGGAAAAGGAGTTGTGGCCTACTTAGAATAATCCAAGGGGTGTGTGTGGGGTGGGGTGGGGTGGGGAGGGGGCAGTAGGCAGGTGGTGTCGCTGGAGTCCTAAATTCTAGTTTCTGGCATCCACAAGGAACAGAAATCCCACCCTTACCACTAAATTTGAGTGCTGGGTCCAGCAGTCTATAAATCTTCAGCTGGCAGAACGACAGGCAGAATATAAGCCGATTCCCACATTGCTGCAAATCCTTCATATCCTCAGAGAGCTGGGTAAGCTATGTTCCCTTCTCTTGTGACTGTGAACCTTTCATTGTTTCCATCTCTTTCTTGGAAATCAGGAGGTAGCATGTTTGAAAGGATATTTAAAATTAAGGAGGTGAGTCCCAAGTCCACAGAGCAACTAACTGCCTCGTACATTATTTTGCCCAGAATCTACAAGAAAAAACCCAAAAGCAGGGAGCAAACAGATCTGGATCGCCTAAGCCCTTGCAGAGTTATGTGACTGATAAACAAAGCTTAGCATTCACTCTCATCGAGTTTTCATGCTCAGTTGGTGTGTATCTGTGTCCAAAGGTTTAGGATAAGAATTTGCACTGGTGATTTAAATATGGACCCTCGGAAGACAAGGACAACCCAAGGGTAATGAAACCCATCTGTTGCTTCAGTTGATACGTAAACCTCTGAGTTAGGCCCCTTTTTTCAATCCTAAATCCCCATAAACCATATTGTTACATTATAAAACGGACCTTCTCTGGCATTGTACATTCCTAGTATGGTGAGATAGTTTGGCTGTGTCTACCCAGGAAAAGAGAAGGAGAGGGTTGTATGTATTAAATACAGCCAGCAGAATTGATCAGAGCCCCCTGACATGATGACATCTCCCCCCACCCGGCCAAAACTGGTTTAACCTTTGAGTATAAAGGACTCCCTCTATTGCTCTATTGTCAGTTGTAATTTGCTATGCAGTCTAAGACGAAATCATCTTTAGACATGAGCTTCCTCAAAGGACAGAGCGGCCACATTTAAGCTCAAGTTAATAGGGCTTAGTCAGACACTCTTCACTCTTACTGGAGCACATTTGCTAAAGCCGTGTGGCTACCAGGCCCCGGGAGTCCTGGCTTCTGCCCCCAGGACCTCCCCGCCGGTCTCAATTGCTCTGGACCAGTTCATTTCGCCACAGCTCAGAGCCGCTCGGAAAGAAAAGATTAAAGGGGAAAGTCGCAGCTGTATATTTATATTTTCATTGCTAGAAGGGAATTGATTTCCGCGCATTTATTTTGGTAGTTGTAATACACAAGGGCGGATTTGCGTCACCCAAGCAACTTGTCGGTGGAGATAAAGTTGCACAAATATTAAAAGGGGAAGTGCTAGGAGTCATTATAGAGTTTTTCTCCGGAAGAAATAAGGATTTCTGCAGTATCCTAAAATACTAAGGCCGCTTCTATTTTGAGACCAATCTCGCAGGCACATCCGCTCATTTAGTCGGAGTTGGAGCCCATCAAAAAACAGGAGATGACCTGAACTCCGGCGAGCCCAGGGTTTCCTGCTGCTTTCTTGGTTCGGAGGGGTGGGGAGTAAGGAGAAGGGGAGTCTCCCAGCTCAGAAGAGGGCTTGGGGGCCGCCGACACGAGGCCTGGGCCTGGGGAAGGAGGTGGGTGGGTAGGTAGGGGACACAGCGGGTCGTTCCAAAGATTTCCCTTTTCGCGTCTCCCTCCGGGAGCTCGGGCTCCGCCAGGGTGGCGCTGACGCGGGTGCAATGAAGCTGAGGGCGTGGGAGGGCCGAGGGGCGCGCGGGTGAAGGTGCAATTTGTAAGCAAGCCTCGGGCCCTTTGCGGAGACCGAGGAGCGCTCGGCCGGGCTAGGGGTCCGCGGGGAACCCCGCCCTCTGGGCCTCGCCTTCGCCCCGCCTGTCCCGCGCACCTGGCCTTGAAGTGGTGCAGCTGCGGGTGGTGGGCGCCGCGGTAAACCCGGAAGGCCCGCATTCAGCCTAGTCTGCACCGGGTGCCCATCCCGAGGGCCGCGTCTAACTTGGGGGTATTCGGCCTGGGGTGGGCCTAAACGCGCCTCTTTTAGAACCGTGAGTTTGGGCTTAGGCCCCGCTGCTGGAATATTGGCAGTCCAATTGGAATTGCAACCGAACTGGAAGTGACACTAGAAAACAGGAGCGAGGGTTTATGGCCACCTCGACACACACTCGAGCTAGTGACTCTCCCTGAGGGCTGTGGAGTTACGGAGGCCGCGCTCTTCCACCGGAGTCTTGCCCGAATCCTCACCCTTTGCTTGCAACGCCTTCCCTTGGAGCCTTACAAAGAGGGTCCAACGCCTTAAGTGGCCTAATGCGTGTCACTCCTTTGTCTCTGGCCAGGAGGCTCTCGCCCCAGGTACCGGTGCCCTCAGCCCATCACACCCCTCCAATTCCATCTCTGGAAATAACACCTCTCTCTTGGCTGCAAGGAGCAGGGCAAGAAAACGCTTTAGTAGAAGAGAGATGGAGGGAGAGAGACTGAGAACCGGGGGGCAAGGGGGACCGGTGTTCTCAGGGCTCGCTGGTGGGAAATGATTGACAGTGCTTGATTACTTTCCAGGAGAAAGTCAAGAGTTTAAAACGACAGCATATGAAACAAGGGACTAGAAGTCCCTAGAAATTAATTTAATGAGCACAAATCCTGAACTCGAGATAGGCATGGCAAGCTCAGTTGCCTTTCTGGGTTTATTTGGTAAGAAGTGTTAGTGTTGCTTAAGTGAAATTTTAAAATGACACAGAAGCTTTATTGCAACTATATTGAAAGTTTGGAGTAGGGAAATTGCCACAGTAGTTCTGTTAAGCGATGCCTGTTAGGACAATCGAAAACAAAAGATTTCGTGGTTTCATTATTATCATTTTATTTTCTTCCTGAAAATGTGCAAGAAGGGCTCATCTGGGTGGCCTGTGGTTTGTTTGGGAGAGGGGTGGGGAAATCCATTCTGACTATAATTTAAAAGAGAACGAATTCTTAAAATAGAGATGTTGATGTTGCAGAAAACCCCCCCAACGGCACCTACTCTGCGCCCTAAAGACGCGAAAAGCGAATGGAAGGCTCTGGCCGCCACTGCAGCTTCTGCAACCAGGCCCAAGGGGCTCCTGGAAGCAGTCCCTGAACTAAAAGTGGCGTTTAACCCCAAGATAATCTGCTCGTGTGGGCACTTGCAAAACAACGGAGCCCACGTGATCCGGGGATGTGGCGGAGGGAGGGTTGACATTTACTACAAGGTGCAGCCGAGGAGGGGACGCGCGTGCCGCTCTCCCAGGTTTCGGTCGGCGGCCTGTGTTGTTGTCTCTGAGGCTCGCGGGGAAGGTTTGGCGGCGTCCAAGGCAGACCGTTCGGAGACATTCATCTTATTTTGTTTGAAAAGGTACTCGTTCAAGTTGTCACTGTGCAACAGCTCGGAATAAAGCTAATTTGTGACTGCCCCTCCTGTCTTCCCAGGGGATCCCAGAGGCAGCGAGGCGGACGCGGCGCTAAATTGGGCGGAGACTCGGGGCCCCAGCATTCCAGCGCGAGAGCTCGGGGCTGGGCAGCATAGGGCTGGGGCCCGTGGACGATACTGATTCTCGGAAAAATTGGGCCCAAGTGAAGTAAAGACCAGGGAACCTAGAGGGCCACCAGCGCGTTCCGGAGGTCGGGCTTTGCTCCCGCGATCATTTTGTCGGAGCATCAGTTTCCCCAGGCGAGCGCTCCTGGAGCGCGGACAGGCTCTCCACGTCCCGTGCCGGTTCCGCGCTGCAGAAGTTATTAGAGGGTCAGCATTCCCTTGAGCCGCCGTCCGGGCCCTTACACCGCAGAGAAGAACGCGCGTCCCGGGGACCCTGCTGGGCTCCAGCACCTCCTGCAAACACGAGGCAGCGGGGCGGGGCCGAGGGTGCGGGTCACGCCCCCCTCGCCCAAGTCCCCCTCCACGGCCCGCTCCCATTGGTCACGAGGGTGGCCAATGAGCACTCAGATCGAGGTCCTACCCAGAGTCTGACTCGAAAGCTCCTGCCAAAACTTTGGGAGTTTTTAGAGAGGAGTTTTTTTTTTTCCCCCTCTTATTACTTTTTTTTTTTTTTTGGTAACTAACGGATTATTATTGTTGCTGTTTTAAATTTAGCTCTCAGGGCTTAGCTGTTTGGGTTTTTCTTTCGGTGCCCGGTTCCTGTCTCGCAGGCTTCCCTGGAGTGTGCGGAGCCACGGCCCCCGCCCGCCGCGTCGCCTCCGCGCCCCTCGCTCGCCCGCAGCCCGCGAGGAGCGCGGGTCCCGCGCCGCCTGGAAAGTGAGGCCAGGGCTGACTGCGACCGGCCGGGATCCGGGCCTCGCCTCCTCCCTCGGTGGCGCTAGGGCTCCCTGGCCTCTCTTCGGTGCGGACAGAGAAACGAAAGCAGATCGTCCTCGGCTGGGCTGCCGCCGCCTCCTGCGCTCGGCGCGTCCCTCCCCGCGCACCCACCCACCCACCCATCCACCCGGCCCGGCCAGGCCGCGGCGGTCGCTGGGCGCACCCCCGCCAGGATGTTCGCCGCCGGGCTGGCTCCCTTCTACGCCTCCAACTTCAGCCTCTGGTCGGCTGCTTACTGCTCCTCGGCCGGCCCGGGCGGCTGCTCCTACCCTCTGGATCCCGCTGCGGTCAAGAAACCCTCCTTCTGCATCGCAGACATTCTGCACGCCGGTGTGGGGGAACCGGGGGCGGCCCCGGAGGGCCTGGCGGGGGCCTCGGCCGCCGCCCTCACCGCGCACTTGGGCTCCGCGCACCCGCACGCCTCTTTCCAAGCGGCTGCCAGATCCCCGCTTCGACCCACCCCAGTGGTGGCGCCCTCCGAAGTCCCGGCTGGCTTCCCGCAGCGGCTGTCTCCGCTCACAGCTGCCTACCACCACCATCACCCACAGCAACAAGAGCAGCAGCAACAGCCTCCGCCTACACCCCGGGCCGGCGCCTTGCAGCCCCCCGCCTCCGGGGCCCGGTTGGTCCCGAACCCTCATCATAGCGGCTCGGCCCCGGCCCCCTCCAGCAAGGACCTCAAATTCGGAATTGATCGCATTTTGTCTGCAGAATTTGACCCAAAAGTCAAGGAAGGCAACACGCTGAGAGGTAGGTCTTGGGAGAGCGACTGCAGGCCTCTAACCAGGGCCCAGGGCCAGCTTAGGGTGCCTTTGAGTGCTTTACAATTAAGGACAAATTGGTGAGAGAAGGGAGAAGAAAATGAATTGTGTGGAGACTATAAAACACTAGGTTTAAAACTCACCGGCTCTGTGTAAAAAAAAAAAAACTGTCCAGGAGTGCTTTAAACATACGTCACGGAATCAATAGTCACAAAAACGGTTGGTGTAAATATTTGCTAAAATGTCTATCGCCTGTCTGTCTTTAGTCACATACCTAGAGAGAAAACTATTATTATTTGACAGGGAAAGCCCTTTTGGGGAACACTTTTCCTTCCGTTTATCTGATTTCCAGTGAAATTACACCGAAGGCATGTAGCGAAACAAAACCGACTCTGAGCTCCCAAGAGGAGGGGACAGAGTCGGGGTGCTTCTGGCGGAGGATTTAACGTTTGTGGATTCTTGGAAGGCACCTGAAAGTGACTTTGTTTGGGCCATTTTCTGTAAAGGCTTTCCTTGCTGTAACGGCGTGGACGTGGACCTATGGGACACACACGGGACATGTTGTGTGTCGCCCCTTGGCCGCAGTCTGGAGAGAGGGGTTTCCGGGCGGAGACGCGGGTCGCTCTTCACTAAGCTTCGGGAAAACCAAATCGAGGGCGACGGGGAGGGGAGGAACAAATCGCTCGAGAGAGTGTGTGGGTTTGCTCGAGGTGTAACCGTCTCTTCTTTTCTCTGGTCTCCAGATCTCACGTCCCTGCTAACCGGCGGGCGTCCTGCGGGTCTCCATCTCCCGGGCCTGCAGCCTTCCGCCGGCCAGTTCTTCGCGTCTCTAGATCCCATTAACGAGGCTTCTGCCATCCTCAATCCCTTAAGCTCCAACCCGAGAAATTCAGTTCAGCATCAGTTTCAAGACACGTTTCCAGGTACAGAGCTGGCAGGTCCCCGACAGAAAACTCAAAACGCCTCACGTGGCCAAGGCCGCGGTGTCACAATCCCGGAGTTGGTGCGGGAGGCCGCCCGCATCGGGAGAGAGAAACTGAAAATTTTCTCTGTGAGCTGGCTCACTCTTGGGCCAGCACCGGGAGGAAAGGGGGGAGGGGGACCTGGGGAGCCACGAAAGTGTGTGCGTGGGCGGGTGGGATGGGATAGGAGGGCTTTCCCTAACCTCTTCGCAGGAGAGGGTGGTTTGAAAATGCAGCAGCAAGACACGGTGCTTATTATCGTACACACATTTTTAAATGACCTCAGACCCTTTTGCCCCAGGAGGGTGTTGCATCTGCGCGCGTGGGCACATATGAGTACACACACACACACACACACACACACACACACACACACACACACACACGAGAATCCAGGCTGTCATCTGTAGATCCGTCAGGCCCCGAGGGACTTTTTTACTTACTCTTCATGCCTGATGACCAAGCATTAGGTTTACGTTTTTTTCCTTTGGAATTAACAGACTATCCGCCGGGCTTCTCCACTCACTCAGTAAACACTCGCTTTAGGCCTTCCGATTGCCTTCTTAAAAGCCGTGAAAGTCCTCCTTGGAGGAGGGCTTTCTAAATGCGGGTTGGGCCAGCCATGAACACAGACCAATTTTAGGCAGCGCCAAGAGCTCCCAGGCCGGCAGGCCGCGGACTGAGCACTCAACTTGGCCCTCCTGTCTCTCTCTTGCTCCTGCCCCACCCCCACCCCCGTACAGGTCCCTATGCTGTGCTCACGAAGGACACCATGCCACAGACATACAAAAGAAAACGCTCATGGTCACGGGCGGTCTTCTCCAACCTGCAGAGGAAAGGCCTGGAAAAAAGGTTTGAGATTCAGAAGTATGTGACCAAGCCAGACCGAAAACAGCTGGCCGCGATGCTGGGCCTCACGGACGCACAGGTAAGCCAGCTCCGGCTGCAACCAACAGCCCCCGTGGCACGCAGCCCCGCGCATCCCAGCTCCAAGGTCCCTTCCACCCCGACCCTCTCTCCTTTTTTGGTGGAAACACAAGATCTTGAATTTCAGGAAACTTGGTGGACTTGTAACTTGAGGCAGGAGAGAGGAGGAGGGTGGAGGAGACAGACAGAAGACATAGCCCATCCCCAAAGATGTGTGTCAACAAGCACTGCCTGTTTATTTTGGCCAACAGGCAGAAAGAACCCCGGAGAAAGCAAATAGGCTGTGGGAGATAATAATTATGTACTCCACTCTAGTGCAGTTCGCTGTAGGAGGCAGTTTATTTCAGAAGAGATAAAAATCCAAAGTCAAGAGATTGTTGTTGTTTCTCTCTCTCTCTCTCTCTCTCTCTCTCTCTCTCTCTCGTCCTCCCTCCTCCTCCTCCTCCTCCTGCTGCTGCTGTTGCTGGATTGTGAAATCCCCAGTTGTGAGGAAGTGAAAACATCATTTCAAACGGAATTACTTAGCCCCAGTAGGGCAAGGAGTCCGCTTGCAGCGGCCACAGCCCGATTTTCTAACGGCATAAACTCCGAAGAAAAAATCTCTGGTGGGGAGAGTGAGGGGGAGAGAAAGAGAGAGAGACAAAAAGATTTTCTTAGGCTGCTGAAGAGCATTTCAGCAGGTTCTAGGTTCTGCATAGTTGAATTTTTTTTTCAAGTAAATAGCAAATCTATTGTGCCTGAATTCAATATTTTTTTCCTTTTCTCAACTTCAAGAGCTGGGCATTTTTTTTTCTTTTTGAGTTTTGAAACTGTGGGAGAGTCCTGCTCTGCCACACCCCACCGCCATGACCATGGCTCCTGGGGTGCTGAATGTTCTGAGCAGGGCAGAGGCCAAAGGCAGGCACTGTTTCCTAGCTCCCTTAGGTGCCCCCCTTCTGTGTCTGTGTCTTTCTGTCCTCCATTACACAACTCCCCTCCCCAGCTCACACAGTGGAAGAGCCCAGCCGTTTTCCACCAGCTGTGGATGTTATTTTTAAAAGGGAAGCTGGAACTTGTGTGAACGCATTGGGTCCCCCAGGGGATCATATATATTTATATAGATTCCCCTCCCCATCCCTACCCCCTTCCTCCACTTTGCACAGGTTTAATTCCAGCGTTTTTTCTGAGCCCACGGTAGGATTCGCTTATCCTGGGCAAGGCCTGGGTCCTTCTCAGCTTCTGAGTACACACAGGCCCAGGAAATGCTCTTCTGAAGGTCCACTGATGCCCCTATCCCACTGGGATTAACTCTTTGAACCCCCTTTCCCCTGTGTGCTTCCCACCATTCCTCCTTAAAAAGAATTGCTTTCGTAGAGACCTGCCTCCGACTGTGGTGGTAGAGGAGGGGACAACTTAGCAGGAATGCTTAACATTGGGTTCAGCAAACCCTTGAAACTGTGTGCCAAATCTTGGGGATCTGTGCATTGTTCTGGGCCACGGGTCCATAATTTTAGTCAGATTCTTGGGAGGGTCCTGACTCAAGTAGGCTAAAGGAGGCGTCGATTTAGAGTAGAGATCCTATGTCGTTGTTTGCAGGCGGGGTGCAAGAACGTGCCTTTCCAACAAGCATTCAGGTCCTTTCAGGCTTGAGGTCTGGAGGACCACGTTTTGAGTAACAGGCCTGGTCGGTTCGCAGGCGAGGATCCCTGATGATCCACCGCCTCGTGTCTGGCCAGCCTCTCGGTCCCTGCTTCTAGCACAGTGCCAGGCCCGTGGTACAGGCGCTGGGGATGGTTAGCGGTGCTTTCCTGCCTTTCCGAGTGGCTCCCAGGTGCGCAGCGGTCGGATTGGAGCGAGCCTTTGTCTCATCTCTGTATCTCTTCTTGTCTCCCCGTGTGGCGGCGGCGGGGCGCAGGTGAAGGTGTGGTTCCAGAACCGGCGGATGAAGTGGCGCCATTCCAAGGAGGCCCAGGCCCAGAAGGACAAAGACCCTAAGGAGGCGGGCGAGAAACCCGCAGGCGGAGCCCCAGCAGCGGACGGGGAGCAGGAGGATCGGAGCCTCAGCCGCTCTGAGGGTGAGGCCGAGAGCGACAGCAGCGACTCCGAGTCTCTGGACATGGCCCCCAGCGACACAGAGCGGACTGAGGGGGCCGAGCGGTCTCTGCACCAAACCACGGTCATCAAGGCCTCGGCCCCGGGCGCACTCCTTTCTGCCAGCTGCGGTGGGAATGGCGGCAGCAGCGGCAGTGGCGGTGGCGGCAGCTTTAGCTTCAGCAGCCTTAGTAGCAGCAGCGCCAGCGCGGGGAGCGGCGGCGGCGGCGCCCCAGAGTTGCTCCCTGCGCCCCAGCCCTCCCTCAGCAGCGCTCCCAAAAGTCCGGAGCCCGCCCAGCCGCAGCTCGGAGGCCTATAGATTGGACCAGGGCAGAGGGGACTTGGGGCCCAGCAAGCAGACGCTCAGCCGTCCAGTGTGGCTGGATCTTGTGCCTATTTTATGGTGGCGGCCTGGACAGGGCCCGAGACGCCGCGGCGGAGCCTCCTTCCCGACGTTTGGGTCTCACTGGCCGCCTGGTGCAGTCCACACTGCACAGAGAGCAGGGCAGTGCTTCTCCCCCGGATAGGAGCAGCTCACACTGTGATGTGGGTGACTCAACAGTTCCTCCCCGCTGCAGGGGTCGCAGACACATGCTGCACACAGGACGCCACAAACTTGTAAATAAAATGTTTACTACGGTTTGTAAAGGCCGCTTGGCTGGCTGGGGAGATTCTGCCGGTAAGGTCTAGGGTCTCTGTCCTGGACCTTAGCTCTGGGGCACTGCAGGTCACAGCAGCTGGAGGTGGGGACTAGAGCTTTTGGGGGAAGTGCTGCAACCTCAGAGCCACTTTGCAGCAGAGATCGCTTTTGGGGTTTACCGGTTCATAGGTGTCACCCATAGCCCAAGCCAACCACCACTAAATGGGCACTCAGTGATCCTGAGTGTGGTCTGAGAGCTGAGCTGACCATAGGATCTGCTGGGCCCCCTGGGAGTCAGTACGCGATGGGTTTGCGATGAGTGTGCGCTGGCTTTCGAGGATGCAGAGGATGAAGACTTGGGGTGAAGATGGGGTGCCAGCTGGGGTCAATCTGGCTACAGCCCAGGCTCACAAGGTGGCCGCTGGGTGCTGGGCCTGGAGCGGGGAGGCACTTCCAGTGCAAAGGGTCCCTTGCTTGAGTGTGTTCTGTAGTGTCGTGGAGGAAAAGACAGGCAGACCACAGTGGTTAGGGCTGGAAGGCCGGGTCTGAGATGGCTTTAATGATGCCAAAGCAATTGCACAGCTGGGAGGTGACTTGTTCAAGGTCACACTAAGGCCGAGCCCCCAACCAGAACTCGGATCTCCTGGCCGACATCTGGCCTGTGATAGATCTACGAAACTGCATTCCCCTGCCCCGATGCACACACTCACAACCTCCTTTCAAAATCGGGCCATTACAGGCACCTGGTTCAGCTCTTTTCCCCCAAAGCTGCTGCGATTTGAGAGGCAGTTTCCCCATCACCCCGCAGCTGGAATACGTTTTGCCTCCACGTTGCTACTAGGATGGGCCATTCGAAGTTTTTAATGCAAGGCTGAATAGTCAAGTCTCTCTCCAAGACCTGTCCTGCCCCAGTTCTCCTTCCCTCAGAAGTATAAAATGTCTGGAGTTTGTAAAACATTCTTCTCAGGGATTTTTACAAATAGACATTGCCGACCAACCTGATCAGCTGGGTCTATTTGGCACTAAGGTGGGGGAAGGGCATAAGGCGTCTGACAGGCCAACCGTCCATGCCGGGGACCTGGTTTTCCTGAAGAACATGCTATGGAGAGAGGTGCTCCTGTGGAGATGCTGAGGTCTGTGAGCCTAGGAGAGTGAGAAGTCTCCCTGGTGGGGCTTAGCTTCTTACCCACTTTGACCCATTTGCCTGAGCACATTCGAAAACCTCTGTTCTAGATTCACAGGCCCAGGGGCAGAGGCGAGGCGCCTTCTCTGGCCAGGTGGGCCTGTCCCAGAGCACAGCCCAGGGATGCAAGGCTGTCCATTTCTTGCCCCATCAACCTTCCCCCACCCCCACCCCCAACCCTGTGCCACCAAATGGAGCTGAATGCCTGGGGGAACATGCAAGGTGGTAAGAGGAGAGCGGAGATCAAGGTGGTCTGAGGCAGGAATGAGAAGAGAAAAGTAGAGGGGCCCCAGGAGGGACCTCAGGCAAAAGGGAATGTGAGCCAGTTGTTACCCCTAAATGTGCCTCAAGAGGGGTGGGCAGCCTTCTCACCGGCCCTGGGTCCCTGCCCCAGATTGGGCTGGTTCCTTCCCGCATTCCACAGGCTCTGCTACTCCAACTGCAGGTTCGCTCTGTACCCCGATTTTGCCTTTAGGACTCAGATCCCTTTCCTCTCCCCCCTCCCACAACCGCCCCCCCGCCCCCTCCTCCCGCCCAAATATTGAAATTCTGCAGCCAGGACTTCCCAAGAACATCGAATTATGAGGCACGTGAATCCAGTTCTGGCATTCAGGAGAAGAACGTGGCAGCCTGTATACCTATTGCAGTTGAGGAGCGGGGTTAGGGAGGGGAGGTGGGGAAAGGTTGGTGCTTTATGCCTACAGCAGCTACCCTGCTCTTCCCGAGGCCTGAGGTGCCCGCAACCCCCCCCCCAAACCCCGTCGCATGTCTCCGCCTGGGCCCGGGATTTCAAAAGTGAAAAAAGAAAAAAAAATCATCGCCCAGGGACTGGAATGATGTGATGTCAGGTACAATTAGGCCTTATCTCGGCCAGGTTCAGCCAGGCAAGAGGGCCCGGTGGAGCCGGGAGGATGGGACGTGGGGGGTGAGCTGGGCGGCGGGCAGTAGGGATGCTCTTGGAAGGTTTGAAGGATATGCTCCTTCCTCCGCACTCTCCTCGCGTTCCTGAACACTTTCCCAGTGACATTCTAGCGGGGTTTTACCCTGGGCGGTGGAGTTCTTCCCCAGTCTCATCCGGGCCCAGTATCCCAAGTCCGGGAGAAGTCTGAAGTTCATTTAGAAGAGCAGCCGCAGGACAAAAGGCCTCTCCAGGCGGGCGGGGTGGCGGGGAGGAAAGCGGCATTTCGGGCCAGGTCGCCTCAATCCTGGATGGCTGGAATCTTCCCGATGGCGTTGGATGCTGGTGGGAGAAGCCGGGGAAGTTAGAAATTCTTGAACTAAGATCGAGATCTCTTCGACAGGGAAGAGAAGGACGGACGCCGTAGGTCCGCAGACACCAGACCGGCTGAGGCCCCCCAGGGCTGGGGCTTGGAGGGGGAGGGTGCGCGCGGGCCTCGGAGCCAGCTCCTTCCCCGCGCCCCTAGGACTCCCCTTTTCCTAAAAGCAGTAATAGCTCTTTGCTCGGAGCAGGGCTCTGCCTCGCCAGCCGCAACAGCCCCCGCGGCGCCGCCGAGCCCTCTGAACAAGGTTACCAGGGCGCATTTAGAAGGACAGCCACCCGTGCGCGTCTCTCTGGGAAGGGAGAAGTGGGAGTCTAATACCCCGCCATCGGGGGCGCGGGCGCGGGCGCGCACACACACACACACACACACACACCACGTTACACGCACACATCAAACACGCACACACACACACACACACACGCAGAACGCAGACACAGACAGACACATGAGAGACAGTCTTCTGGCGATTTCAGCTCCTTGTGGATAACACCACGCAAATAAAGTTCCCCGTTCTCCTCCACTTGGCAAAGCAAAGTGAGAAGCCCCCCACCTCTTTATTCAGCCAATGTGCGTGGGTGGGGCGCTTGTCTCTAGAAGTTTCCTAGCAGCAAGCTTTGCACACCAAACCACTGAAGCTGGCGCCACAGTCTCCTCCATGTGTCTGCCTCAGACCGAAGCACGCAGGGACGGTCAATCCCTGGAGTTGTTGGGAGCAAGCTGCGGCCGCTGTCCAGTCCCCACCAAGGCCAAAGTCGATGGCCCCTGTGGCACTTCAAGGTGAGGTGTTGCCTCCAAGGGAGGCAGTGGTCCGCTTACCAACCAAGTAGATCGCCCCCTGGCCAGTCCGCCTGCCCCACATCCCGAAAATCTTTGTGTGTATGGTGGGGTTGAGGAGGGAGCAGTTACTCAGACTTTGGTTGTCACAGATCTCTCTGACTTCCTAGGCCCCCGCAGAGGGGACCAGTGGCTCTGGGATCTTTTGTGCGGCTGCTCCCTGTAGCTGGGGTCTGAAGTGGGGGTGTTCTACATACTTTGCTGCCAAAACAGAGCAGGCGAGCTATGCTTGACTCTGGTTCTAGGTACAGGAAGCCGTCGTCACTGGAAGGGGACCCCAGGTTCCCATCCCCCAGGCACAGCGGCTTTGGGGTGCCCAGGGCTCCGTGGGAACCAGGACCTGCAGCAGAGGGTTTTCTGGGGGCATTTTAAACTTGAACTTCAGTCTGTTTGTGGATGTGACCCCACCTCCTCTCAAGCCCTTGCGACCTCAAACAGACTCTCGGTTTGCAAAATGGGCCTGGGGCGGCTCTGGAAATAGGGATGTACAGCCAGAGGCTGAGGTCAAGGCACCTCCTCTGGTTTGTGCCCCCCTGTCTCCCCTCCTTTAAGGAGCTTCATCCTCCTTTAAGAAGGAAGAGCCAAGAGAGGTTTTGTGAGTTCAGCCACGCCATGCAGCAACAGCAATTTAAAGATGGCTGAGAGGACCCAAACACACCCGGTCATCTAATTCTCCCTTCTTTAGCCTCTGAGGGAGGGAGCTGCAGGCTTCGTGGTCTTTGTGAAGATGCAAGTATGGGGCGTTAAGGAGGCCTTTAATTGCACCAGTTGGGGCTGGGGGAGATACACCCTGATTTAACTGCTCACACCCACCTCTGGTTCACAGCCTCACCTTCAAGGCTGTGATAGGATTGGCTGAGGTCCCAAAGATACAAGCGCAGCCTTCTCAGCCCATGCCTTCTCCTCACACATTAACACCCGCAGGGCGCACCCCCTGCAGAAGCCACTCTGGCGATCCCAACTGCTTACACAGGGCGGGTGCACTTTTTAAGAAATTCTCCCACCCCCACCCTGGTTCAAATGGAGCAATCTCTGCCAGGACGGCCACAGGGTCTCTGGACCCCGCCAGCAGGCAAGCTCAGAGTCGCTGGTCCTTGAGTCCCTTAGTTGCCCTGTCCTCTGTCACTTTTGGAACAAAGGCTAGATGTCCAGGCAGGTGCAATTACTTCTGACTCCTTCATTTTAGGGTTGCGGTGACCGAGGCTAGGAGCCTTGACACTTGCCCAAGATCTCCTGGGGACTGAGTGCCAGGACTCGGATGAGCTACGGGTTAGTGCCTTCCGAGGCGCAAAAGAATGAGAGGGCGTCCTTCCTCTCCGCTTGTGCCCCTGAATTTCAATTCGGAGTATCCAAGCCCAATCAATGGCTTTTAAAAAGAGAGACTAAGAGGCTGCAGTTGGCCTGCTTCCTTTTCCCCTCGGTGGTCCCTCAGGAATGTCCCTCCCGGAGTCACAGACCTGGGTGTCCCCCTGATTGTCCCCCACCCTTCAGGCTGTGCAGCCTCTATAGCAGGCCTAGCTTTGTTAATAGTGTCTAGGGTACGGGCCACACAGTGCTCCTAGGAGGTGGAATCACCCTCGGTGCTTTTCTGTTTCCGTAGGTAGTCTCTGACTCTTGGGATTCTGAGCAGGACTCGGAGTCTGAGGCCTGATCACGCCTCTGGGCTACTTCTCTCCCTCTGCCCTTGGACCCAGCCTCAGCCCCGGCCAACTGCGCCTCCCTGTTTTTCACAATCTATGGGGAAGGAGGCTGGCATGGTGGCGGCAGCTACATCACCTGAAGGATGCCCATAGCTGGCAGCTTAGGTGACCCCAACTTCTGTCTCTGGAGGTTGGGTATGGGAAGAAGCCAGTGGGCGTAGCACTGAGTTGAGCGCTTCAGAAGGAAAATACCTGATCCCAAGTCAGCACGGGGGAAACCAGCAACCATTCACCATTTACTAACCGGGAACCTTGGGAAACTGATCTAACCACCTGGCTTCAGTTTCCTCACCTGTATAACAGGAAATAAACAAAGTTACTTAAGTTATACATTTCTGTGGGGATTAACGGTGTTAACAAAGGTGAAATGGGAACAGCAGGTGACTGTAGGCTCAGATGTCATTATAGTCTTTCATTCATTCGTTTATTCACTACACTGTTTATTACTGAGGTCTTTGTTAGTATGTGCACAGTTGGAAAAAGAAAGAAAAAGAATGTTAAGGCAAATCCTTGTTCTCCAAGAGATCAAATCCTTAGAGGCAGGCTTGAGAATGTGATGTAGTTAGTGTCCGGAGGAAGCCCTTTAAGGACAAGACCTGGAGTGTTTGGACGGGCTGCCAGGTGACAACAGGGGTTGCCACACTGACCTGTTGACTCCGTGAGATGCCCACTGGCACTTGTGCCTCGTGGTACTCCTGGCACCCTACCCAGCATCCTGTGCACACAGCAGGTTCTCAATACAGTGCTTGTAGGAGTTTGTTTGGGGGTTTTCCTTGGGAGCCCGAAGTCCCGGGAAGAAGCTAAGAGTTTTCTGACACTTTGAGTTTGAAGTTTCAGCAAGTGTCTGGGGTCCAAGGTGGGGGCGGGAGTGGGGGTGGGGAATGGGGCTGGAGAAGATATGTACCTGCCGGTTGAGATCATGTCAGGGCAAATGGCATTTCAGGAGTTTTATTAGATTCTTAACTAATCGTGCAGAAGGAGGATCTTCAAAACGGAAACAGGACACTAATTTGTCCCTTTTCTGGGGAAATGCACCCTGTGCCTCTTGAGGATGGGTCTGGGCTCCGCTGCGAGGTTAGAGACATTCTAGCACCTAGCAGGGCGCTTGGCACAGGGAAGGTGCCTCGACAAGAGTTTATTGAATACACGAACAGCAATCACTGTGGCCCTTGTGGTTATTTATAGTCTCAGCGAATCCTCAGGAACAAGTATGATCGCGTGGCTAGCATTGTAAACACGGGAGGAAGCTGAGCAGCAAGGCACGGAGCTACAGAGCGGTGACCCGGAGGGGAGCGGACTTGGAAGCCCCCAAATCGTCGGGCCGAGGATACACAAGGGTCCCGATACTAAGGCCATCAGCGAGCAGCAAGAGAGCGAGCTCAATGCAGATGGAGAAACGCTCCGTCGAGGTCCTTCATTTGTAGTGTCCCGTGTAGCCCGCGTAGCCGGGCATCATCCGCCACTCGTGTAGGCTGACTGACTCGTCCACGGTCATCCAACCAACGGTCCACATAAGAACCGGGAATGAATCAGGCGCTTTTCTGTGCGTCCTCGCGTCCCTGTCTGGGCCCAGCCGCGTGGGGCGCTGGGATCTGCGCTCACATCTCTCCGCGCAGCGAAGCGCAGTGGGGAGCAGAGCCGGAGAGAACTGGCCTCCGAGAGTCTGCACCTCTCCAGCTGCGCAAAAGCGTCAGTGTATTTCGTGCAGTCCCGGAGCTGCCCTCACGCCCAGCTCGCCTCGAGCGAGCGATTTCCGGGTCAACACATTTCAACCTCGCTTTGATTTGTCAGGGCTGTTTATTGTTGTTGCTCGGAATCCGGGGGGAAAGAGTGGGCCCTGCGCCGTTCCCGGCACGTGGTGGGAGCTCAAGAAAGGAGCGAATGAACGGATGAGCAAACGAATGAACTGATGAGTGAATAGGAGTCCTTATCTCGAGATTCGCACAGGTGTTGGTCGATGGATCCGGCCGTTTTCCGGATCCCTTTATGGAGAGAATCGCAGGCAGCAGACGGAGCTTGAAGCCCCGCACCATTGGGGGTCGCCTGGCTCCGACACACGTTTGCATCGAGTGGAGAGTCCTGGGTCCTCTATCTTCTTGAATCCCCAACAAGCCATGACAGCAGCCAGTCCCAGGTCTGCGCTGGTCCTCAGGCCTCGACCCGGCCCGGGTTGGTCCAGACATCACCCCGGCGCAGGGAAGACAGCGCTGGGAGATCGTGCTTATAAGGCCACCTAGGGTCCTCCGCAGTGATCTAAGCCAGGTCCCCTTGTTCCCTCAGGGTCCCAGACGCCTGTGCTGACTTCCTTCCTGGGTGGGGAGGGCAGTTTTGTGGTGGAACAACTGGGGTAAAAAGCTAGAAAGGAAAGGAGACCAACTAACAGCTCGCTCTGTGACACACAATTCTAAAATTAAATGTCAGCTGTAATTGAAAATTTCCCATTTCCTTCGAACTTCACTCTACCTAGCCCTCCTCCTCGCTTTGGGCATCCCCACTTCTTCCCATTTTTTTCGTTTTTCACTCAGGATTTTTAGAGGAGGTGGACCACGCTGGCTCAGATCTGGGGCGGCCCCCCGCGGAAGACGTGGGGCACAGCGACCCGGCAACCAGGCTGCTCCAGGGTTGGTGGACTCCAGCCTCGTCTATGAACCCAAGAGTAACGAAAGGCAGTGATTTATTCTTATTACTAAAACCCGAACATCCCGCATAATTAAAAGCAAACAAAAAAAGGACCCGCAAAGGCGCTGTCCTCCCCAGGGACATTGTTCAGGAGCCAAGGGGTGCTGTGCCTGAGACACTTGGGCCACCATAGCGTCGGTGTGATCCACCAGCACAAGCCCTACTACGTGCTTGGCGGGTTCTGGGTTGGCGGCGGTCAGCGGCTCCCGCTGGACAGTGCGTGCTCTGAACCAAACCGCTTTAGCGATGGAACCTTTCTTTCCGATCTCTTTCCCCTTGGGTTCTGGTTTCCCAGTCGCGGAGGAAAGGGCATCAGGAGACGCATCCTGCCTCCTGAGCGCTCCCCGGCTCTCCCATTGTGCGTTCCTCTTTTCTTCCGGTCAGTTAGCCCAGCGCCCTGAAGACAGTCACTGTCCCCTCCACAGGGTAGGGGAGCATATCTGATACACAGCACAGTCACAAACACGGGCACGGGTCCCGGCTATGCTGGCAAACAGAAGGCGCTTACCCAGTGGGAGCTGTGTTATTAACCCATCATCACTACTACTACCATCATTACACCGCTAATTTCTTCTGGGTGGGGACGCGTCTTGATCGCGGTTTGAAATCTCCCAAGGTGGCTGCGTACAAGTGAAAATGCAGGAAAGAGACACAGTCCTTTCCTACTTTTAAAGCAAGAGCTGAAAGTCTTGTATCTCCTTTAACCTTTACAGCCACACCGGGCAGGAAGATATTATTCTTTCGCTCTTACAGATATCCACTTTGGGAAGCAGAGGTTGGGTCATTTCCTCCAGGTACTCATTGGGCCAGGGGCGTGGCCAAGCCTCTGACTCAGAAACCCACAAGTTGCTTGCTCCAATTCCTGAACCGGTGGGCTTCTGTGAGTCTCTCCTCAAAAACAAATTTCAGAATTCCAAGAAAAGATGTGCTTTCCTTTTTAAGAATTATTCGGATCATTACTTCAAATATCCACCTTCCGTTGTGAGTGTAGCCGCAACCACAGACAAACCTATTAAAAATAGTTTTTGCTGCACCTCCAGGGAAAATGCGTTTGTGGTATGCCCAGTATGGTCTACGAGGTTGACAACTGCATCAGGGGAGGGCCTGCTACAAAAAAAACCCCCTTAAGCACCGTGGCCCCAAGCACTCACAGTCTCTCTCCCCACGACGATAGAGAGAGCTGTGCGGGGTAGAGAAGCAGAGACTTGTGCCCCTTTGTGCCTCTCTCTTTCCGCTCTCTCACCTCCCCCTCCAGACCCGGCCTCTCTCTCTCTCTCACTGTGCTCTCCCTGCACATGAATTAGCCTCCCAGGCAGAGGCGGAGAGCCTCCGACAGGCTGTGACCCGAGTCCTAACGCGGCTCTGGCGCAATGCGCCTGGCCAGGGGCTGCGGCGGGTATCGGTGGCGCTTTGCCGCCAGGCTGCATTACCAGCCCAAGTGGGGAGCCCGGCGCGGGGAGACGGCGGCAGCGAGCAGACCCTGGCCTCCGAGCGCCGCGCCGGGCGGGCTGGCGGGCGGGCGGGAAATTTATGGTCTGTGTACACTTTCTGGCTCCAGAGCCCAGCGCCAGAACTATGGGGCCCCGCGCGCCCGAGGCCGCGAGCTGGGGCCGCAGTCGCCAAGGCCATGTATGGTGCCCACGGGTCTCTCCTTTCTGCAGCTCTCAGGCCAGAAACTCCCCCGGGAGGGGGCGACTGAAAACGAAAGTCCAGGCAGGAGGAGGACCAGCCTAGGAAACGCACGACTCCAGACTGGAGGTTTGGAATCGCGCGCCACGGGCACCGTGTGGGATTCCAAGCCCAGCGCAGGGCTACGTGGCCCCAAGTGCGGACAGGTCACGGGACCCGCGTGTCCCCACCGCTTTCTCCTGGAGTCGCGTCTAGGCCTAAAGTCGGTCCTTGGCCCTTGGGGCCCAGACGTCATTCCGTTTGTCGCTTTGTCCCGTGGCAGATAAATGAGCCCATCAAGAAGCCGGAGTAAATGAGAGAATGTCTTGGGCCTTGGGTGCCAGAGGAGGCAAGAAAGTGGCCCTGGCATCGGGCCGGCGGCAGGTGACCCGATGTAGGACAAGGCTAGGGATCAAGAGTGCTCAAGCCTAATTGCTGCCTGGTTAGCAGGGAGGTGGCCACACTGTCTTTCTTTCCCAGGTCCTGCCACACCGGCTCACGGGAGCTGTGAGGTAAACCAGGTTGGCCAGAGCAACGCTGGTCCCTTTACTCTTGTCACCAGCACTGGTGTCCTGGAGTGTGACCTCGGAGTGAGCCTGTAAGGGCAATTTAGCCTAAGGCAGTTTAACCAAATAATACCAGGCACTACTTTTGAATGTTCACGTCGTCAATTGTCGAGTTGCCTGTATGCCAGGCAACGCTCTAAAACCTTTATATGTATTAACCCTTTTGCTTTTTACCGAATTCCAGTTAGAGGATTACTTACAATGTCCCCATTTGACAGAAGAGTAAACTGTGGCAAAGAAAGTTGAATGAACTCCCCAAAGTATATACAGTTAGCAAGTGGAGTTGGGAATAAGTTCTCTCTCTCTC